>NC_052399.1:24305400-24905400 GCF_009389715.1 Phoenix dactylifera
TAATATAATCAGGCTTTGGAAAGATGCCTTAATGGAGGGTGCACAGAGAATACTGTGTAGTATAAAATTTCTGGGTCAATATAATCATTTACATCAACCAGCACGCAAAGACAAAAAACCTAGTACACCATATTACGAATAAAAAAATGTGTAGTGAAACAAACATTCCATCATATTTTTATAAAATTAGAGGAACAGCAAGATGATATAATAACTCAGGGATTTTCAGCTAGTTCAGAGCTGATGGGCAGCTCTATACTGGACTGAGAAAGAAAAATTAAAACTATGAATAAAAATATTCATGACGTAGTTGTCATGATAGATTGGAGAAACTTTATGTTATTCTTAAAGAGTAAATTATATGGCCAAGACAACAACTACTGCTGGTGGATTAAGAAAAGAAAAGATATAAAAAGGCCTGAGGAAGGTTGAATATATGCCAAATGCTTTAGCATTCTCCAATAAAAAGGACAAAAAAATGAGCTACCACTATCTTATAAGAGAGCCCTTTTTTGTTTATGAACTAATAAGCATAATATTGTATGTAGGCGTAGGAATGCATTAATGCTACAAAAATGGAACTTTGCCAATGGTATAAAATATATGGTACAAATAAGTCACTAAAACACACACAAAAAAAAAATAGAATAACAAATGTCCCAGGGAAGGATGAGTGGGAAAAAGATGGGCCAAAATGTAAGGGCAGAGACGTTAAAAGATTTTTTTTTTTTAAAAAAAGAAAGCAGCAACGAATAAGGCCCTACATTCAGTCTGTCATGTCTATGCTTGAAATACTCCAATAACATATGAAGAGAATCAAGCTACTTATGAGCCAATCAGCTAATAGGTCAGGCAACAGAGGAAGGATAATAACATGACAGCAGACAAATAAATATATGCAAAAAGAAATCAATTGATGAAGCAGGTTGGATGGTGCTTTCTCTCGGAGGCAGGAAACTGTCATAAGTAGAACAAGATAACAGTATACAAACTTGATAACCAAAAAGCAAAGTCACAGTGAATAAGACAGTTAAGGGTAATAACTTCCCGAAGGTGGGACCTGTTGCCCACCTCAATTTAAATTCTGGCACAGCATCTCAGGAGTGAACTCTCCTGAAAGTGGCAAAGTAGACCTGGATTCTTAAGGCTCATTATACGGTTACAATAAGAATTCTATTTTATGTAGTACAAAGAACAAGGTCTCAGAGAGAGGTCCACAAACTAAGGAAGAAAGAAACAAAAGTACATACAGAAAGTAAGGACTTAGAGATTGCAGACTAAGAAGCAAGAGAAAACAAAACACAGTAGAAACTACAGGCAGCATACTACCAACATGCAGATGAAAAATCAAGCCATTGTGGTAATACGATAAATTGTTAGATATGGGTGAGATTCTAGTAGCAGGGAACCCCCTATGGGACACAGACAGAGGCACACACACACACACACACACAGAGAGAGAGAGAGAGAGAGAGAGTAGCATGCATAACAATTTCATGGTGGATAACGCAGTTCTTAGGAGCAGGTGAAACTAGTCCAACATACCAGCAAACTGCTATAAGCACGTTTAGCCGCCAGTAGTTAGATAAGTTGGGCCACTTGGATCAGCCAAACTGACTAGCAGAACATACATTGACTGATCTTCACAACCAGATAATAAAATTTATAATACAAATAATTATTCTTATTCCCTCATAATGCCATTGACTTAGAATCTTTCCACTAGAAACACACAACAAATAGAGTTTTCAATTTGTTGGAGAGAGAATCAGCTGCAATCCTGATGCTGTAGGACTGACATTTCTTTATTTCCAAAACTCCAAAATAATCCAAAAGGCTACACAGCCTATGAATCAGATCTTCCTCAGAGTAACTCAAATGAACCAGCCCCAATCAAGAGTGATCAAGCCTCTAGATTGTCCATTTAAACTAGAAACAACTAGAAAGGCGTTTGTAGACAGCTAGTAAAGTGGTGAGGTAAAAGAAATTATGCATAGGAAAAGGTTAATCACAATGATGGAGGAAAGTTAACTACAATTAGGGTCCTCCTATGGGCTAATTGCTGATAAGAAGATCTTACTCTTAGGGTTTGAAACATCAGCTTTACTTCTTAATATCAAGTATTCCCTTTGGACAAGAAAGTGATAGATGGTATAGCGAATGTCAAGAAAACCTTGTCCATAAAAGAGAAAAGGATGAGCAGCTAAGCTCACCAATATAGTTTAGGATGAGATTAGCTCTCGGTTCTCCTCCTTTAGGACTTCGAGTGGAGACATAGAGCCTAAGATCTCATAGTTTATATATCACTTGTTAGAGATCACCAGCAACTCATCACATTAAAAATTGTCTCATAGCATGGACAAAATGCTCAAGTTGATCCAGAAAGATCATTGGACTGATTGTGACCTCCAGAAGTTACGTTTTGCAGTTGAGTCCCACATGTGGTGGATTTTGCTCCTAAACTCTATATTATTATGGATTTCTTACTAGTCACGATTTAGAAAAATTCAAACAGCTTTTTAACTAAGAAAAGGAATCCATTTCGAATTTAGGGACTTGGACTTTGATAGTATAGAGGCATCGTAGTCAATTCATAATTCTTTTAACAAATTTAAATAGGATACAAAAACCTACTTTCACAATTTTTTTATTTTATTATTACGTTATGCTACAAATCCGAGTGGAATGGATTGAAGAAATTGCTTCCTTCTCTCTCCAATCGAATATTTGTAAGTAATAAGTATGAAAAGAGATGGTGACATGGAATAAGAGAAACTTGTATTGCTTTGGCCTCTGTACTTCGGTAAGAAGGGTGAGCAGGGATGACAATTTTTGGATAAGGAAAACTTCAATTGCTTTACACCTTCTGTGTGTATGTGTATGTGCGGATGAAAAGGGAGGGTTAGAACCACGAAAGCATGTCATTACAGAAACGGAAAGATCACAGACCTCCATAAATGGAAGCTGGCCTTCATGAGGGATATCACTCTAGAAATGAGAGAGAGAGAGAGAGAGAGAGAGAGTTTGGGAATCTAATTGAAGAATACTTAGTCCAGTTTCTTACAAGATTGATCAACTTTCTCATAAAGAAGAAACTTTTCTTTCTCCCCAAATGCACCAAACAACTATTAGGCATGAATAATACCATCTTGTTTCAAGATATGTTCAAATTTGGGTGCCCCTCAAAATTTCTCAAAGATCTTTAGGGGCAGTCGGTTTACCTCGATGCCCAGCAACCTTGAAATGGGAACAAACCACTCTCAAGAAGAGACAGTGGATGAGAATGTGGTCAATGGTTTACAACTTGCAAAGGGTGCAGCCAGAAAGGTTGGAACAATTCCTTCTTTCTTAGATATTCTTCTGTTTGGACCTTGTTACCGCAGGCCAAATTATAGAGCATCCCTCTCTCTTCTACACTCTACTGACAACTACCTTGGGCTCCTCTGCTATACTGAATAGGTTTGCAGAAGTACTCTCCAGTGAAATATCTCCTACCATCTAATCAAAATGTTGTCCCTATCGCCCACTTGAAAGTTCGATCTATAAAGGCGAGGCAGTACAGGATGCCGTTTCAGTTGTTGGGGAGAAAGATGCCTGTTGCCTTCATCTTCTTATTACCTCCAGCTCGTCATTCAAATCTTTGATTTCACATAATTTGTTTTCGTTGTTTGGGAAAAAGATTCTGGTTCTTTTCAATTATTCATTTTCATAAGACAGCATCAACTAATGCCTCACCCAAAGATTCAAACTTTTTACTTAGAACGATCACATATTCATCTCTAGTTTTACTGTTTTTGTTAGAACATGAACAACTATCATCACCAAAACACGGAAGCAGTCTTGCCTTGATTCAGCCATGGAGGCTATCAAACAGTATTAAAAGAATCAGACAATTAACAGTATTAAAAGAATCAGACAATTAGTTTCCTGCAGTCATTAAACAAAAATCCTTATGATGCGGTCTCCAACAAGAATTAAATAACAATTTCCAGATTCAACTCAAATGCCTTGCCCAAAGACTGAAACTATTACATGGAATGATCACATAATTACTCCAGCCATAACTGTTAATTATTAGAACATTAACAACCCGTCTCCCAACGCATGGAAGCAGTCTTGAAGAAATTCTTCCATGCAACCTATCCAACAGCATTAAAACAATCGAACAACATATTTCTGGCAGTGAATTAAACAAAAACCCCATATAGTGCAGTCTCCAAGAATAACTTTTTTTTGCTCAAATCGAATCCGAAACTTAGAGAACGCAAAGTTAAAGCGAATGGAGTACCTTATCTCGGTGGAAAGAGACGGCTTGTTGGCCGCGGAGCAGCAAATGCGGCGAAATGTCTGCCTCCTCCTCGCGGAAGGAGGACCCGAAGAAGTAAAAACCTTTTCTCTTCGGAGGAGAAGAGATTTTGATGGGAGCCAAAGGGATCTGGAAGAGGGATTGAGGCTAGGGCATGCGATAAGGAAGGAAAAGAGCGTCATAGCAACCATGGCCGTGTTTTCTTTGATTTCCTGGAAGACTTGGAGCCTCGGTGGAGCGTCTCAAGGCCAGAAGAGGACGCGCACCAAGCTGGGTCACTCCATAGGCCCGTAGTAACTTATCCTGATATAAATACGAGCCTTAACCAGGGAGCATGCAAATAAGAAAATAATAGTATCAATTTATGGCCATAAGATCCTGTCGGAAATAGTTTATTGTGGAATATATTATATCTTTATATATAAAAAAGTATAATTATTTGCAAAAGATCTATCAAAAAAAGTTTCCATAATATTTATTCATTTTATTGTTGAAAGGAATCACATCATAAATCTTGCCATGGACTTCTAAGAGATCTTAGAGTTGATGTGCAATACCTATTATTAACAGACAAGGACCTTAGTTATATGCTTAGAGTTATTTTGGCATGGTAGAATTATTTTGGTAGGGTAGTGGCGTGATATAGTTTTACGTATGTATGTATGTATATATGTGTGCGTGTTTGTATATATCTATGCATATCAACATGGACTGAGATATTTATATATATAGCTGAAAAAATAGGAAAAAAACAAAGATCTCTAAAGTCTTAGCAAATATCGTAGGAACCAAAAAATAGAATTTTTATGAATCAATAACTTCCACTCCAAATATTTATTTAAATATTTAGTATTTAAAATATAAAGTAATTTAGAATATATATGAAAGAATTTAGATTATCCAATATTGCAATCATAATATGTGAAGTATGATGAGTTGAGAATATGAATCAAAATATTAGGAGTCTCTATCAATCACAACCATCGCGCGTTTAGCACTAATCCTTCCCTTAAGTTTGTGCTTGAGTAATTTTATATTTTTGGGATGTTGGATTTCTTTCATATCCATGTGTTCCACATCAGGCATGATCATTCATTGTGGCCTATTGATCAAAATATATATAGAGCTAGTCTCAACCTAAATCAACCTATCAATCCCACTTATTGATAGTGTTGGATTGAAGTTTGAGAAATTTGGGTGGGCTTGAGTTGCTAAAGTCCAACCTGAAACTTCACCCTAGCAAAGTAAGGTATTGCCATAAAAATTATTTATAAGTAATATTTAATTGACGGATGAAATATTACATGAATACTTCATTTGGATGATCAATAAACAGTACTGGATATACTTTCCATGTCAATCGTGACACTGAAAAGGTGTCTAGGAGTTCTTCAAGAAATTGCCCTAATGATCACAGTGTTTACCACCGAAAGAATTAAATATTCTTAAGCATCAAAATGTTATTTATATCTAAGGGTTACGCATCGCACGTATATGACTAACATTGTGTATGGTGACTTGATACCTTGACTTCACAATGACACTTGGTTGTGCTATCATATTTAACGGTCAATGCAGGCAATCCACCTTGAAAACCATCGTTAAGAGTTGAGATATGAACCATTGGTATATTTTGTGTTAGATTAGAAAGTTAATGTCATCGCATGTATGCAACTTGAACAATATCTAGATAATATCTTATGCTAGTTTGTAGAATTATGAATATCATTGCTTGACATAATTTCTTATCATATGTTTGTGTATGTAATTTCGACCTTCTCGCATATTAGTTATCAGTTTCTAGGAATGCCTTCAACTTTATACAATGGGAAAAAGGTAGAACTTCCCCATGAGCAATAATAGTGTTCAAGAGGCTTTAAATTGGTTCAATGCAAATGCATCTGCAGTGGAGATCTCTTTTTGGTTCTCCAACGAAGACCCTTTCATCTTGAAAGCATCCGCATCCAAACCTAGCAACCTATTAAGTGTTAACCCTAATCCCTTTCCATCACTAATTATCAATACATTCCAACAGGCTAAGTCAAACTAGGCCTAGCTAAAGCTCGGCCCATTTTACATTCAAACCAAGTTCATGCTCAAAAATACTTAATAAGCACGGTTTGTGAAGTAAAAAAATCAACTCCAAAAGTTGCTAAGTTAAAATATCAAAATCTCATGTTAAAATAACCACTCCTCCCATACAAACTTGAATTTTTGTAGTCAACATTAAATACAATTGACTAAGTCAATCACTTAAATCCATGCTCCCTATTCAACAAACAAAAATTATATGAGGCAGACACTAGAGAGAAAAATATAGAGCTGACTTCCTATTTTGCCAATTTTTTTTTAGTGCGCATCTTAAAGAAGAAACCCAAAAGTCATAGATTCCTTTTCTAACGGAGTTGTCAGATTCATAATTAAAAAAAAAAATTACAGTATATACTATATGGCCAAGTAATATATACTAAGCAAATTGGTTTTTTATCAAGTCAATACACATATCTAGATTAATTGATACAAAATTTATAGAACATGGTAATTACCAACACATAGTACATAGTCAGATGATAGCAAATTAGTCATTTAGCAACCCAATATACACTTTCAAGCAAATTAATACACAATTTTTAAAATATCATGTTCAATAGAACATAGCCGATATATACACTCGTCGACTTTGTAATATATACTGTAAACTTATCTAATACACACCAAGCAGTGATCCAATACATATTTTCAGATAAATTTTCAAAATCTGTTTTTTACCAATACATACTTTATGGCCAGATAATTCACACCATGCAATTAATTATCTTGTATTTATTTATTTTTAAGTTACAAGATTGACGGATTCTATTAGTAGTAGAAGTCTTATTCTTATTTGATTTTGGATTTTCTATTTAACTTGAACGCTAGAAAAAAATGTGATAAAACAAAAATTCCATCCCATAAGATATTCCATGGTGCCCAGCTCATATGATCTTTGTTCTTGCTGCCTATCCTCAGCAGCGCACACTACACCAATTTATAAAAATTGTGACGTTTTTGTGGCAGCATATATTAAAAATACTCCTAATTTAAATTTTATCTAATATTTTATAATTTTTTGATGGAGTTGATGATCTAACATAATTGAGGACGTAGTGAGTAGAGATATTATAGGACTCTTAAGTTAGCATTTTGATTTCCATAGGACTCTTAAGTTAGGTAACCAGCCGGGAATTCGATCTCCATAGCAACAAAACAAAGTAAAACCATAGCATAGTACGCCTCTGTTGGATCAATATCCTCTTCGTCCTCATGCTAAATATCCTAATCCACATGCGAAGGTTGATCTTCCCTGGCCTGATAGCCCCACGTCCTCATCAGGCTAATGGTTCAAATCCATTCAAATATAATCACAAACATCCGCGATACCATTTGTAACAACTTAGGACCTCACCCAAAATAACTAATCGGAATATATTATTTGAATTCCTTAATCCTATATAAGTACCCAAAATCTATCCAGCGAATAACCGATGTGGGACTAAGCGCCCGCACGAGTCTCGCATGATGAGCAACTGGATGAAGCTCTGTTAGAATGGAGGTCGTTCGGTAGCTCGAATGCTTCCTTGGGGCTCTGGTTTTGGGAAGGGAACTGGATGAAGTTCTTGGTCTTCTCGCTAGTCCTCATCGTCTCCGGCACGACCGGCGGTGGAGGCGGCTGACAGCATGCCCCCAGAGCCCAGAAGTTGTCGAAGATCGCGATCCACCAAGCATCGCGGGCGCTTGACGGGGCAACATACGTGAGGGACGGACGTTCTGGGGGGAAACGTAGCAACGGTAGCCATCTAGGAACTTCGCTGATTCCTTTGTTAGTTTCTTTCGATGTTCTTAGTTTTTCTCTTGAAGTTCTTAGTTCTTTCTCTTGTCTAGTTTATATGGATTTCAGCTGAATTCATCGACTTTGGCTACAAATGTGGAATGCAGGGAGAAGATACTGAATGGATGAAAGTGGTGCTTCGATGTCCCAATCCAATTCCTGATGGTTGGATTAGAGTGTTCTCCCCTGCACAATTTAAGTAACTCGCTCAATATTTATTATCCTTTCGATTAAATAGGTTTGGAATTAATCTAGCAATCATGTAGAATAAGCGAACCTTGATAAATATGTTATCTTATGTTTAGTAAATGAGAAGGGTTATGCATTGTTTTTTATATGTCTCAGTTCATCTACTTGTCCTGCTGAGAATGGTAATAGGAGAGAGAGCAACATCCATTGAAATTCTCATCTCTTCCGCTTTTCAATGACTGGTCCAATCTTTGTAGCAGCAAGCTTCTTATCGAGCATGCAAAAGTGTGGCACAAAATCAAGAGATTGCCTCCATTTCTTTCTCACACATGATTTCAGCTGTGGCACGCCTTATGTTTAGCCCCGAACCCAGAACGTAACAGACGCAGATGCTGCACACCTGTATTGCGGACCATACAAGCATGCAAGGCTACTGATCCTATCAGGTATACTTTGGTTTTCAGCTGGTTATTGTATGGGGTGAGTGTATTACTTCTTCCTGCAGACATACTTTGGTACTTTTTGGTCTGCCGGGGCTGCTTTACCACGTCAGGTTCTGTGTTGCTAGAAAAGCTGAGTTTTTCTCTTTACTAGCCTTTCTCTGTGCCTTGGTTGCATGGTTCGACTGACTTTGTAGACAGGTGGGTGTGGGTCGGTTTTCCAAATTTCTGTTTCTAAAACCTATTCTAAACCAGGTTGCAGAATCTCTGTGTTCATTATGGAGACTTTGCAGATTTTCCTCAGGGTCAATTTCCCACCTTCCACATCAAGTGTTCTCCATGGAAGAGGCCCAAAGTTATTTTTCTTCAGCTGGTTACTTCTTACTCTGATTTCTTCCTCCCTGGTTACTTGTCTCTGTACTGGTTACACACCAAAGTTGTATTTGCACTGGTGTTCATCCCTACTTTTGTTAGGTGCCAATCCCTCTTTGGTAGGCTTTTTTCCCCACTGTAATCCTCTAGCCATGCAATAAAGGCCCGGTGGATCTTACCTCGTTTTAACTTCGAAAAAGATATTCTCAGCTCCATAAGGGTGCAACAAGCTACAAGTGAAACAAATCTATTTATTTCTTATCTTCTCTTATATACAACTTGTCTTTGAAATTTTAGTGTATATCCCAATCATGTGATTACTGTGGTCACCGCTAGTACTGTAACACCCCAGGACCTCATCCAAAATGGTGAGCCGAAAAATATTATTTGGATTTTTTGATCCTATATAAGTAAGATCTACCTAACGAATAACCGATGTGGGACTAAACACGCCCTCACGGGTCCTCACATACTTTCCTCGTTTAACTCATGAGGTCCTCGTCAGGCTAAGGGTTCAAATCTATTTAAATCTAATCACAAACACCACGATCGACTCGTGGTCAGTCTCAATGGACCTGTGCTGCAATGTTTTGTAGCCCACATAGGTTATGAGCCGGATCCGCTCTGATATCATTTATAACAATATAGGACATCACCCAAAATGACTAGCCAAAAGGTATTATTTGGATTCCTTGATCCTGTATAAATATCTAATATCTATCCAGCAAATAACCGATGTGGGACTAAACATATGCCTTCACGGGGTCCTCACAAGTACAGAACTAACTTGGATACTAAATTTGCAGCCCAAGGTCGTTGCAATTTCAAATGCATCTTCCTTTGTGAATCAAAACGCTCCTGTTTATGGACAGCTTGCACCAGAAAAAAAACTTGGAATGAGGCTAGCTGATCATGGCCTGCTCCATTTAATTTACTACTTAATTTCTTTTTGTCTTTTCCTGAACTATTACATGTTAAAGAGAATCTTTTATAGCAGTTCGTTTTTTATTCTTTGTATGTGTTACTAATGTCACCCAAGGCACCCACTGATGGCTCCAAATGAATGGAAATAGCCCTGGTAACGAGGTTGGAAACCTGCGCAGATTTAGATGTTGTGTTACATAAGAAAGTAGATATAATTCTTAGTTCCCAGTTTGATAGTGTGTGGAGTCAACAGAACAAGATCTGTTAGGGGGACTGCAAAATCCCCTACTTGTTTCAATGGTTTCTTTACACCATATTAGACTACTCCAGAATAGGTCTTGTTGGGGGAAAAACCCCAAGTCATACCGCCACGGAGGCGCTCGGCAAGAGAACGCCGACCGGAAAAGCGCTCGACTAAAGGAGCCGGCTAGAGAACGCCGACCGGAAAAGCGTTCGACTAAAGGACGCCGACCAGAGAGAGCGCCAAGAGGCGCCCAACCAAAATAACCAAGTAGGGATGCTCGGCTAGAAAGAGCCGACCAGAAGAACGCCGACCAGAGAAGCGCTCGAACTAGGAAGCGCCGACCAGAGACAGCGCCAAATAGAGGCGCTCGGCTAGAAGGTGCTCGCCCAAAGGGCGTCGACCAGAAGTACTAGAAGCAACCCCGCCACAGGGCGCCCCTCTGGGCGACCAGCTCGGCTCGGCACTCTTGCCGAGCCGATGCCTTAACTAATACTCCTCCCCGCCTAGCTTTCTTGAAAGGTCCGGCGGCTATACACGCGACTCTACTACAACCTGCCACTATCTCCAAGCCATCAAGGCATAAGATCTCCGCAGGTATTCGGCACGACCTGCCATTAATGCGTGAGACTCCCTCAAGTCTCCAATGCACTCAGTCATTTAATGAACACGGCTCAAGACGATCTCCGGATCACTGAACCATCAAAGCGTATGGCTCTCCCTGACCGTCGGTTCATTCGGTAATAAATGCACTTACCATCCACGGACCCCAGGCCCACCACGGCCGGCGGTTCAACCACTCCAACAGGTCCGATCGACCGTGACAACTCCCTGGTTCCGGTCTGATTCGGTCCCGTTCTCCACTACGCCATTAATGGGCCAAATCGTGCCCAATTATGACAAAAAGAGACAAATTTCCCTGCCACCTCCCAGGTAACGTAATCCCCTTCTATAAAAGGAAACCTGGGAGAAGGGAATGGGGGGACCCCCGGAGAGAACCCTCCTGGACCGGGTGAAAAGAAGCAAACAGCACAGACACAATTGAGGACATCATCCTCTTCATTTTCTTTATCTTATCCAAATGCTCTCCTGCTTGTCCTCTCCACATATTCCCCCTCTGACTTAAGCATCAGAGGGCCGGCGCCGGGGAGCCCGGCCACCGGCTTTTTTGCAGGACAGGACAGGACTGGACGCACCACCCCTCTTTGCTCTCTTCCGCTCCCCAGCGGAGGACGCGGCCGGCCGGCGCCCCGCCGTCCGCCCTCTCAGGCGGCGGAGCTCCTCCTCCCCTGGCTTCGCGGCGGCCCCCGGGTCCAATTTCCAGCAACAGTTGGCGCTAGAGGAAGGGACCGAGTTCGCTGCCATGAAGCTAAAAAGCAAAGGGGCTTCCAATGCCTCTCGACGTCCTCCACCCAGTCCTGAGCATTCCGTCCGGAACTCACCACCTCCGGCCGAGTCAACCCCTCAAGTTCGGCCGGAGCAGTTTGATGCCCTGGTGCAACAAGTGCAAGCCTTGGCTACCGCTGTCCAAAGTTTGCAACCCAGGGGCATCCCAACGGCACCGCCTCCTCCGGCTCCAGCTCAACCGGAGCCTCCTACAAGCGGACTTCCCCTTCGAGGTCAGGACTCCCAAGTCCAGGCCTCCCTCTGGAGAGAGCACCCAGCCAGAGGCTACGGAGGCTGGCCACAGCCTTCAGAAGCTGAGTCGGTTCCAGGGCAACCTGCGCTCGAACGAACCGCTGCAGCGATCCTCCAGAATGATGAACTCGACAAGAAGGTCGAGAAGCTGGAGCGCCAAATCCAGGCACTCCACGGGAGAAAATCAGGACGTGATAACGACTTCGAGTTCACTACGAAGTCACCCTTCTCCCCGGAGATCGAAGATGAACCGGTCCCACTACGGTTCAAGATGCCCCAGGTGGAGCCCTACAACGGCAAGGCTGATCCCCTTGACCACCTGGAGAGTTACCGGGTCTTAATGGCCCTACAAGGAGCCTCGGAGGCCATGATGTGCAAAGCTTTTCCGGCGACACTCCGAGGGCCAGCCCGGCTTTGGTTCACCGGGCTGAAGCCGAGTACTGTCTCTTCCTTTGAGCAGCTCGGCAGACAATTTGCTGGCAACTTTGCCGCCAGCCAGCCCCAGCGGCGGACATCCGACTCCCTCCTTGATATCAAACAAAAGGAGGGAGAATCCTTCAAGGAGTACTTGGACCGGTTCACCGCCGCAACATGGGAGGTCCGGGAGCTTGACCAGTCAATCGCCATGTCGGCGTTGAAGACTGGAGCCCGGTCCTACAGATTCCTCTTCTCGATCGAGAAGAATTTCCCCACGGACCTCACCGAAATGTTCGCTCGGGCGCGGAAGTATGCCAAGGCAGAAGAGGCCGTGGCGGTTAGGCGGGGCGGGACCGAGCAGAACCCCAAGAAGAGACGTCGCGAGGAGCACGGCCAGCCCAGAAGCCCGTCTCCACGACGAGCTAAGAATCCGCCCCGCCCGAAGAGTCCACCCCGGTTGAGAGGACCGCCACAGCAGAGGTCACCACTCCGCCCGAGGTTCCCACTGCAAGCCCGTGCACCCGAAGGGAGGTATGAAAAGTATACTCCCCTCAATGCTCCTCGGGCTGAAATCCTCATGGAGATTGAGAGTCGGGATTGCATCCGGCTCCCACCTCCGAAGCCAGACACCAGAATCCGGCGTGATCTCCGGAAGTATTGCCGTTTCCACCGGGATCACGGCCATGATACCGAGGATTGTTATCAGCTCCGAAATGAGATCGAAGCACTCATTCGCCGAGGGGTGCTCGATCGGTTTGTGCAAGGCCGGCGTGAAGGGAAGAAGCCAGCCGAAGGAGCAGCACAGCCTGAAGGTTCAAATGCCAACAAGCCCATCGCCGGCGTCATCAACACTATCCGAGGCGGGACCTCGGCTGGGGAAGCCTCAGGGGAAGAAGCCTCCTCGAAGCGCCCGCGCACCTCTGAAGCCATCTCCTTCTCAGATGATGATCTAGAGGGAGTCGAAACTCCCCATGATGATGCCGTGGTCATCTCCATGATCATAAATAAATTTGATGTAAAACGCATCCTGGTTGATAATGGAAGCTCGGCGAATGTTTTGTATTTTGGTGCTTATTGTAAAATGGGGATGACAAAAGAACAGCTACGGAGGATGAATGCTCCGCTAGTTGGATTCACTGGGGATTCAGTCCCAGTAGAGGGCGAGATCGACCTTCTGGTCACAGCCGGGCTCGCCCCTCGTGAAAGTACCATGGGTATGAGCTTCCTTGTAATACGCCTGCCCTCGGTTTACAACGCCATCCTCGGAAGGCCAGGACTCAACGCCCTCCGAGCAGTGGTTTCAACTCACCACCTGCTGATGCGATTCCCTACCAGCCAGGGAGTCGGTGAAGTTCGGGGGGACCAAATGGTGGCAAGACGATGCTACCTAGCGACCCACGAGGCAAGACGACCAGCCGAGGTGCCTGCCCCAACAACTGACCAGCCCTCAACTGAAGTTATGGAGGCACGGGTCAACCCCCAGAAAGAGCGGGTAGAGCCTGGTGAGTTGTTAATTCAAGTTCCCTTACGAGAGAACTTTCCCGAGCTAACCGTGCAGGTCGGCTCTGGCCTTGGCGAACACGAGAGGAGTCGCCTCGTCAACTTCCTACGGGACAATATGGATGTCTTCGCATGGTCGCCTGCAGACATGCCGGGGATGGATCCGGAGGTCATGGTCCACCGGCTTCAGGTGAAGCCGACCTGCAAGCCCGTGCGACAAAAGAAGCGAGGCGCCGCCCCTGAACGACAACGAGCAGCAGCCGAGGAGGTCGGCAAGCTCCTTGAAGCCGGCTTCATCCGGGAGATATCCTACCCGGAATGGCTCGCCAATGTGGTCCTCGTCAAGAAAGCCAGCGGGAAGTGGCGTATGTGCGTGGACTACACCGACCTGAATAAAGCCTGCCCGAAGGACAGCTTTTCACTTCCCAGCATCGACCAGCTCATGGACTCCACCTCGGGTCACGAGCTGCTGGCATTCGTGGACGCCTTTTCCGGATACAACCAGATCCGCATGGCGCCAGAAGATGAGGAAAAGACAGCCTTCATCACCGACGGGGGAACCTACTGCTACAAAGTGATGCCATTCGGCTTGAAAAATGCCGGGGCAACTTATCAAAGGCTGGTCAGCCGGATCTTCAAAGACCAAATAGGCCGAAACATGGAGGTCTACGTGGATGACATGCTGGTGAAAAGCAAGGTGGCGCAAGACCACATAGCCGACCTCAATGAAGCATTCTCCACACTCCGAAAGTACCAGATGAAGCTCAACCCAGCTAAATGTGCATTCGGGGTCACCTCCGGCAAATTCCTCGGCTTCATCATTACACAACGAGGAATTGAGGCCAATCCAGAGAAGATCCGAGCCCTCCAAGAGATGACGCCTCCCAGGACGGTCAAAGAGGTACAGCGGCTCACGGGCCGAGTGGCAGCCCTCGGGAGATTCATCTCCCGCTCGGCCGAGCGCTGCCTTCCATTCTTTGCAGCCCTCAAGAAGCCGAAGAACTTTTTGTGGTCGGACGAGTGCCAGCAATCTTTTGAAGAGCTCAAGCACCTACTGGCTTCCCCTCCCCTGCTCATGAAGCCTCAACAGGGTGAGCTCCTCTACTTGTATCTAGCTGTCTCCCCTGTAGCAGTAAGCTCGGTCCTGGTCCGAGAGCAGGGCAAACTCCAGAAGCCAGTATATTATACCAGTCGGGTCTTAAGGGACGCCGAGACCCGATACTCCAAGCTTGAGAAGACCGCCTATGCTTTGGTCATCTCGGCTCGGAGGCTCCGACCCTACTTTCAAGCTCATACAGTGGCTGTGCTGACTGACCAGCCGGTCAAGCAGATCCTGCAGAGATCAGATCATGCGGGTCGGATCACTAAATGGGCCATTGAGCTCGGAGAATTCGACATCGAGTACCGGCCCAGACCGGCGATCAAAGCACAAGCACTCGCAGACTTTATAGTCGAGTGCACCATACCGGATGAGGTCGAGCCTGAACCTGAGCCACCGGTGGAGCAGACCCCGAGTTTGACATAGACTCTGCATGTCGATGGCTCTTCAAACTCGGGAGGTAGCGGAGCGGGACTTATCCTCACCAGCCCGGAGGGGGTGGTCGCCGAGCAAGCCTTGCGCCTCGAATTTCCTGCTTCAAATAACATGGCGGAGTATGAAGCGCTCGTCGCCGGGCTCAAGCTAGCCAAAGAGCTAGGAGTAAAGGACTTGAAGGCCTTCAGTGATTCTCAGCTCGTCGTCAACCAAATTATGGGCGACTTCGAAGCCAGAGACCCGACCATGCAGAAGTATCTTCAGAAGGTACGGGATCTCGTCTCGACCTTGGAATCCTTTCATATTCAACATGTTGCCAAGTCGGAGAATCTCAGGGCCGACCAGCTATCAAAGCTGGCGTCCTCTCGCATGAGCGAGCTTCCAAAAGAGGCAGTACTGGAATATCTCCAAAAGCCCAGCACAGACGAGCCCGAGCAGACCCTCTGCACCGAGTTCGAGCCAAGCTGGATGGATGAACTCATCAGCTATCTGCAAGACGAAACCCTCCCCGCTGATGAACGAGAGGCTCGCCGAATCAAGCGCCTCGCCACCCGGTACATACTATACGAGGGAAAGCTCTATCGGAGATCCTTCACCTCTCCCCTCCTCAGATGCCTTCGCCCAACGGAAGCTAATTATGCCCTGCGCGAAGTCCACGAAGGAATTTGTGGAAACCATCTGGGAGGGCGAGCATTGGCCCATAAAATTCTGCGCCAAGGATATTATTGGCCGACACTCCAGAAGGATGCTATGGATTTCGTCCAAAGATGCGACCGGTGCCCAAGGAACGCCAATGTTCAGCGCCGGCCCTCGGCTCCTTTGACTTCTATCAGCTCCCCTTGGCCCTTTGTCCAGTGGGAAATTGACATTCTAGGGCCATTTCCACTGGCCACCGGGCAAAGGAAGTTCCTGGTCGTCTCCATCGACTACTTCACAAAGTGGGTAGAAGCCGAGCCCCTCGCCCGGATCACCGAGCAGAAGATGCGGGATTTCGTCTGGAAGTCCATCATTTGCAGATTCGGGCTTCCCCGCATCCTTATCTCTGACAACGGTCGCCAGTTCGACAACATCCATTTCAGAGAGTTCTGCTCCGAGCTTGGCATTGACCACGGCTTCACCTCGGTCGCGCATCCTCAGACAAACGGAGAAACCGAGGTAACAAATCGTACTATCTTGCAGGGTCTCAAAGCCAGGCTCGACAAATCTAAAGGACAATGGGTCGGAGACCTGTACAATGTCCTGTGGGCTTACCGGACCACGTTCCGCGTCCCCACCGGCGAGACCCCCTTCAACCTAACATATGGGACGGAGGCCGTCATTCCACTAGAGATTGGGCTCCCCTCTCCAAGAGTCGAGCACCACGATGCCAGCTCCAACTCTTCGCAGCTCAGAGGCAACCTCGACCTGATCGAGGAAACAAGGGAGGCCGCCCGAGTGCGTATGGCGAGGTACCAGCAAAAGATAGCTCAGTACTACAACGCCAGGGTCAAAGTCAAATCTTTCAGACCAGGAGACCTTGTCCTCAGAAGAGCTGAAGCCTCCCGACCAACTGAGCAAGGAAAGCTGGCCCCGAATTGGGAAGGACCATACCGAGTCACGCGCATCCGCCGACCCGGGACTTATAAGCTAGAGTCCTTAGACGGGACTCCC
This sequence comes from Phoenix dactylifera, assembly GCF_009389715.1. Lineage (NCBI taxonomy): Eukaryota > Viridiplantae > Streptophyta > Magnoliopsida > Arecales > Arecaceae > Phoenix > Phoenix dactylifera. The sequence goes on from NC_052399.1 coordinate 24,322,480, forward strand.
ATTCCGCGGAGTTGGAGCTCTGAAAATCTCCGCGTGTACCACCAGTAGAACCCTAAGGGGTTCCCCATTATTCAACCATTGAATTTCATTCTATGAATTTCATTTCACAATAAACTGATGGTTTGCGTACTTATTCCGAGCTCACCAATTCTCCTGATTATCTCATGCCATCAGGTTTATTCTTCTTCCCTGACCACGGTTGGGATGCCCCGGTGCCTCGGGATGATGGAGTACCTACGCGGGCTCCCTGAAGATGTTCGTGAGTTCGTGGCGCGCTCTCCACCGGCAACGAGCTCGGCTCGTGCTCCATCGTCTATTGAGTAGCGGTCCTCTCTGACCGGACGAGCTCGGCTCGTGCTCCATCGACTATGAGTAGCGGTCCTCTCTGACCGGACGAGCTCGGCTCGTGCTCCATCGACTATGAGTAGCGGTCCTTTCTGACCGGACGAGCTCGGCTCGTGCTCCATCGACTATGAGTAGCGGTCCTTTCTGACCGGACGAGCTCGGCACGTGCTCCATCGACTATTGAGTAGCGGTCCTTTCTGACCGGACGAGCTCGGCTCGTGCTCCATCGACTATGAGTAGCGGTCCTCTCTGACTGGACGAGCTCGGCTCGTGCTCCATCGACTATGAGTAGCGGTCCTTTCTGACCGGACGAGCTCGGCTCGTGCTCCATCGACTATGAGTAGCGGTCCTCTCTGACCGGACGAGCTCGGCTCGTGCTCCATCGACTATTGAGTAGCGGTCCTCTCTGACCGGACGAGCTCGGCTCGTGCTCCATCGACTATGAGTAGCGGTCCTTTCTGACCGGACGAGCTCGGCTCGTGCTCCATCGACTATGAGTAGCGGTCCTCTCTGACCGGACGAGCTCGGCTCGTGCTCCATCGACTATGAGTAGCGGTCCTCTCTGACCGGACGAGCTCGGCTCGTGCTCCATCGACTATGAGTAGCGGTCCTCTCTGACCGGACGAGCTCGGCTCGTGCTCCATCGACTATGAGTAGCGGTCCTTTCTGACCGGACGAGCTCGGCTCGTGCTCCATCGACTATGAGTAGCGGTCCTCTCTGACCGGACGAGCTCGGCTCGTGCTCCATCGACTATTGAGTAGCGGTCCTCTCTGACCGGACGAGCTCGGCTCGTGCTCCATCGACTATGAGTAGCGGTCCTTTCTGACCGGACGAGCTCCGCTCGTGCTCCATCGACTATGAGTAGCGGTCCTCTCTGACCGGACGAGCTCGACTCGTGCTCCATCGACTATGAGTAGCGGTCCTTTCTGACCGGACGAGCTCGGCTCGTGCTCCATCGACTATGAGTAGCGGTCCTCTCTGACCGGACGAGCTCGGCTCGTGCTCCATCGACTATTGAGTAGCGGTCCTCTCTGACCGGACGAGCTCGGCTCGTGCTCCATCGACTATGAGTAGCGGTCCTTTCTGACCGGACGAGCTCGGCTCGTGCTCCATCGACTATGAGTAGCGGTCCTCTCTGACCGGACGAGCTCGGCTCGTGCTCCATCGACTATTGAGTAGCGGTCGTGCTCCATCGACTATTGAGTAGCGGTCCTGACCGGACGAGCTCGGCTCGTGCTCCATCGACTATGAGTAGCGGTCCTCTGACCGGACGAGCTCGGCTCGTGCTCCATCGACTATGAGTAGCGGTCCTCTCTGACCGGACGAGCTCGGCTCGTGCTCCTACCCCGACCTCGGCCGGGATGCCTCGAGACGTCGAGATGCCCCGGTTTATCGGGATGCCCCGATGCGTTGGGATGCGGTCTTCATTGACCAAGACGAGCTCGGCTCGCTGTCCGCCGGCTTCAGCCGACGAGCTCGGCTCGTTCTCCATCGCCGGATTTCTCTGTCGACGTCCTCAAAGAACGGAGTCCGAGCAGAGAAGCGTCTTCAGTCGCCTCGGCGCCAGGACGCACACGGTACAAGAGAAGCGTCTTCAGTCGCCTCGGCGCCAGGACGCACACGGTACAAGAACGGAGTCCGAGCAGAGAAGCGTCTTCAGTCGCCTCGGCGCCAGGACGCACACGAACGGACCCCGAGCAGAGGATCGTCTTTAGTCGCCTCGGCGCAAGGACGCATACGGTACCAGTGTCTGTTCTATTCTCGGATTTCTCTGCCGACGTCCCCAAAGAACGGAGTCCGAGCAGAGAAGCGTCTTCAGTCGCCTCGGTGCTAGGACGCACACGGTACAAGCTACCCATTTATTTAATATTTTTACATCTTATCTGCTTTTGGACTTTTCTCTGCCGATGTCCTCGAAGAACGGACCCCGAGCAGAGGAGCGTCTTTAGTCGCCTCGGCGCAAGGACGCATACGGTACCAGGTACCCGTTTATTTAATGTCTTTACGTTATTCTATTCTTAGACTTTTCTCTGCCGACATCCTCAATGAACGGAGTCCGAGCAGAGAAGCGTCTTCAGTCGCCTCGGCGCCAGGACGCACACGGTACAAGGTACCCATTTACTTAACGTTAATGTCTCTATATTGTCTATTCTATTCTTGGATTTCTCTGTCGACGTCTCCAAAGAACGGAGTCCGAGCAGAGAAGCGTCTTCAGTCGCCTCGGCGCCAGGACGCACACGGTACAAGGTACCCATTTACTTAACGTTAATGTCTCTATATTGTCTATTCTATTCTTGGATTTCTCTGCCGACATCCTCAAAGAACGGAGTCCGAGCAGAGGAGCGTCTTCAATCGCCTCGGCGCAAGGACGCACACGGTACAAGGTACCCGTTTATTTAATGCTTTTACATTACTTATCTACCCTGGGATTTCTCTCTACCGATGTCCCCAAAGAGTGGACTCCGAGCAGAACATTTTCAATCGCCTCGGCGAAGAAGTGCTCACGACACCAGCACATTATTATACTAAGCCCGGTGAATCCCCGTCACGAGCTGACGAGTATTCAACCCATTTGTTGGAAAAGAATCTGGTCCGCCCCGATAACTCAAGGCTCGGACCCAGAGTTTACTAACCTCGCTAAAATTTAAGTCCTAGAGACCGCCTTAAGGCTCGATCAAATTCTGGACTAAGCTCGGAAAGACTCTCCGAGCCCAAATCCCTTTGGCATAAGCGTTGTTATGCCGCTGGTCGAAGGACTGAGCAATAAAGCTCGGCAAGCTGAACCTAAACCCAAACCCTGTGGCGGGCGAAATTAGAGGCCATAGGGCCCATCTCCTTGGAGCCTAAAATGGATCCGAGCAGAAAAACTTGGGACTATAACAGAATAGTTTCCAAAAATATGTGTTCATTTCAAAAAGGCCCGTAGGCTACAAGGATTCGGGCTCGGCCCTTACAAAATGCGGGGACCGTCCCGACTTAAAAATAACAAAATTACACTCTAAGGCTCGAGCTCGACCACTTCGGCTTTGGCAGTGTCGGGGGCGGCGGGCTCAACAGCCGGGACCTCCTCGGCCTCGACAGCGATAGGAATAGTCTCGGAGGCGACCTCGGCAACTTCGGGGACAGCTCCGGCCGCCTCGGCCAGACCTCCCTGGTCGGCCCCCGGAGTTTCTGCCTCCGCCTCCGGCCTTTCGACTCCTGCTCCCGGTCGGAGCAGGTTTACATCAAAATCCGGGAGGAGCCGCCGCAGCTGGTTGCGGAAGTCCCGGAAGCCCTGGATCAACCCATTCACACCCTCCTCTGCTAGGAGGTCGCGGAACTCCTTCGACTCGCGAAAGAGCGCCACCGCGCTCTGGGCTTGCTCCCGAGCCTCGAGCTCCCGAGCCTCATGATAGGTGGCCTTCCGCTCGAGGTCCCTTAGCTCCCGCTCGAGCTCTAAGTGGCGAACGCGGGCATTCCCCACCTCCTGCTCACGGGAGGCCAGCGCTTCCTCGGCTTTGGCCAACCGAGCCTCTGCGGCGCGCAGCTCGGACCTCGCCAGTGCATGCACGCCCTTCTCCTCATCGAGCTCTGCGGTAAGAGCTCGAACCCCCTCCTCGAATGCTCCAACTTTTTCCTGGAGCACCTGACGTTCGGCCTCGGCGGCTTGATACTTCGCCTCGGCGGCTAGGTACCTCGCCTGGGCCTCGTCATAACCGCGCTGGCACCTCCGGGCCTTCTCCCGGTATTCTTGGACTAGGTGCATCAGCATCTCCATCTCATGCAAATGCTGTAAAAGAGATGAAAAGAAAAACATAAGGCGCCACTAGTAGAAAACCTATACAGATTACACAGGTGGAAAATTTTACTTACCCGGACAGCGTTGCAGCGGGTAATGTCCATGAAAGCATTGTAGCTCATGGACTGCATCGCGGCCCGGTCGGCTGGGAGCAGCGCGACCCGGAATATCTCACGCGCTACTCGAGGGTTTTCGAGGGCTGAATCACCCTCGAATACCGACCAGGTGGGTGCGAGGGGCACCCGTTCTTCCAAGCCCGATGGGCCCGGAAGGCCAGCATCGGCTGGCCTAGGCGGAGCCGACCCCAAGGCTCCCTGACTGCTCCCCAGCTCGGAGCTAGGGGGTTGGGGTCGAACGAGCGGCTGATTTGACCGCCGCACAACTATAGCAGGGCGTGCAAGCACGGGACCCGCGGAACTCCTCCCCTGGTCGGCAACTGAAGCGTCCTGCCGACCAGGAATCTGCGCTAAAGGCGCTGGGCATGGGGGCGCCACCGAGGCTTCTCTGGAGCCCGAGCCCCCGGAATCCGCGCCCTCCCTCCGACCAGCTTCGGGGCGCGCGGGCTGAGAAGGGCCCGCCTCAGAGTGAGCGGGGCGAGAAGGACCCGCCTCGGCCACCGCTGGCGCCGGGGGCGCTGGGGTCGCCGAGACCTTCTGTTTCTTCCTCGGCTCGGTGGGCTCGCCCGAGAACTCGGCTGCCCTCTTCTGGAAGCGGGCGTAGAGGACTTCGCTTTTCGTCACCATCTTTGCGATATCTGCAAAGGCAAAAAGGATTAGAACATTAGAACAGTAAGGAAATAAAAAGACATCTTGTAATTACTTACCGTGGGGACGCGCCGAGCTCAAGCCCACGTTCACCAAAGCGTCCTCACATATGAGGCCGTTCAGTAAGATGCCGTCCCCGAGACTGCGGATGGCGTCGAGGATCCCCTGCTCACGCGGAGAAAGCTGGGGGGGCCTGTTGATAGACTTAAGCTGGGCCGGCCCCCACCTGAGGTCAAACCCCCAGGATCGTTCAGAGCCAAGGAAGAAGAATTTCTCCTTCCAGCCATGAATGGACGAGGGGGCACCATGAAAGAGTGGCCGACCCGCCCGAAGGGCGATGTAAAGCCACTCCCCGTCTTCCGGATTCGACTTAAAGATAAAAAGTCGCCGGAAAACGTTGACAGAGGTCGGAATCCCCTGCAGTAAACACAGTGACAGGAAGCCCATCACTGTCCTCCAGGCATTCGGAGTGAGTTGCGCCGGAACCAACTGGCATACTGTCAGCAACTCATTCACGAAGCCGTGAAGAGGAAATCGGAGGCCGGCCCAGAGTGATTCCAGGTGCACTCCAATCCGGCCTACCGGATGATCGGTTATCCGATCCCTTCGCCTGGCGGGCTCCAAACGGAACCCCTGAAGAGGGAAAAACCACTCTTCGGTCATTTCGACCTCCAGGATGCTCATGGTGGACTCAACCTCACTGGGAAGAGAACCCATTGCAAAAAAAAAAAGAAATCAAAAAAGAAGGGGGACCTGAGGAAGATGCCGGAGAAAAGGGACTTCGGTCTGAGGAAGACTGGAAGAAGGAAAGCTGGAAGCAGAAGGCAATAAGAAAGAGGACGGAAGGCCAGGGGAGGGTTTATATAGACCTTCCCAAGGGCCCGGATCAGCAAAGAAAACGCTGTGTCCCGATTAGATTGATAACACGTGTCGGTCTAAAAGACAGAACGACGCATTTAATTAGAGCCAGCGCTTCGAACATTGAAGCGCCCCATCGGATCGTGCGGAAAGGCGTCCGCAATCGAAGATCGTGTGGCCCCATCATGAGCCCACGACGCGAGGACGCTTCGCGAAAAGTGCCCCAATAGTGAGGCTTTTCGGGAAAGAAGAGACGCCGCCTACTAAAGGCACCTCGAAGCTTCCGATAATTCAAAACGCGCAGTAAATTAAAATTTTCGGAACCCGAAATGACCCAACCAAGGCTACTTCCCGCGCTCTAGCTGGTAGCCAACTGGAACTCGGAAGTCGGGGGGTAGTGTTGGGGGAAAAACCCCAAGTCATACCGCCACGGAGGCGCTCGGCTAGAGAACGCCGACCGGAAAAGCGCTCGACTAAAGGAGCCGGCTAGAGAACGCCGACCGGAAAAGCGTTCGACTAAAGGACGCCGACCAGAGAGAGCGCCAAGAGGCGCCCAACCAAAATAACCAAGTAGGGATGCTCGGCTAGAAAGAGCCGACCAGAAGAACGCCGACCAGAGAAGCGCTCGAACTAGGAAGCGCCGACCAGAGACAGCGCCAAATAGAGGCGCTCGGCTAGAAGGTGCTCGCCCAAAGGGCGTCGACCAGAAGTACTAGAAGCAACCCCGCCACAGGGCGCCCCTCTGGGCGACCAGCTCGGCTCGGCACTCTTGCCGAGCCGATGCCTTAACTAATACTCCTCCCCGCCTAGCTTTCTCGAAAGGTCCGGCGGCTATACACGCGACTCTACTACAACCTGCCACTATCTCCAAGCCATCAAGGCATAAGATCTCCGCAGGTGTTCGGCACGACCTGCCATTAATGCGTGAGACTCCCTCAAGTCTCCAATGCACTCAGTCATTTAATGAACACGGCTCAAGACGATCTCCGGATCACTGAACCATCAAAGCGTATGGCTCTCCCTGACCGTCGGTTCATTCGGTAATAAATGCACTTACCATCCACGGACCCCAGGCCCACCACGGCCGGCGGTTCAACCACTCCAACAGGTCCGATCGACCGTGACAACTTCCTGGTTCCGGTCTGATTCGGTCCCGTTCTCCACTACGCCATTAATGGGCCAAATCGTGCCCAATTACGACGAAAAGAGACAAATTCCCCTGCCACCTCCCAGGTAACGTAATCCCCTTCTATAAAAGGAAACCTGGGAGAAGGGAATGGGGGGACCCCCGGAGAGAACCCTCCTGGACCGGGTGAAAAGAAGCAAACAGCACAGACACAATTGAGGACATCATCCTCTTCATCTTCTTTATCTTATCCAAATGCTCTCCTGCTTGCTCTCTCCACATATTCCCCCTCTGACTTAAGCATCGGAGGGCCGACGCCGGGGAGCCCGGCCACCGGCTTTTTTGCAGGACAGGACTGGACGCACCACCCCTCTTTGCTCTCTTCCGCTCCCCAGCGGAGGACGCGGCCGGCCGGCGCCCCGCCGTCCGCCCTCTCAGGCGGCGGAGCTCCTCCTCCCCTGGCTTCGCGGCGGCCCCCGGGTCCAATTTCTAGCAACAGGTCTACTGAACAAAACTTTTACTCTGTGCCTAAGGGCAGATTTCGATGAGCAACCATATGCCCAGATGACTTATTATATCCTGCTTCTGTTGAGAAATATTTTGAGTTATTGTCTGTTGCTATCTATTACAAGATGGCTTCCATGCTTGCATTTGTGTTTGGTCAGCCACAATTTGTTTCAATTTAGTAAATAAAATAGAATCCATTTGTCGTTACTCTAACCTCAACGCAAATGAGTGCTTAGCTACCAATGAAATATATGATAGTTGTAAATTTAGTTCCAAAATATCTCATCTCACTAGAAACTCTTGTAAGGACCCAACTCTCAATTTTGAGAGATATATATTAAGAAAGCAAAAATGGATAATAAGCCTCGATCTTAAGATTTGATAGATATTATAGAAGAATTGGAGATGTCGTAGGAGCATAGCCTTCAATTTTTCTAATAAACTTATTAATATAATACACTTTATAAATTATTTTATTATTTTTTATACAAATTTATATAATTATGATATAAAAACTTGATTTAATTTTATTTTGCAGGCGGCGCCATCCATATAAAAACTTCAGTTTTTTTTATTTTTCATGTTTCTGTCCACAGTTTCTAATAAATTGTAACAAGTGCTTTTGATTTATCATTTTCGTGCAGTTTTTGTACTTTTGCATTAACAATACAATTTATAATTTCAATTTGATTTTGTGGGATGCTATTGATGTTTCAAAAAAGCATCATTAAGATAATTATTATTTTATATGGATGGTTTTAGTTGCACTTTCAATTTCATAATTTTTTATTTCAGGATGTGTCATCATCTACGTTTGTTTACCGGTACTTGGCAACGCCACTAATTAATTGGCAACGGCATTTTGAAGCATCGCTATTTACTACATCCCTTTATTTTTTCTTTTTTATAACATTTTTTGTTAAAAAAAAATGTGCAGCATTTTAGTAATGTTCGTAAATATTAAAAAATACTGCCGGAAAGAGACTTCTGGCGGCATTCATAAAAAATCGCTGATTAATAATGTTTCGTAAATACTTTAGAATGCCACTAATTAACTTTTACCAGCATTTACATGTGCCACTATTTGGTACATTTTCTTTTACTATTCCTTCATGTGACATTTTTTTTGGCATTTCAAAAATACCGGTAAATATCAAATAAAAATACTGTTAAAAATATATATTTTTAGCAGTGTATATGAAAGCGTTGACACCGGTACTTGATAAAAATACAACTGAAGGTATTAGGGTTTTTTTTTCAGCGGCATAATTTTATATTGATAAAGACCTTTTTTTTTTTTTTTTTTGCAACAACATTGTGCCTCTGTGGCAACCACCTTGTAGCATTGTCTCCCAGGAGGAATCACGGTGGCTTCCTCATTCCCGCTGGACGCGCCTTTCAATCCAGCCCTCAGATGAGCAGCTTATTGCCTTTTTCACACCCATTTGGCAATATCATTACTGCCAATTAAGAAGGACTATAAAAAACATATTTGAAAACATTATAAAATTTGTTGAAACCACCATTTTTTCTAAAAACTTAAACCGGCAGAATGAGATAGATTTATTTATATATTTTATATTTTCTTACACTCTTCTTCTTCATATATGAGCCAGATTTTTTTTTAATAGGTAAGTCCAACATGTAAAAGTTCTAATAATTGGGTTAAAGAGTCGAAGACAGAATTCGAACTTAAGACCTCTAAAATCACAACTTTTTTAAAAAAATTATTTATATATTTTATATTTTCTTGCAAACTGATGAACGAGATCATACAACAAGTTTTTTTTTTTTTTTTGGTCAAAATCATACAACAAGTTTCAATAAACGAATCACCTTTAAAAAAAAGAAAGAAAAAAAACAGAGATAGAGAAAGCTACAACAAATAACAATGAAAGCACCCACAAGATAGTCCACAGCTTTCCTGCTCTCCCTCGTCAATGCTATATATATATATATATACACGCCAGCCAACCAAATTAAGAAAGGTATTGTCCTCGATCTATCTAGTCATCGGAGAGGATGGTGGTGGGGTGGGCGGAGAAGTAGGCGAGGAGGCCGAGGAGGGGGGCGTTGATGTAGGTGGTGGGCTCCGACTGCTGGAAGACCGGCCGGGAGTCCGGGAAGGCGTCGGAGGCGTTGGTGGGACCCCCCACCACCGCCCCCACCAGCTCGTTCGGGTTCGGCGCGGAGCTCAGGTAGTATTTCGTCCCGGCCTTGCACCCGATCTTCCCCGGGTGGGCCCTCACCGACGGCAGCGAGCTCGCCCGGTGGTGGATCCGCCGCGGGTACTTCCCGCCGTACCCCACCATGTACGACATCCCCAATGGATTATCCCCCAAAATATAATCCACCTGTGTACATATTTATATTTAATTTTATAATTACGCAAGAATATAAAAAAAATAAAAAAAAAAGCGTTAATAAATCCCACCTGGCGCTTGGCCACTCGCTTCAGCTGGTCTGGCGTGGCAGACTGGGTGCCACATGTCACACGGCCATTGGCATGGCTGAGATAATTAGAATAAGCCAGGAGAAGGAAGGAGAGGGAAGTTACATGCTGCATGTTGCTCCCACCCGTCTTAAACAGCAGGCCCCCTTAAAGTTTTTTGTTTAAGGAAAAAAAAAAAAAAATAAGTATAAGGATATTGATGGAAGGTATTTGGAAAGAGAGGATAAAAACGAGATAAACCTGGGGAATACTCGATTTGAGGGTGGCCAGAAACTCCCGGGAGGAGGGAGCAGATAAAGCTATCCGCATTCAGCTTGAACGAGTGCAAGTAATCATCCTTCCCCATCAAAACTTGCTGCGAAAAAAAAAAAAAAAAAAAAAAAAAATCCTTTTAAAAAGTTAAATTTATGTAAATATTTTTTTAAAATTTTTTTTTATAAAATACTATTTTTGCACAAATGCTCCTAATATAACGATTCGTTTATATCATTAATAAAAATTATATTTATTTTAATTAAAAATAAAATAAAATTTGAAAATTATTTTTTTGTCTTTCATCGTCTTATAAATATTTCTTTTTGCACATTCATCCATTAAAATTATTTTAATCATTTTAATTTAAAATCGTTAATTTTTTAACGGCGTTAGATAGCGTACATATGCAAAAATAAGGATAAAAAAATAGAATAGCAAAATAAGTATTTTACAAGGGGTATATATATAAATATTAATTTTAGAAGAATATTCAAGTAAAATTTGATATTTAGTAGGGTTCATGTAAAAAATAAATAAATAAATAAATAAATAAATAAATAAGCTAAAACCGCATAGAAAATAACTATAACGAGCGCCCCAGCTCTTGTCCTTAGTAGTAATAAAAGTAAATAAGGGAGGGCATTCCTGCCATTTTAACGAAAAAGTGATAAGCGGGCAACGGTCAAAACGCCCAGCGAGGCACAGTGATCAGCAGCGGTACCAGCATTACATTTTAAATCATTTTAATTTTAAGGGGTGGAGGAACCGCTGACCGATGGTCAACGCAGTTAATAATTACCTTGGAGATTAGGACATTGATACCGGCGTGCTTGTTATCCCAGCCGAACTCGTTAATGGTGTCTCCGGCGCGCAGCACCACCTCGTTCCTCTTAATGTACTCTCGGTACACCCGCTTCAGCGACGCCTTGTGGAGCCACGCCGCCCCCCATAGCAACTCGTCCTGTACCTCCCTCCCCCACCATCATACTCCATTAATCTATGATCCAACGGCCCAGATTGAACGAGGTGGAGGAAAATCAGAGCTCACCTCGTATCCATTGAAGTCGCAGTAGAAGGGGCACACCGCGTCGTGTAGGCTGCTACTGTACGCTCCCCTGTGCTTGTCCGCAAACTCGAACACCTATCAACGATGTGGACTCCTGATCAGAAGTATATACGTAATGGAGAAGAGATCATCGAACCTGGTTCAGGTTGATGGACGTACGGAGACGGCGCGGTCGAGGAGGCGGCGGGAGTAGGGGGGGTCGCGGTCGCGGAAGACGATGGACGCGGCGGCGAGGGCGGCGGCGGTCTCGCCGGCGACGTCGGAGCCGGGGTGCGCCTGGTCGACCTTGTAGACGGTCCGGGGGGTGTCCATGTCCTCGGGCCGCTCCCAGCAGGAGTGGTCGCGGAAGGCGTCGCCCACCTGGACGTAGACGACGTTGGGGACGGCCGTCGCCTTCAGGAGGTAGTCCGTCGCCCACTTGACGGCCTTGACGGCCTCCGTCATCTGGGGCCCCATGTTCTTGCCGAAGTCTATTATGCTCCACGCCATCAGCGTCGCCGTGAAGGCCATCGGGAAGCCGAACTTGACGTTGTCCCCCGCGTCGTAGTACCCGCCTGTTAAGTCCACCTGCGGTCACCGCACCGCCGACAACGTTAAAACGAGCCGAACGACATTCTAACAGGAAGAATAAAAGCCACGCAGAGCGAATGTTCCTGGGAGAGGAGAGGGTTTGTATCACATTCCAGCCGTCCATTGGGAGATCGTGCGATTCTTACCCTGGCGGCGGCGCCGTCGTGGAGGGCGGAGTCGCGCCGCCAGGAGAGGCGCTGGTCGGAGGGAAGCTTGCCGGAGCGCTGGCCCTCGAAGAAGAGGATGCTCTTCCGGAGGGCATCGGAGTAGTCGTGCCCGGAGGCGGCGGCAGGCCGGAACGACGTCGCCAGGAGCGTTATCAGCAGCAGCAAGGGTGCCGGCCGAGGCGCCATTGCGTGCCGACCGAAACGCTACGGTTAGAGAGCTCACGCCTTCTCTTTTTCTCAATCAACGGCTATTCATTCGCACGAATAAATAAAGAAGGGAATGGAAGGGGGCATGTCGAGGACTGGAGCGATGGCACTGTACTGGGGAAGGAAGAAAACTGCTTCACGGGCCAATTCACGTACCATATTGGTTCATTATGACGTGTTACAACGGTTCTCTCCGTCAACCCTGCCGTGAACTGAGCCAATGTCCTCATGCCATATGGCGTGAAGCTTCGTTTGGTATGTTTATTGGGCTCCGTAGTGTTGGTCGGAGGGGCATCGGATTCTGAGAGTGCGTGACACGTGGCGAGGGGAGGGGCCGTTGCGGCGCGGCTAACGATGAGGGGAGGGGGTGGGGATTGACCGGGTTCGAACCGGGTGCGACCGGTCGAACCGGAGAGGAATCACGTGATGGCGGTTTGATGATGCGCTCTTTGTCGAGGACTGGTCGGGTTGTCATCAATGTGAACGTTGGAGGTGGTTTGGAGAGCCGTTATCTTGGAGGGGAGCGGAGGGAGACGTGAGAGAGAGGGTAAGAGACTAAAAAGGCCATTTTGATGGGCTGGATTTGTCCTGAGATTTGGCAAGGGATGATGAGAGATAGAGCTCATTTTTATTAGTAGGAAAGGGGCCTAATCAGTTAGTGTTGTTTATACTTTCAATGCTATCATCCAAGCATAGAGACCAGATGAAAAGAGCTGGAATTCTCAGAGGCCAAAAGATGTATAATTTTCTCTTTGTTTTGATTGTTGTTCTTTTATTGGTGTAAAGCTGAGAACCTGATCTAATCTAACAAGCACGTCGCCTACAGCTCATCGCTAAATTACTTGTTTCCATTCCCTGCTTTTTTATCGTTTACAAAACTTATCCACGAATAAAATATACTGCCTCAATCCTGTCTCCAAATGGAAGAAAAATGAAATGAATGTTCAAGTGTACCTTTCAAATAATATTTTAGTTTTAGTTTGTCTAGTTTGTCTTCTCCATAGTTAAAAAAACTCATCTCTCCCGAGTCAACTCTCCTTGGTAAGTTTTGAGTCAACTGAGTTAGAAGATGGCTTTTGTAGGATTAGTTAACGTGGTTGACTTGTCGAGTTCCTCAAAACCCGGTCTGACTCTTAGCTTTTTTTGGCTTGGGGATCGTATCATTGTTACAGTTTTTAAAATCGAATCATTTAAAACTATCTTGTTAGCATAAACGGCTACTCATTCTTACCAAGATATTGATCATATATGGAACTCTTTATTTTAGGTACCTGGACGGTATCTAAGTCGATCCAAATTTGGTCCACACTAACATAATATGGGGTTTTTCATTTTATAGGTTTTAGCATTGGACCATGCCCCAAGGATTAACCCCCGATGAAGGTATGATTAAGGGATTTAAGGGTGATGTTGCCATTAGATTTGAGGGTAAAGAGTAAATAATTGGCAACTGATTGAGTAAAACCAACCTCAAGTAGCGCAGTAGAGAATTTGGAAAATTAGTTATGAGAGGCTTATCCAAGACCATATCTTCACGATTGATTCTTTATTAAGAGCATACTGATCAGAATGCATGAGTATATTTATCTGATTAAGGTACCTAAATTGGGCTTAGAGCCCTAGGTTAAATCTGTTAACCATAATTTAGACATGTTGCTGTTTGAAAAGATGTCGCCCATTGATCATCTAAAACACAGATAACATGTTGCTTATTAATGTGCCTTTAGTGAAGTGTTGACAGGGATCTCAATTCATAGTAATGTTTTGCTTCAATGTATCAGCACAAGCTATACTCCATGGCTGTTTTCTTAGCTATTTCAGCCTCAGTGCATGCTCTAACCAGTATATACCAATTTCCTTGGACCTATGAAAAACTTGGAATCCTTCATCATTTCCACATGGTATGGCATTGGTATATTCGCCCTCTTAATTTTATTTGGAAATTAGACAGTTCACAGGTGGCAAAGGACTCATAGAAGCACAAAGGTTAAGGATGGGTTCAGCTAGAAAGAAACTTTGTGAAGGCAAAGAGTTTGTGATAATGGAGTTCCCAAAGTCAGTACTCGTCTGAGTCTAGTTGACATATTTATGAAAACAAATAACTGAAGATTTGGTGGAAAAGGTTAATTGATTATTGTGGGGCATTTGGATATATATATATATATATATATATATATATATATATATATATATATATATATATATATATAATATATAGGAGGGTTCAAGTTGGGTCCATTTGAGTAGGTTCTGGGAGCCACCTAAGCCATTTTGTTCCACAAGTATTCAAGTTTCAGTCAGGTTGTGTACATGTCCAAAAAAATGTAGGACAATAAAAGTGGGGTCTAAATTTAGACAAACAGACCCATCACTTCATCTAACTTGGTTCAATAGTCATACTGGCACAGGATTGGGATTGGATATTGGGTAAAACAAACCCATTTGTGTCCAAACATGGTGAAAATATCTCATTGAATCTGAGATGATAGCAAGTCGTAAATAAGAATTTCCTTGTTAAATCAAAAATTAAATAAAGTCACATCACATAAAACTAAAAAAAAGACCACTAGATCTAATGATGACTAGGAAAGTTAACCATCCAGATGAGGTTAATCAAGAAAAACCTCAAAGTCACAGATATTTTAACTTTTGCAAATAAGGAAACACCAAAGAGTTGTACCCATCAAATGTATCCAATAAGGGCCTTTAATATTTTAGGAGAAGCTCATGATAACAGATTATTTCATATCTAGAGTTTAATAGAAGCACTAAATTAAAGAAGGCAGGCAACTTCATGATTTTCTAATATCATATTAAGATTAACTATGACAATAGAGTGTTAGTTTGGAATTATCTCAAGGTAGCAAAAGGTATTCTATAAGAAATGGTTGGTCCAATGGGCACATAATAAATAGACATTTGGTAGGAAATGCAAGTCATCCATCTTAGAGTCCCTGGACCGTGTCGCAGCTCTTAAAGTGTCAATTTCAAGGAAAATTGAGCCTAGGTTGCTTTTCCTAATTCACTTTATTATAGTCTAGTTCACTTAATTATACAACTTCAAAAGTGTTTATATAATGAAGTTTTCAATAGTTTAATTTGTTGACACTACTTGAAAACAAACATGACACATTGCTCAATCACTCCCGGTCTACAAGATGTATGCAAAGACATAATAATTGAGAGGCTCACACAGAATGCTTGTGCTCCATGGACTCTTATTTCACAGTACAAAAGATCAACACTACAAAAAGCTTCTTGCAGTAGAGTTCATGGCCTTGAACAATACTAAAACGCCAGCTGCTAATGTAACACAACTAAATTATTTCCAAAAAGTCATCCAACACCTGAACCTGATGGGAAATTCCCACAGCTTTCACATAGTTATATGCTTCCTCCATATTCTTCCCTTTCACTTTTCAGAATCCCCATAGTTTCTTGCCTGCTTGTGTAAGGCACAGTCAGGCTCCCTAAGTGCTAAATAAGAAATCACCTTTTGAATTCTCTCATGCTTTTAAATCCTTAATCTGATATCATGCACTTGTCCATAGGCAGTATATGGTCTTTACCTTTAAATGACTTTTCAAACACAGGTTTTGAATTGTGAAACTATCAAATGAAAAGTTACTTAAATCTCATTCTCCATTTCAATAATCCAACATGGAGTTCCCTAAAAGTCTAAAAATGGACATAAGGCCAGGCAAGAAATATCATTACCAATTCAATGTGCTTACATAACCATTAACAAAATAACAAACTTAAAGAACAAGCTAATTATTTTTTTAAAAAAAAGAAAAGCATTCTATCACCAAATTCGCCACATTTTAGAGCATTGATACATGGAGCAACAAGGAAACAAGTTTAAAGGAAATGGAAAGATGACAAGTAAAAGAAGGTCCATCTTTAAATAAGGTGGACAGGTCATGATTCTTTATCAGGAAAACTGGTTGTCATTTCATCCTACTAACTTGTATTCTATGAAAAAGATCATTTTTTTTTACCTAACAGAGACTCGCAAGGGTTTTCTATTTTAAACTGAAGAAAACGACATCAATGAGAAGAGAAAATCAATAGTCCATGTTGGTCAAACTGATCTGCCACAGAACTGTATTTGAAATCCAGGATCAAATTCATAGATTCCAAATATTATCTTGATATCGTTGATCTATATCAGCAAAAAATAACTGCAAGGTCGCCCCAAACCAGATTTCAACTCTATCCAATAAATATTTCTGGGCCAAATTATGTAGCTTGTGCTGCCATGTAAACAGATATTGGATAACACATATAATATAATTTTTACAAGTCAAAATTTATTAATCTGCTTAGGACTTCCATGATTCTCTTTTCTCAGAGGTAAGTCGGAAAAAACATTGCATAAAACATTACTCTGAATGTTGTCATCAGACAAAATCCAAATATTAATATCTAAAAGTCTATCAAATCAAACAAGAATAAGGAGGCAAACAACACCAGGAAGGACAACAAGGAAGAATGATGGAGAAAAACAGGTAATATAATTGTATGAGAAGAAATACAAGCAAACACTGATAATTCCAGCATCATATTGTATCATTCATGAGAAAATCCTTTCCCTCGTCCTTTTTTTTCTTAAAGAGGTAGCGGAAGTTCATTAGATAACAAATAGGCCAAGTGTAGGGATGCAAAATCCTCATATGTCATGTATCAATAACAAACAGCAAACAGGAAAGCATTCTATCTAATAATGCAACTGTAAGCTTATTCTTTGAGAAAGCACAAAAAATTAACACCAATTTCATTTTCATCTTGTAGCACAAATTCATTCAGCAATAACTAATAGAAATTGTCCATGAATTAATAAACCATGATCCTACACACACACATTTTGGAATACGAGAACATGGAATCATGACAATGCTACCATTTACTATTCCAAATCCCCAAGCGAACATGAATATCATATCGAATTATCAAACCATCAAAATAATTAGGGACAATTCTAAACATTGCATATTTTAACCATATCCAAGAGAACCTATATTCCAGCAATTGTCAAATTTGATTAAATTTAATAGTGTCAACCAAACAAACAAGATCTCACTCATCGAGTCGACATTACCATGACCATCAAAATTTATCCAGAAGATCCTCATATTTCCACAAGTCTCAAGACGCTTCATGACTGATATCCATCAGTTACTAATTTCTCAGGGAAGTAATGGGAATAGTAGCAGTAAACTAGAAGAAAGCAGAAAAGGCCAGTATATCACCGGCCCTGCACCATGTTCGTGGGGTTGAGACCGAGCAGCATGTTGTTCCCGCCAGGAAGGTAGACAACATTGGGCGACCTGGAGAGGGTGGCAGCGATCTCCCTTGCAGCCTCGATCCTCCTGAGCTCGAGAATCCCCGTGCCGACAGCAGCGGTGGCATCAGAGATGAGCTTGGCAGCCTCGCTCTCTCCCTCGGCACGGATGACCGCAGCCCGGCGCTCCTGCTCCGCGCGCGCCACGAGGAACTTGGACCGCTCGGCCTCCTGCTGGGCGACCTGCTTCTTCTCGACGGCCTGGGAGAACTCGGCGCCGTAGGAGAGGTGGGTGATGGCGACGTCGTCGAGGACTATGTTGAAGTCGCGGGCACGGCGGACGAGGGCGTCGCGGACGAGGGCGGAGACGTGGGGCCGCTCGGTGAGGAGCTGGTCGGCGTTGAACTGGGCGACGACGGCCTTGAGGACCTCGTTGCCGATGGACGGGAGGACCTTCTCGTCGTACTCGGTGCCGAGGGAGGTGAAGATGGTGGGGAGGCGGGGTACGTCGGGGCGGGAGAGGAGGCGGAGAGTGAGGTTGACCATCTGGAGGTCCTTGGTGCCGGACTTGGAGGTGAAGGTGTGGGGGCGGGTGCGGATGTCGAAGATGTAGGGCTTCTGGAGCCAGGGGATCAGGAAGTGGGTTCCCTCGCCGACAGTCTCGTCGAGGACTCCCCGGAACCGGTCAAAAAGG
Organism: Phoenix dactylifera; assembly: GCF_009389715.1. Classification (NCBI taxonomy): domain Eukaryota; kingdom Viridiplantae; phylum Streptophyta; class Magnoliopsida; order Arecales; family Arecaceae; genus Phoenix; species Phoenix dactylifera. The sequence continues at coordinate 24,340,554 of NC_052399.1, forward strand.
ACGGCGCGCTCGCCGCCGTCCACGGTGTAGAGGGACGCATTCACCAGGCTGGCGCCGACGCCGAGGCCTATCGCCGCCCGGGCCAAGTTCGTCAGGAACGACGCCGCCGCCTGCCCGCCGCCGGCCGCCATTTCGATCGACCGCTGTTGCTCGGGTGACGAAAACCCTAAACCCGCAATTTGCGGTCAGGCGTTTTGTTTGCCTGCAGAGGAGGAAGGAGAATGGGGGTACGGTGCTCCGCAGGGTCAGCTGAGGGTCTAGAATACTCTTATTGATGGTGACGATGGATCAAGGCCGTCTGATTCATGGACTTCCATGTTCATGATTTTGCGAGGCCCTCATGAAATGAACACAAAAATAAAAAAATGGAGTGTTTTTATTTGTTAAATTCCCCAAAAAAGTGTCTTTTATTTGTAAAATCTTATGTCATCAAGGAATCACGTTATGGTAATTTTCTTCATGATTATGAGGTCGGGGGTATTGATAGTAATAAAATATGATAGATTTTCTTTAAAGTATTATAAACAACGATTTAGTGAGATTAATGAGATCGTAAACCAAATACAAGATTAGGGGAAGATGGTGTTTGTTGAGAAGGTTGGTTAGATCAAGCAGCAAGATAAAAATGGTGGAGCCCGGAAGAAGTTTGACAAGTTCGACCGAGAGACATTTTTCTATTCTCAACGAAAGGGTTAATGACTATTGAAATCTTCTTTGAGCCAAAATAGTCAATGGAATAAAAACTGATAATAACCTAAAATTTTAGATATAAACTAGAAATATTTGGTTCAGCGTCAAGAAGGCCCAAAGTCAAAGGACAAAAATAAAGTGGACAATTTTTTTCTGACATTTTCAAAAATTCTATCTATTTTCAGAATTTGCAGAAAAAGAGGAGTTCGATTTTCTTGTTTTTGCAATAATGTTCAATTTGAAATTTTCTAGCTCATTGTAACAGTACCATGTAACTAGCCCGAAAGAGGCTAGTAGGCTAGAAAATTTTATTATAAATCTTCCCCATAAGAACAAACAATCAGACAATTTTCATGAAAATGGTAAATTTTATGCCACAACAGAGGCCTACCATAATGACCCTTCCTTTAGTTCTTAGACTAGAAGGGCTTTTGAACATCCCACCTCACAGCTGCCTGTTGGAAGAAAAATAAGCCAATTGCTTATGCAAGAGGTAGTGGTCCGTAGAATAAATATTTTTTATATATTTTCATACCGCTCATATGTTAGCTAAAGCTTTTTTTTTCACTATTTATATATTTATGATAACCTAAAAGAGAGAGGTTATGAAAATTAGAATACTTTGTTGCTTCATACTTGACTCACCATTTATACACCTTCTAGGGCATAATAATTTTATATTAAAAAAAAATCAAACGATCCACACAAGCCTTAATGGTAAAAGCAAAATTATGAGATTCAGTCCTATTCTCTGGCATAACAGCAACAAAATGCAAAATGTAGTATATTTTTACTACAAGCTTCACTTCTATCATTACTTTGATCTAGATTTGAAATTGTATGGAAAGTCAAATAATTACTATTTTTGTAGATATGAAAATTTGTTCAAAGTCAAAAATAGTGATTTTAGAATTCGGCGGGCAATTATTCTTTTGCCATTCGAATTGCCTATAAAGATGTTGAAAATATTAGAACAAATAATAAAATATCTGATGTAGAATTTATTCAGAATAAAATAATTAGTGAATAGAAAACTTTCATTAACCGGTAGTAGAATAATTTAACAAGTAAATAAAATAATAAAGAATGATATTGAGAAGTGGCCTGAGAGATGGAGGCACGTCTATGATGCTATCTTTGAAGTAGTTTAAGCCCTTCATGCTGCATTGGGTTCTTGTGCACATCTACTCCAGAGATACAACTATACTTGCCACCTACCGAACTAGCATTCATTTACATGGAATGATGAACTTCAAATAGGCAGCTTTCTGACCCTCTTAATTCTTATAAAATATTAAATAGAGAAACGAGAATAAAGAAATAAAGAGATATTGAATATACCCAAAGAACAGGAGATAAAGAGAGAGAGAGATATTGAATATAGAGATAAAGAGCACGATCATCAGTGAAGCCTTTGCCAACTGAAAATATCTCCCCATTACAAGAGAGGACTTTTGCTCCCTCTTTACCCCTCATCTATCAGCCTCTTCTTTTCAAGTCCCTCTAGTTTCAGAGTTGCACCTTCCTGTCTTGCTTTTCTTCTCCATATTTAACCTCATTTCATATTCATGACTCCGTCTAGAACCGAAAAGTATTTAGAAAATCCATAAGACAAAATGGTACCTGTCCAATCTAGGGTTGAGGATCCAAAGCAAGGCATGTTCTCAGAAGAAAATGTCTCTTCTTTTGCTGGTGAAGATAACAACTTCCCCTGTCCACCAACACTAGAAAAACCTCAAATTTGCATGCATCAAAAAAAATAAGTGGTGGAAAATGGGCCAAAATTGAAAACAATTCTGCGTACTTAAATTTGCCTTGCTAGCGCAACCACCCCCAATGGGCAATCTAGGGGGCTTAAACAGGAACGATGATGTTTAGTATCCATGAGATTTTTAACAAAAATAGTAACTGAAAGCAATTCCAACCCTGTTCTGGACTGAGGGTATAATTGGCCTGCTTTTGTGTAAGAGACCAAAGAAACCAAAATCTGATCTTCTGATTCATTTATGAGGGGGCAAAACACAAATACAGTTTTACTGCCTCCTTCCCCTCCCCTTCTTCGAAGCCTGCTGCTCCACCTGTTCCTTGCCTGATACTTCTGATATGTCAGCTGCAAAATCAAGAAGAAAACCAATGTGCAAAACCTTAAATGAGTGAACTTTTTGTTAGCAAGCATTACTAGGATGTGATCAAGGAACAATACCATCAGGGCCACGGGCCATCAAAGTGAAGAATATGTTGTTGAGCTTCTCCATCTTTTTTGCATCCTGGGCCTGGTCTGTCTTGAACTTCAGACACTGCAAATATCATGTTCTTTGTATCAGTGAACCTAGGATACATTGAAGATTACTTGGTTGGTTACTGTGAATGCTGATGCAAAAATAGACTTCATGCAAACTAAAGCTTGCCTAACATATTTTAAAAAGAATTATACAACTTTTCTTACAAAATACACATAAAAAAAGAATTCACAAATTTAATAGCAAAAAATTCCCAAAATTGACCAAATGGCACATGTTTCACTAATGCTTACTTTCTTCACTTTTAAGGTGTACTCCACTGCCACTGTAAATAGATCCAGAAGTTATATTGAGCCTAGATATATTAAACGGCATTGTAGATATAGCATTCATTAGACATTGCTCCCATTGTTGACCATGTTTGTGAAACTTTCTAGAGTATCCAAAAACCTGCACTGTCTCCCAATAGAAGTTTGTGTATCTGATATAAAGTCAGAGAGGGTGTATGTTCATGAGAAATTTGAGAAAATCACTTACATCAACAAAAATGATAAAAAAAGAAAAAGAACTAGTAGCATGAATTTGAAACAATAGGAAAAAACAAATTAAAGGTGGAACTTAGCAAATTGTTTTAAAAGACTAATAAAAAAATGAAATGCACAACAATGCATGGATTATCCATAAAATATAGTCAAAGATTTCAAAAAAATAAAAAAACGCAAAACAGCCAAAATAGTGCAAATGAAATTCTAAAAATAAAATGAAGAATGACTGTAAACTTCTTCAACAGATTCAAGAATTGTTTGACAATGCTTGTGTATCATTACAAAATTCCAAGCAAAAAATGCCATCCCTCCTCCTTACAGATTAAAATGGTAAAATTTTAGCTTCAAAATTTGTTAAGTTTGGTAGAAGAGAATGGTTGCCATCAAGGTCCACCGTACCGGGTTCGGTAGGCGTACCGGTTGCCTACCGGACCGGTACGGGCCGGTTCGTACCGTGCTCCGGGCGGTACGAACCGGGAAGCTCTTCCCCGCCGGAACCGGGGAAGAAGAAGAGAACCAGAGAGAGCGCGGGGAAGAGAGGGAGAGAGCCCACCTTCGGCCGCCATCGGAGAGCCGCGGAGGGGCGTCGGAGGCCGGTGGGGGGCGGCGGAGCCCGCGGGGGCGCTGCGGAGGCCGCGGCCGCGTCACTGTTTCGAAAGAAACAGGGGACGCGGCCGCATTTTTTAATTTGGGGATTTTAAGTGAAGTCGGCACATCGGTTGCCGACTTCACTTAAAAATCCCCAAATTAAAAAATTTGGAAATTTTTAAGTGAAGTCGGCAACCGATTTGCCGACTTCACTTAAAATCCCTAAATTAAAAAATTCCCCAAATTAAAAAACGCGGCCGCGTCACTGTTTCGAAAGAGCCCCCGCGGGCTCCCCCGCCCCCCGCCAGGCTCCGCCGCCCCCCACCGGCCTCCGACGCCCCTCCGCGGCTCTCCGATGGCGGCCGAAGGTGGGCTCCCTCCCTCTCTTCCCCGCGCTCCCTCTTTTTCTCCTCGTCTTCTTCGTCTCCGGCAAGGAACCGGCCTGTACCGGTTTCCACGGCTCCGCCGTACCGGTAGCTGGCCGGACCGGTTCGGCATACGCTGGTTGCCATCAATGAATGATGAGTAAAAACAATATAAGGTTAGTTGATGTTAAACATGATTTTCAAAAGAAATTGTTACATTTAGATTGTTTTAGTGAAATGTAAATGTAACAGTTCATGCTCAAGAGCGCACATGATTGATGACTGAAGTTCCACAAACTAGATTGTCAGAGCAAATAATGCAACAGAATAGTAATCATGTAATTTTCTTAAGTTGAATTCCAGTAATCAAGTATCTGTATAATTTTTCAGGCTCGATATGTCAAGATAAAAACTTGCAAGTTCCATGCTTTTACTGTTAAGGCAAATTAAGGATCTGAGAACCTTGGATTGAAAATAGGATAGTGCATTATAGAAAGAAGAATCTATAAATCATATTCAAAGAAATAAAATGAGTCATCTTCGAAGAGAATCTTAAATGTGCCCATCAGTGAAAATTGAAGTTAAGACCTTCATTCTTTTCTCTGTACACATTTAGCTTCTCTCAGTTACACTATAATACAAGACGTTGCCAGACAATTTTCGCAGCTATGTACAAATTATTCTAATCATGCAGCAATGTCAGCGATAACTGGGCTGTCAAGATCATTATGTTTAGAGCTTTGCCACAATACAGATCTCCCTAAAATCTTCTTCAAACATTTGTTTTCTTAGCACAACAAATGACATCATTCTGTACTCTCTACGACTAAACTCTCCCCTTCATCTGGCAGAAGCAACTAAGCATTTGATAGCAATGACTCCAAAGTTGACCTTGCCATGAGGATAGAAGAAGTATCTTCCCTGATGGAGGATGAGCATTAATGGCAGCATAGGTCAGTCTCCGAAAAAAAATCCCAAAAAATAAAAAAAGAACAAGATAATTTCCAAATCAGTTCTTAGAACACCCACTGCAAATGTCATAAATAGTGGTGCAGAATCATCTGGTGGAAGTTCACTGAATTTCATGAGAACCATGCATTCCACACTATAAGGTCATTCTGTGTTTATACTAGTAATGGGCATCGGGCCGTGCCGGGCCGGCCCGGCCCAGGCCCACCGGGCCACGGTCTAAACGGGCCGTGCCTGGCCCGGCCCGCTTCGTTAGGACTCCTATAAATTGAGGGGTATTTTGGGAAAAAAAAATTGGACTCCTATAAATACCCCTTTCCTCCCTCATTCTCACCACACCAAACCAACTATTCTCTCCTTCTCTACTACTATTATTTCTCTCTTCTAAAGTGCTCTTCTAGCAATTTAATTTTTAGTTTGCATTTAGCAAGTGTTCAAGTGCTACACAATAGGAGGTTCCTGTTGAGAAGAGAAGGTCACTCCTGTTGAGAGCACAAGAGGAAGCTCAGAATCTCGGCTCTGCCTCTGCCCTCTGACCCTCTACTCAATTCCTCCTTGTGGTTAGTTTTTATTTTTGAATTCATCAATTTAGATATGTCATCTTTTGAGGAAAGTCATTTTGGCATTCCTCCTGTTTCTGAGGGAGAAGAAACTAATCCCCAACCCCATGTTCCTAGTTTCTCTAGAACTAGTGAACCGAGTGAAGATCAAACCTCTTCTCGTAAGAGGACTAGTGCTGTATGGAATGAATTTGATAGAATTATGGTTGATGGAGTCTGGAAAGCAAAATGTAAAAAATGTGCCAAACTTTATAGTTGTAGTAGTCGTGGGGGAACAGGCCATTTAAAAAGACATCAAGAGAGTCATAGGATGCATGATTCTCATGCTCAAACTCAAAGTACCCTTAATATACAAGGAGGATCACTTGTAGGTAATTTTGCATATAATCAAGAAAATCAAAGAAAAGCACTTGTAAAATGGATAGTTAAGGATGAATTACCTTTTAGTTTATGTGAATCTTTTAATTTTGAAGAATATGTTCAATTAAACCTATAACCTGCTTACAAAAGAACTAGTAGGCGTACATTTAGAAGAGTAGCTATGACTAACTTTTTAGCAATGAGACAAAGTTTAATTGAAACACTCTCTACTTTAAATGTAAAAATTTCATTAACTTCTGATATTTGGTCAGCATCTGTAGGTAGTAATTGTTTTATTGCCATTACTGCTCATTATATTGATAATGATTGGCAATTAAATAAACGTATTCTTGCTTTTCGTGCTTTTGATTTTCCACATTCTGGGTAACAAATTTCAAATGTCATTTATCAAACTGCATGTTCATATAATATTAATGATAAAATTATGTCTATTACTTTTGATAATGCATCTAATAATAATTCTGCTGTTACATTATTAAAGGACTCATTGCATCCCATGTTAAATGGAAATTTATTGCATATTAGATGTGCATGTCATATCTTAAATCTTTCTGTTCAAGCTGGCATGGGCATGATTCAAGATGTGATTTCAAAAATTAGAAATGCAGTTTCTTTTATTCCTGCTTCAAGATCAAGACTTCAAGAATTTAAGGAACTATGTATAAATCATGGTAAACGTTTTAAAAAATTTAAACTTGATGTAATTACTCGTTGGAACTCAACATATAGCATGATACATGATGCATACCCATATAAAAACTTATTAAGTGCATATATTAATGATCGTGGATTAGGCTTTACATTGACTGAAACTGATTGGAATAAAGGAAAAATTTTCGAAGATTTTTTGCTTAGTTTTTATAATGCTACCAATGTTCTTTCTGGTATTTATTATCCAACTTCATGTTCATTTTTACAACAAGCATATATAATTAGTCAAAAATTTGCAGAACATAGATATGATGATGTTTTAATGCCTATTATTGAACAAATGGAATCTAAATGGAATGAGTATTGGGACAAGATATGTCCTATGCATAACTTAGCTGCTGTATTTGATCCAAGAGTTAAATTGAATGGCGTGCTAATTTTACTTGATGCATACTGTGAAAATATTATTCAAGATCCTGAACCTGCTAAAATTGAGGCAAAACAACTTCTTTATGATATTTATGCTATATATGATGAAAAAATTCGTGGATCTAGATTCTCCGTACAAAGCTCTATTTCTTCTTCTAGTAGTTCTCGTTCGTCATCTATTTTTTCATTCATTGCACAGAGAAAACACACACATACTTCAAGTTCATCTTCATCTTCTTCATCTTTAAGTAGTGAACTAGAATTTTATTTACGAAATGATCTTCAGTCTGCATATGATGAAAATCAAATAGAGAGTCTAGATGTATTATCTTGGTGAAAGAATGTTAAAAATCAATATCCTGTTATGTCTGCAATTGCACGCGATATTTTAGCTGTGCCGATGTCCACGGTAGCATCGGAATCCGCTTTTAGTGCAGGTCGGCGTGTTCTTGACGAAAAGAGAAATAGGATGATTGGCGAAACGGTTGAGATGCTTCTCTGCTTCAAAGATTGGTTGGATGCTGAGGCGAGACTTCAAGATAAAGGTGGACATAATACAACATCCTCTGATGATGATGATACAAACACTACTGAATAGTGAATACTGAATCACTGATGATTAGTAAGATTTCTTAATTTTTTATAATTGTACATTTTTATTTTTTTAATTGTTAAAGTGAGTCATCTCTATTTTTTCTCCTTTCTTATTGTATTCTGGAGGTCAGACCAAGGTCTAAACCTCCCTTCATGTACCATTTTGATTTAAATTAATAAACTGGTAGGGGTCTATGCCAAACCCCCCACCATTAAGGTAGCTTTATATTTATAAATCCTTAGTTTTCAATATTTATTAATTTATTAAAAAAAATTTATGAAGCATTTATTTTAAGGGAGACGGGCCGTGCCTGGCCCGGCCCAGGCCCGGTTCAGGCCCTTATGGGCCGTTCCGGGCTGGCTCGCGGGCCGTGCCCGGCCCAGGCCCTTATGGGCCGTGCCGGGCTGGCCCGCGGGCCGTGCCGTGCCTGGCCCGCGGGCCGTGCCGTGCCTGGCCCGCGGGCCGTGCCGTGCCTGGCCCGCGGGCCGTGCCGTGCCTGGCCCGCGGGCCGTGCCGTGCCTGGCCCGCGGGCCGTGCCAGCCCAAGCCCTAATGGGCCGTGCCGGGCTCGGCCCGCGGGCCAGAAAAGTGTGACCCAGCCCGGCCCCCTTGAATGGGCCGTGCCTGGCACGGCCCGGTACTCGTGCCGGGCTGTGCCGGGCCATGGGCGGCCCGGCCCAGTGCCCAACTCTAGTTTATACGAATAAAACTAGTAACTACCGACCGCCATTTTGAGGATCTACTAAATCATCTGAAAAACATCCACTAGCATCCACTCTTTCCACAAACACAAAAGTAAATAAAGATGCATTACCTGTTCATAAAATCACTTGTTGAACTACGCATAATCACCTTTTTCTTGTAACCATAATTAGCAAAGAAGTTTCCCAACTAAAATACATATTTTAAATGACTCAAGCATAAGAGCCTCATTTAAATTAAGTAATAGAAGAAGATTTTACTCACAATCAAACAAAAGAAATTAGGAATTCATGTGCTTTATTGTAGTTCAAGTCCAAATCTCTTCCATTAATTTTTATTAAAATTGTAATTTCTTCAATAGGAAAAAGGAAATCAATAAAGTTGCTTATATCATTAAATATGATTCATTCTATGCAGATATAGGAAGGGTAATTGAACAAAGATCAACAGAGGATATCCTTCTAGAGGGGAAAATGTCAGCATACATTCTTTATTGACTTGGAGAAAGCATACAACAGATATCAAGAAGGGAAATTTTTTGGATTTATGAAGGAAATATTTATATAAGAGTTACATTAAAACCATTAAGGACATTTATGCAAGAGAAGCTATAAGCTTTAGGAGTTCCTTACTGCATGCAACAAGTGTATTTCTAGTCACGGTAAACCCGTACAACTGCACCAAGGATTCGCAGTTAGCCTATTCCTTTTTATACTAATTACAAGAAAACTTGCTTTTAAAATTTGCAAAAAGTATTATGGCATATATTATTTGCATAGGTTATAATTTTGAATGGCAAAAGAGTAACAAATGATATGCTAAATTGAAAATATGAAATAAAACTTTAGGGGAAAAAGCTATGGAGCCATGCCTATCTTCTCTACATGGTCTCCCGCTCTTTTAGAAATCAGATAGTCTGGTTATGTGAGAACCACTCTTTTAGAAATTGGGTAGTCTGGTTATGTGAGAAACATTACAACTATACCCTCTAAATCCCATCCAACTTTTGAAATGGAAAAGAAGAAGAAGAAGAAGAAAAAGAAGAAAGTCTGTCAATCTCTCTACCTCAACCAAATTCTACATCAAGGAAACCTACCTCTCCCTCCCTCCCTTATCTTTCTCATTTCTATCTTGCTATAATGCAAGCCCAATCCTTTTTATTCCTCTTTCTGAACCCCATCTACGTCTCTTCTGAAACCACCTCTCTCTCACTATCTGTCTTCTAAAAACTCAGAGAACCATCCTCAGAAAATCTCTGTGTGTGTGTGTGTGTGATGAACTCAAAAAGCCCCCACCAACTCCATATAAACAAGTTTCCACATTTTTATCTTGAAATTCTATCTTCATTCGTCCATAATCATTGGGAACAAAATTTCAAATTTGATGATTTGATGTAGAATTGGCTACAAGTAATTATTTATGAGAGAAGGCTAGAAATAATTATTATCAACTAAAACTTTATGAATGCAAGTTATTTTTAATGCATCTGATCATCACTTGTAAATATCAAATCATGGAAAATCAAATGCATTGCAGAAGTTGAAATTATCCTTCCTACAAAACGAGGAAAAGGAATTGAATCAATATTACCTACTAAATGATCTTTGATCTAGATTAGGTTGCTGCATGGAAGGTATCTTACTCCCACCTCTTGCAATTGTTAAGGGGTCCTAACACAGAAACTAGAAGGATAGTGGATCAATGTTGGAAAGGAAAGACAAGGTGGGAAGGGGAAGACAGAGGAGAGGAAATTGGAGCAAGAGAAAATAAAAATGTAGGAGGGCACAATTGAAAGGTTGCTTCCTATGACCCTTAGCTGAACCGGAAAGGCCGGTTTTCCTCGTGATTGCAGGTACCTAGCCCTGCAGTAGCCAATCAGGGGGTGTCAGGGATTCACATGGAAAACTTATGCAAGGCTACCTATTATTGCTCAAACTTTGGAGAACAAAGATATCACTAATCAGCTCTGTTATATGAAAAATAATGGAAAGATAGATGAAAACAAATATGTTTTCATGTGATCATAACAGAACTTTGTAGAACAGTGCTTCTAAGGTATCATGTGATTATGGAATATCTTGGCAAGTAAGAAACTTATAGAACAATGATAGACCTACAACATTATATAGCCAAAAATGTTGGGCAATATAAAGGGTCCAGGAAAACAAGCTGAATGTAACAGAACTGATGATGTTTAGATGGATGCATGATAACAAAAGAATAGAATGAGAAATGAATATATTAGAGAAGATGTAGGGATCATACCAATTAAGAACAAAGTGCTGCAGAATTAATTGAAATTGTATGGGTATGCACAGGGGCTTCCAGTATAAAGAGGTGTTTTGTGTGTGTGTGTGTGTGTGGGGGGGGGGGGGGGGGGTGTTGTATTTCAATCTTTGTTGAAGGATGTACAAAAAAGAAGGAAAGACTAAGAGACATGGATGACAGTTTTGAGGAAGGACATTTAAACCCTTGACGGTCTTGAGAAAGGACACTAAGAATCTTGAAATAACATCGTATGTTTCCTAGAATAGGAACATTTGATGAACAAGGATTCTTAAAGCTAACCCCAAATAGTCAAGATAAGTTTTGATGATTATGGTTGTGGTATAGTCAAGAAATTTTATCAGCAATTACCGAGACCCAAGGATGTTACATAGGGATGTTCATATCAGGGAGCATGCAACATGGCTCATCAACAACAGTAACTAACACATGCAATAAATCCTCTTCAAATCTCTATGTGAAGCGACGCATTCCAACCATCCAAGCAAGTCCACCAACCCAATATCAACATTAACTGAATGTACATGAATACAACTCCAAAATCCAAATATCATTCCAAAACATCATGCTCTTCAACCCACATCCCACCCTTTCTCAACAGAAAAGAGCTTCAACAACTCTGACAACTTTAGCTTCTAAAGATTCATTATATTCATGCTCATATTTTCATTGTACAAACTTCAACAAAAACAAGCTACAATACACTTAGCTTCTGCAAACTCTTCTATTGATCAATTATTTTGATCATAATATTATCCTGTTTAATTATTAGATCAATCTTTTCTTTATTGATGTCGTTACAAGAAAAAGAATTAAATCTCAATCCGTTCAAAGCACCTACCACAGTTAATCTGTAATTGTCATACTGTCCAGTTGACTAACTGCTGTCCATGGTAATATTTTAAGGAATGTGACACAGTATGACATATTATAATTGATACATACAGTTAGTTTAAAACTTTCATCAAATAGAAGCCAATATACATAACACACACACACACACACACATAGAAGCATATGAGAGCAATTATAATACACAGACAGTATAAGAAAAGGACTTTGCACTCACAACAGAATTATATCTTTGGTGTTGAAAATGGGAACATAAGCTAGTGGATGTGATCTTTCAGGCTAAAATGCCTATGTAAGAGAGAGAGATAGAGAGAGAGTCACATGTTTGACGGTCCCTTGTCTATGCATCAAGTCACTGAAAATCAGTACATAATATCATGTCACTAAAATTATATGTACCAAGAAGTTTTGATGCATAGAGGAGAGGCCCAACATGTGGTTTTTCGTATGTAGGAATGTTAGGCATTCTATAACACAATTTAGGATTAGCAATTTTCAACCACCAACAATAACTTTTGTATGGGCGTAAATTCCTCTCCTTACACCCTATGTGTATCAACTGCACCCTATATGTATAAAGAATACTTAGTTACATTTAGCTTGAAGTAACATTAAATATAGCTTCAAAGGAATACTCAGTCGAGGACTCATAAAACCAACCAAATAGTTGGAACAATGCTTGACAGTTAATAATTGTTGCAAACTAGAGATAATTGTCAAAATGAGTTAAGGCTAATAATATGCTATGATGGAAGGGGGACAACGGTCAAATTGTAGCTTATTCCTCATAATTGTCTTTAATGAGTTGACCTTTAACTTTAAAAAGCCAAGAGCTTCTTGGTGTGTGAAGCATGATAGAATGAGGGCATTAGGAATGCGTTACCTAGGACATAGACTGTTAGAGTTTTCTCATTAACAAAGATGGAAGTATATTATTTGTGTCATTGTATAACTATGATCATGGAGTTAAGATTTCAACAAAATTATATATCTAAGAGAACTTTGTTAGAAAAGACTGTTTTTATTCAATTGATGAAACATTTTCATTAGAAAGCCTTACTAAAATGCATATTTGATCCCAAAACTAGATAAATAAATTTTGACATGATAGTAAATGATGGGATTTGCTCCTAACTAATGTATTACCGCAAGAAACAAAAGAACAAATGCTAAAATTTGAAAATTTTGGACAACCTTCATGGGGATGGAGGTCTAAAGTTAAATTGATGAATCCCAGAAAGATGAGAGTTCAGAAAGCTAATATGAAAAGCATTTGATAAGGTTTTCATGGTTCATGATAACCTTTGTTGAAATGATCATAGGGATAAAGGAAAGCATAGTATATACATAACCAATTATACATATGGGTGAGATAAACCTTTACATTATCATGTTCAGTTCCATCATAAGCAGAACATGGGTAGATAACTGACTTGTGTCAATTTCTTTTAGAGGATGTTGATGGCAAACACATAAGTATAAAGTATGGACAAGAACCGATGCCCCTTATTTTGTATATAAATTCAGGAAATGCTCACATTCCAAATCATGACTAAATGATTACCCATATATATATATATGCAAAATAAATGAGATGTCCAAGAGTATGTTATCAAATCGTACAAATCAAAATTAGGACAGAGAGAAAACGAACATCATATACAGGCCATGCATTCACTTTTCCTATCTCAACTTACCCGATTCAAATTTAGAACACTCATCCTCCTAACTATTTATACGAGTTTGTGATGCAGCCATCGTAAACCAAATCAACGTGACATTGACCCATCCGGGAATTCCATAAGAATCAAGAATTGTCATACAATTTGTTCACACCTCTATTCTCAGCGGGCAAGCCAATCAATCTAATAGAGAATTGCACGATAAATTTCCAATTCACTACAAAATTTAAATAAATTACTAAAAATAAACCCTAGATTTTGAAGAGATTGCGAGAGGGTTTGGGAGTACACCTCACGGTTGTCGGTAACCTTGAGGATCAGCTTCCCGTCGCAGTGCCTATACTTCATCACGTACCGGGACTACTCGATCAAAGAGATTAAAATCAAAAGAACAAGAAAAAGAAGAGATCAAATGAAAGAGGAATTAAAAAGAAGGAAAGATAGGATTTAGAGGAATACCGACTGGGGATCCGCGCGAAAGAGCTGCACGGATCTCTCCACGAACTCGTCCCAAGAAGCGATGTAAACCATTGGAATCAGAAATTTGGGAGGCGCTGGGTGACGAAAACCCTGAACCCTCAATTTGCGGCCTGGATCTTTGTTTGCCTGGAGAGGAGGAAGGAGAATGGAGGTACGGTGCTCCGCAGGATCAGGGGAGGGTCTAGAATATTCTGATTGATTGGTAACGATAGATCAAGGCCGTCTGATACATGGACTTCCATGTTCATGATTATGCGCGGCTCTCATGAAATGAACATGAAAATAAAAAAAGTGGAGTGTTTTTTATTTGTTAAATTCCCAAAATAGTGTGTCTTTATTTGTAAAATTTTAGCGATGATAGCACAGGAGAAGGAGCCAACGGAAGGATCGTCTGGCAAATTTTATGTTATCAAGGAGTCACGTTAATGGAAAATTTTCTCATCATTCGGAGATCGGGTGTTGACAGTAACAAAATATGAAAGATTTTCTTTGGCAGTTTCACTTCCACCTGGATCTAAATATAAAATTTTATTAGAATTTTTTATAAATATATTTCCAAAAATTTAAATTTGTGAAAATATTTTTTTAAAATTTATATTTATTTCTGTGCCATCATAAAATATTGTTTTTGCATAAATATTTCTAATATAACAATTCTTCTAACGTAATTAATAAGAAATTTATTTATTTTAATTAAAAATAAAATAAAATTTGGAAATTATTTTTTTATCTTTCATCGTAATCATCTTATAAATATTTTTTTTTTGCACATCTATCTATTAAGTATAAATGATGAATCAGCCTCTAACTAGTTGAAGGATGTGAGGATGTAGTCAATTGATGCTTTCTAGTACTTATTCCTAAGCCTCAATAGCGGGTGGTTCTATATACACCCCCCCTATTGCTAAGGACACCCCCCAAAAACCAAAAAAAAAATACCCAAACTAACCTTTAGTGTAATTACCATATTGCCCTTGAAATTTTCTTAGTACACCCCCCTTCCTCCTCCTCCGTTTCGTTTTGAAAAGAAAAAAAAAACACCCCTCAAACCCCCCCTTAAACCCCTCGATCCATTTACATCGTTTAGGCGATCTTTGAAGGAGATTTAAGCCCCATTCGAAGCATGGACAAGCAACTAGTGATTTGGGACGAAGAATCGGCCGCAAAGGTACGTGTTCCACCTTGTTTCGAAATTTTTTTTTTTTCACGGTTCGTGCTCCGTTCGGCACTGGATCGCCGAACAAAAGGCTTCTGTTCGGCTGAACAGTGCCGAACAGAAGCCTTCTGTTCGGCAACCCTCAACCGAACAGAAGCCTTCTGTTCGGCTGCACAGTGCCGGACAGAAGGCTTCTGTCCGGCACTGTGCAGCCGAACAGAAGGCTTCTGTTCGGCACTGTGCAGCCGAACAGAAGGCTTCTGGTGCCAAATCGCGTGCCGTGCTGAATTTTGTGCCGAACAGATCCTCTGATTCATTAATTCTTGGTGATAAATTATTTTATATGTAGGGCTATGCTACAACCGAATCGAGTATAATTGGATCAGAATTTGTACTGGATTACACAAGCGAATTTACAACTTACGAGGTATTATAATGTATTGTGCAATTTTGTATTAGTTTAGCGAGCTATTTTTACAACTGTGTACTTACATAAATTGTTTAATGTATAGATCTTCAAGAGTAGAGAGGACTTGTGTAATTGGTGTCGTGAAGCTGGGAGGCGAAATGGTTTTGTTGTTGTAATCAAATCATCCGATGCAGGTACCATTTCTAATAAACCCAGAATTACGTTAGGTTGTGAGAGGGGTGGGACGTACCGAACCAAAAAAGAAAAGCGAATAAAGACTGCCTGTGGGACAAAGAAGTGTGGATGCCCTTTTGCATTAAGAGGAAAGAAATTGGATACTGCGGATGATTGGATATTACTGGTCGTATGTGGAGTGCACAATCATCCCGCTGCAGAGAATCTGGAGGGGCACTCATATGCAGGGAGATTATCTGAGCAGGAGACGGAATTGTTAGTGGATATGTCGAAGAGTTTGGTTCGTCCAAAGGACATATTATCCACATTGAAGGAAAGAGATGCCCTCAATGTTACGACTATCAAGACTATCTACAATGTACGTCAACGGTTTAAGGTTGTAGAGAAAGCCGGGAGGTCTGAAATGCAACATCTATTAGGTAAATTATCAGAGGCTAAATATATTGAGTGGCATAGGAATTGTACTAATACGGATGTTGTGCATGACTTATTTTGGGCACACCCTGGCAGCATTGATTTGTTCCGTGCATTTCCCCGTGTGTTGATAATGGATTGCACGTACAAGACGAATAGGTATCGTCTTCCGCTATTAGAGATTGTGGGGGTGACATCTACTGACATGACATTTTCAATTGCTTTTGTATACTTAAATTCTGAGCGGGAAGAAAGCTATACTTGGGCATTAGAGAGATTGCGCAGTGTCATAGCTGATGATGTTTTGCCTGAGTTGATTGTTACAGATAGAGACTTGGCTTTGATGAATGCAATTCATAGAGTATTTCCTACTGCTAGACATTTATTATGTAGATGGCATATTAGTAGGAATGTTTTGGCCAAGTGCAAAAAATTTTTCGAATTGAAGGAGAAATGGGATAAATTTATTATGAGTTGGAATGTACTAGTGCTGTCCTCCACGGAAGACGAGTATAATGATCACTGGAGTGCACTGCAGAGAGAGTTCGGTACCTATCCAGATGCACTACAGTATGTGTCAGATACTTGGCTGAGCAAATACAAGGAAAGATTTGTTGCGGCGTGGACGGATACATGCAGGCACTACGGAAATGTGACGACAAATAGGTATCACAAATAAAGACTCATTTAATTTTAATTTGCCTCAATTGTTATATCTAACTTTCATTTGTTTACTAGGGTCGAGAGTGCACATGCAAAGCTCAAAAAGCAGCTTGGATCAAGCCAAGGAAGTTTCGAGTCATCTTGGACTAGAATACATGGATTGATTGAGTTGCAGCACAGCTCCGTTAAAGCCTCATTGGAGAAGAGTTTATTGGTAGTGCAGCACAACTTCAAGCCAGCTGAATTCAAAGAGTTGCGAGGTTTCATATCTATAAGTGCATTAAATCATGTCCTCGCCCAATCGAAACGAGCCAATTCAGTTGGGTTTGATGATTCAAATTGTGGGTGCGCTATTCGACGCACACATGGTATACCATGTGCTCACCAGATTGCGCGGTACAGGGTGGAAGGTCGGCCCATTCCTCTCGACTGCATAGATCCTCATTGGAGGAAACTTGATATTCTGCCTACCCCCCCCCCCCCCCGTGCAGCCAATTCAGTTGAGTTGTGATGCAGAGTTAGATTTGATTGCGCTACGATTCAAGAAGTTAGATGGGGCTTCTCAATTGCAGATGATCAAGAAGTTACGAGAGATTGCAAGTCCAGATAGTACACCTCTTTTAGAGCCTGCAAAACGGAAGACCGGTTCACGTGGGCGCGCTTCAATGAAGGTTGATACGTCTACTCGACGTGACCCGTCTGCGTTTGAGTTGGTTCTATCTGGACAGGATAGTTATTCACCTGGTGTTGAGAAAGTTACCATCCGTAATCCATCTACTCAGATTCAAAAGAGGCGGCCCAAGCAAAAGGTAAGTACCAAATATTTATTTCCTTACAATAGGTATCACAACGTCTACGGGACGGTCCGTGCCGTGCCGGTATGTGATGTGCCGATACGGGACATGTCGGGACGTGCTGTGCCGAGATGTGCCGATACGGGACATGTCGGGATGTGCCGTGCCGAGATGTGCCGATACGGGACATGTCGGGACGTGCCGTGCCAAGATGTGCCGATACGGGATGTGCCGTGCCGAGATGTGCCGATACGGGATGTGCCGTGCCGAGATGTGCCGATACGGGACATGTCGGTACGTGCCATGCCGAGATGTGCCGATACGGGACATGTCGGGACGTGCCGTGCCGTGCCGGTACGGGATGTGCTGAGACGGATAACTATTTGGATATTTCTGCCATTGTTACATATTTTCTATCATTTGATATTATTTGCAGGTTTTTCGTACTAGAGCCCAGTCACATACGCCCATTATCTATATTGATGCTATTCCTTCTGCCTTGAGACCATACATCCAGCATATCAAGGATGTAAAAGCTGATGGGAATTGCGGATTTAGGGCAATAGCTGACTTACTGGGATTTGGAGAAGATGACTGGGTGCGTGTTAGGAAGGATTTATTGCAAGAGTTGCAATGTCATTCGGACCACTATCGCACATTATATGGTGTGGAAGGGACGATTGCTGAGATCACTCATGCATTATCATATTATGATGATTGTCCACCATATGACAGATGGATGACTATGCCGGACATGGGTCATCTTATAGCATCCTGCTATAATGTTGTCCTATACCATCTCTCGTTGCAACAATGTCTGACCTTCCTACCTCTCCGTTCTGTGCCAGTACCTCTTCTATCCCGCAAAGATATCGCTATCGGATTCGTAAATGGAAATCATTTTGTTGAGGTACTACGTTCACAACACTTGCGAATATTTAATTTTGCTTATTTAATTTTTCTTATTTATAATTTTGTAGCTATTAATATTTTCTTATTTCTAATTTTGAAGGTGTTCTTGTTGCCGGGACATCCCGTTCCGCCAGTAGCGACCAACTGGCAAAAATATCATCTTCCTTGTGCTACCGGATGGGAAAATTCATATGAAGCCCGGATTCAACAGTTCAAAGAGAGCATCTCACCTAATGTTATAATTAGCGAGACAGTAGAGTTAGATTGATTGTTTATATATGTACAATTTTTGAAAGTTGTAAATTTTTTTGGGCTCTTAGAGTCATGTACTGTGAAACTCCATCATCAATATAAATCAAAAAATATCTGTCTTCGCATTGTTAGATTGATTGTTATGTGCACTGTTATATTTGTGTAAAATAGAACGGGCCAGGCTTTACAAAGATTACACGTAAATGTACCAAAAATATATATTTTTCATTAATATCAACAGTTTCAAATTACACAAAAAAAAAAGTCGAAGCTACATAATCAAAATAAAGGCTCCATCATCAATCCCTATGACGCCGTCGTCGACGCGTGTACTGCTGTACGTCCGAATGAGAGGGTGCTGGATCCGAATGAGAGGGTGCTGTACTCGGGCCAGGCTCATCACCCAGAAGTAACTGATGCATCTGACAAATAGCATGAAATAGGTGCCCGGCACCTAGTGACGTAGCCTCTGAGGGACCCATCCGTACAATGTCGGTACTGATACTGAGTGCATCTGCAATACGCCGCCGGTGCATGTCAGCATCATCATGACCTCCCCTAGCTCCAGAATGAGTACTCGAGTGCAGATGAGGAGGCTGAACTGCAACGTGCGTGATACGGAGATACCACTCCATGTATCCCGGTACGCTGTCTGATGGCCGGGTAACTGGGTGGCTCCTGCTCGCCTAGCTCAGCACGTGGTCCTCCCACCGCTCCCAAAGCTGATCCATATAGGAGTAATGTATCCGGTACGAGCCTGCTGTGGAACCTCTGTTGGCTCGCATAGGGGCTAGTGGCGCTCGAGGGATGGTCTGAATACGACCAAACTGTCTAAGAACCCTTTCTGGATGATAGGGTTCTACGATATCAAGGCACTTGATGGAGCCACTAAAAAATACGATATCAACATATGGGCGATCTCCCCGAAGCCGATGATGGGGATCCCAAATAACCTGCAAAACAAAAGGTCCATTTCAGTTTTATACTATATCGCATATTAAAAGTACTGACAAACACAAGCAAATGGTAATATGATACGTACCTCATCGATGCTCAAAAGGTCCAATGACTCACGTAGAACCACTAAATGGTCCATCGTGGTACGTGATGGAGTACCGGGCATCCAGCGGTGCACGCGGGGACTGGCATCAGTATACTCAAGCGACGGGTGAGGACTGAGTGCTGGAAAATGCTCATAAATCCATGCCTGCAGAAGCGTCATATAACCACTGATCTGTCTCACTGATGACCTCGACGCAATCCCCAACTGCCGATACAAATATGCTAAGGCAGCTGTACCCCAGGCATATGTGCTCACCCTATCCAGATCCCGCAGTAAACACAGATATGCTATAGGCACCCTGGTCCCACTCTTATCAGTAAAGAGTGTGCAGCCTAACAAAAATAACAAATAGGCTCGTGCTGCACACTCTATCCTCTGCTGGCCGTCTCTATCAGATACAGAGTGAAACTGAGTCCTCAGCCACTCCATCCTCACAGACTGACCGCGCGATGACAGTACCTCCTGACGCGCGTCTCCAGCTGACACCCCAACAACTCCACAAGTAGCTCCTCAGCATCCCGATCACTCATCCTCTCAGGAGAAACTGCTACTGAGGCACCTGCGACAGGAATCCCTAAAATGGCGGATACATCATCCAACGTGATAGTGATCTCGCCAAATAGTATATGGAAGGTGTTCGTCTCGGGCTGCCATCTCTCTACGAAGCCCGAAATCAGAATCTTATCGGTGAATCGATAAGAGCACTGTACTAACTCTATGAGGCCCGACTGCCTCAATAGTGCTTTGAACCTGGTATTTGGTTGGTTTGAAGACCACCACTTCCATTCACCAACCTTGGCAGTATGGTTCATGCACTTTAGTGGAGCCCGTTCCTGTAATATAAATGTATAATTACTACTACTTTATAAAACATCAATAAACAAAATATAATGCTATAACAAATAAACAATACCTGTTGCCTCCAGATGGAAGCTGCTATATGCGTCCTGAAACTGATCAGGACGGACTCATCCTCTGGACCTCCTGGACATGGTCCAACGGACTCATCGTCTTCGCCCCTAGCGGGCATATCATCATGCTCTGACTCAGGAGAGGGCGATGGCATATGAGCAGGCTCGGGAGAAGCAATCCTAGCACGACGTCTCCTAGCTGACGCCGTAGGTCTAACTCTGAAGGGACCGGGATCCATGTCTGAAAATATAGAAATTCAATGTTAGGCTATATCAAAGAAAATAATTCAATTGCATACATAAATGAGAGGATCTGTTCGGCACAAAATTCAGCACGGCACGCGATTTGGCACCAGAAGCCTTCTGTTCGGCTGCACAGTGCCGAACAGAAGGCTTCTGTTCGGCTGCACAGAGCCGGACAGAAGGCTTCTGTTCGGCACTGTGCAGCCGAACAGAAGGCTTCTGTTCGGTTGAGGGTTGCCGAACAGAAGCCTTCTGTTCGGCACTGTTCAGCCGAACAGAAGCCTTGTGTTCGGCGATCCAGTGCCAAACGGAGCACGAACCGTGAAAAAAAAAAATGCCGGCGGGGGGGAGCTACCTCGAGGTGGTCGTGGAGGCGCCGGCGAGGTGCTCGTTGCTCGGGAGATGGCCGGGGAGGTGGTTCCGGGAGAAGCCGGCGAGGTGGTCGGAGATCGGGAGAATGCCGGCGACGAGAGGGAGAAGGGGGAACGGGGGGGTTTTGGGCGTTGGCGAGGTGCTTTGGGCGGAACAGTTCAAAGGGAGACGGAGGGGGTTTGGCCGCCGGCGAGGTGCTTGAGGCGAGGTTTTTTGGGCGGAAGGGAGAAGCCGGCGGGTGTTTTGGAGGGGAAGAGCGGGGTGGGGGGGGTTTGGGGGGTGTAGAGAGCAATTTAGGTGAGGGGGTGGGGAGGGTGGGGGGTAATTTAGGAATTTTTAATTTTTTAGGGGTGTCCTTAGCAAATGGGGGGGTGTAGAGAGTATTTAATTTTTTTTTTATTTTTGGGGGGGTGTCCTGAGCAATAGGGGGGGTGTATATAGAACCACCCCTCAATAGCTCATAGATCTCGGCCCTCTTCACCAATTAATTTACTTCTTACCCCCTCCTTTTGAATCAAAACCCTAATTAAGCATTGGAATAAGGAAGGTATTAGGAGGTAGCGGGGTTATGATCCAGGAGGATCAACAGCATCAATGTGGACTACTTTTTCTTTTATAGCTAGGGCTAGATAGGGATCAAGAGAGGGATCTACCACATTAAGAAGATGAAATACATACCAAATTTTCAGAGGCCATTATTTGGCCATACAATGCCCGATTAAGATGATTTTTTTAGATCAGGTAACTTTTTGACATCTGCAATGCCTCCTAAAAAATTTGGTATAGTTAGTGATCAAGCTCAAATTACATCATTTGGACCCCAAAATAGGCCACTCAACCTGTTTTTTTTTTTTTTAAGAAAGATTTTGACCGGGCATATATCTCAATTTAGAAAGATTTACACAAAAACGATAGAAAATAAAGTCAATATAGAAATCGAGATCTCTCTCGTAAAAATTTAGCTTTTGAATATTTATTTCTACTAGTCTTGTCTATTTTGGTAAAGCTAGTCTTATTTGAACTAGGAGAGAATCTAACCTGAATTATACAAGAGCGGACCTTATAATTGTTATGTATCTCAATTTATCAATCATCAATAAAAGAAAAGTGAACATATTTGCCCTTTCTCGAGTCAACCCTTGTCACCGGTCTAATGGAACATAATAGTCAACAAAATTCCATGCCTACATGAAGGAAAAAATTTCCCCCTTATTTCGATTAATTACAGCTGAACACCGTATAAAGCAATTCTTAAAATAAGAAAGACTAAAATTTCTCAATAGTTGAGCTAACTCACGCCTACATGTCACTTACATGATTCGAGCCCTTTCTACATATTGAAATCTTATAAAACAATATAATATATACATATAATATAATATATTTGTATAAATTAAATTGAAACAAATTAATACAAGACCAGAAGCTATGGTGAACAAGCCTATAATGTTCACCAATCTTTCCTAGGTCTGGTGAATCTTGTTGAGTTCTATATATTTTCGACCTGATTCTCCTAAGCAAAAGTTTGAACTCGTTCAAATTTAAATTAGAACATAAAATTTAATGCATCGCTCACGAACAAACTCTTTAAAAACTCCATTAAATTTAAATGAAATGGAGTAATGGCTTCCAACAAAAATGAATTTGTTAGTAAAATGAGCCTTAACCTCATTGGCAGGTCTTCGCCACTAAGCAATTAGCTCAAGAGACTGGGTTTGGGTCTAAAAAAAGGTCAAATAAGCTACTATGTTGGGTTTGGTTCTTAAAATAAGCCTTAGAGTCTTATTGGTTTGGGATTACATACATATTGAGCCATGATGACTAACCTAAAACCAGCCTGATCTCATAATTTTATGCCTTTTTTGAAAAGATTGCACGTGAAATTTCCCTTTTTTGTGGATATCTTTTTTTGGCCGCCAAACATACCATTTAGTGTTCAATTTTTGGAGGAAAGAAGATCCGCTTTCTCCTATGAGTCATTATAAATATGGCAGAGAACTACAGAAAAACCATAACTCGCATTGCTGCAGCCACATATTTCTGGACGGATACCATGGTGAGTTCTCATATATCTTTTCCCTCCTTTCGCTTTATAAAGTCTTTATATCAATATCTCAATTTCCTACTCATCTTTTCCACAAATCCACTCATGTGATGTAGCTTTTCAATCTCTTGCTGCTGTACGTTACATGAGACCCTTCTTTTCTACGTGATGAAAAAATAGTTTCTGTTAGAATATAGTTTTATAAATCTTTAGTTACTTTGATATTGTGTTATAAATATTTTTTTTGATTTCTAGCACCGGTGAATATTCTGTTCCATCTTCTCCTTCATGCAGGAAATCACTTTGATCTTTGTGCTTTTGGGTTTGGCTTATGTGGTTGGTGAGGCCAAGCCAATCATTAATGTTATGGACTATGGGGCTGTTGGAGACGGCAGACACGATGATACCCAGGTTTGCAAGTTCCCCTACACCTTGCCGCTAGGGCTCTCTCTCTCAAGGTCTAGGTCTTGGTTATATATATATATATATATATATATATATATATATATATATATATATATATATATATATATATATATATATATATATATATATGAAATTTATATATGCAACAATTATAATTTATATACATGCACATGAAAAGATACGCATAAGTATGTGCTAATGTTTATGAAATTAAAGAAAAAAATCATGTTAGTTTACATAAATATGTGGGAGTGTGTGTATATATATACAAGTACATATATACCTGCATATATATGCTATAAATGCATCCATGCATGCAATTTCCTGGTATAGCGTCTACGAAATTAAAAAAAAAAAAAACAAAATTAAAATATTTGCAGAAAAAGAGAAAAGAAAAAAAATAATTTTATTCCTTTGTTCCATCATATTGGGCATATCTCAGGGATTATATACACTCGTCTACAGACTCCATATAAGAAAATAATATAGGCAGATATAATATCATTCTAATAAAGGAAAATAATAATTGCTGATATAAATTGTTATGTGATTCCTAAAATTACTCTAACAAGATTATGCTAACAAAGAAAAATAATACTGACCAATATAGGATTACGCTAACAAAGAAAAATAACACAGACCGATACAGGATCACACCAATAAAAAAAATAATATGGGTCGATACATGTTGTTATGTAATCCTTAAAATTATGCCAATATTTGCCATTTTATGTTGTGAGTGGTGTCTTGCAGGGGTTCTTAAGGGCTTGGGGTGTCGCTTGCTCGGACTTTAGGGTGCCCACAGTAGTTATCCCTCCACGAAGGACATTCCTGTTGAGCCAAATAGAATTTGAAGGCCCCTGCAAATCCAGCATCCATGTTCAGGTTCAGCTAATACCAAGTTTATATGCACTAATATAAAATGCAAGAGGAGTTCAACTTTCCAGTACAGCAACGGAACTTAGGTTTTTGACTGGACTCATGGGAAGTTTTGGTGCAGGTTAGTGGAAATATTGTGGCACCTAACAAATTGTGGACCTCTGAATTCACCACTTGGATCTCATTCAGAAACATCAACGATCTCACTATTGATGGTTCTGGCCTGATCGACGGCCAAGGTTCCATCTGGTGGAACTGCAAAAATAAGAAGGTAATTATTCCTAATGTATATTAACAAAGTTTTTCTCTTTTGTAAGTCTTTATATACCTAACTAGGTTTTTTCCCCTTCCTTTTTATTGCAGCGATGCGTTAATGTTCCTTATGTAAGTATGCTCTCCTAAGTTCATCTATGTGGAATTTAAATTACTAGTTGCCTTTGATTTAATGTAACTGAACCTGTTATAACCTGAAACTTGGGTCGTCTGGGTTTGGATACCATACATCATTGCTCAAATATTTGGCTTCTAAAAATACAGACAAACCATTACAGTATACTTATTACAAGTTTTGTATCAGGCATTTGGAATCTCAGGCTGCAACAATTTTCACATGAATGGCCTAACAATTATAAACAGCCCAGGAAAACACCTCACTGTATTTATGAGTTCATGGGTTCAGATTAAGGGTCTTAAAATTATAGCTCCAGCGGACAGCCCTAACACCGATGGCATATACATCCAAGAGTCTGAGCATGTTGAAGTTAGTGATACCGTCATCAGATCAGGTAATGCTTATAAGCGTCGGTAGTTTTATTTCTGACATTTTTTAGAGCGTCGCAAAAGTGTCGGCAATGTAAACGTCGAAAATCAACTTGCTTATTAGCAATGCTAATTGCCGAATATACTAAAAACCTATGTTCGGGTATATACATACGTCAAATAACTTTCCTCTGTGCGCACGTAGGAGATGATTGTATAGCCATTGGTACGGGTTCTTTGGATGTGAACATCACGAGGATTTCATGCGGCCTTGGCCATGGCATAAGGTGAGTTATATCTTTCTATTGATGAACTGAGATCGATTTTGATGGCCTTGACTTATATCATCCCTGGTTTTGCAGCATTGGAAGCTTGGGATGGCAAAATTCAAATGCAAAGGTCGAGGGTGTCCACATCTCGTACTCTAATTTCTCTCAAACGACCAATGGCATGAGGATTAAGACATGGCAGGTACAAATTTAATATGCAATTCTCAATCCCAATTAAGACGCATATTTTTGACTAATAACTGTTTGCTTACTTTTATGCTGTGAAGGGAGGGTCAGGTTTTGCAAAAGGAATCTCTTTCGAGCACATCAAACTTGCTTCAGTTCGAAACCCTATCATCATAGACCAATTCTACTGTCCCACAAAGAACTGCAGGAATTCGGTAATCACTTGCATTTCTTCTTATCATTATGAGGCAGAGAAGTTAAAGTCTTAGAAAATTCTCGTAATTCTCGTTTAGTATTTATATAAAAATCTTAGAAAGCTAAATATCTTTTCCCTTTTTTTTTCCTTGGTCCTGTTTCATGGCAAAGACATCGGCTGTGAAATTGAGTGATGTTCGATTTGCTGATGTACGTGGAACCTCGTCAAGTGAGGTGGCCATCAACCTTGCATGCAGTGAGAGCGTTCCCTGTTCTAACGTTGTTTTGGAAAGCATCAGCATTGTTTTGGACAAAGTTGCCCACAGGAATCAAATCACCTCTTATTGCCTCAGTGTCCATGGGAGTAAAATTGGTAAGGTCATACCGGATGTCCCATGTTTGAAATAAACCTATGTTTCCTTCTCAAGTCATCAGAATTAGTGCTATATTTTGTCAATGGTCCCAATTAATGGGGATAGCAAGATGAATTCTCCATCTTGTAATTGTTGCTTCATTCCATGGGACCAACAAAAAGCATCAATAAACTTGAATTTGCTTCCATCTCATCATATAATGTTTTAGTTTTATGTGCCAAAAATATTTAGGGGGAGATGCTTCATGTACCCTACTTTTTCATGAGCATTTCAGGGTAAGACAAAGGAAGCACTTGGTCAATGATGTAGGTTGAATTGGGCTGCAAATTGCTCCTCTTTGACATGATTCGAATTTTCTTTTATATCTGGATCGAGATTCTAGATTCACCTCTTTCACCTACCTAGCTCCCATTAGGTTTCGTTTAGCTCAAGTGGGATTTCACTTTCAAACTAATATCTACAAACTAATATTCATGTATTTTGGTGGTTTCTTACCTAATCATTAAGTAATTATTAAAATGGACAGTTTTAACTACATGATTCTATGTTTTACTATGATTTAGTCATCAAAACCTAGTAAATTTAAATCTACCTATATTTTAAAATGTGTAGATCATGGTCTATAAAGTGGATAATCTATTTGTTTTACCATCTATTTTATCATACTAGTACAACTGATGCAATTCATTTTTTGTACCAATTTGATTTATAGTTATTAACCAACAAAATATATGAATTTTATTTTTAATTAATTTTTAGTGTGGGTCATGTTCAATTATTTAGATCTTTAAATTGGATGGTCTAACATCAAGTACATAGACCAACTCATGCACGTATGTACTTATACACACACATATACACACATATACATACATACATACATACATACATACATACATACATACATACATACATATATATATATATATTATTAATTTTGTCATATTTTATTATTTCTATGTAATATATTATTAAGTTCATTAATAACAACCACCAACTATATTTTGAATGATGGCATGATGCAGCAGGGCCCATGTACAACTGTATGGGCCGGTGTTCTATGTACGGTATAAGCCCCACTCCGTCATAAGTCGTGACACAAAGTATGGACATCAGGCTTGAATCTCATGTTCACTCCTTGAACTTAATATTGAATGAATGACAACTATAGGGCTTGCCAAAATTTTGCACAAAAAATCTCTTCCAATCATTCACGGTGGATTAAGATTCATATATATAATTGTACAAAACTTAATTGACCAAGTAGATTATATAATATTTAGGACAATCTGCTTCAATCCAAGTAGACCTGTTTATGGAGCAAGCGGAACCAGACTTTGCCCAAAGGCCAACATAATTTTCTTAGAGTGAGGCCCGATTTGGCTCAAGTCTTCGAATCTACAGCCTGGCTCTTACTCAAACTTTGAGCTTCGTATCATACATACTTCATGACCATTTTAATTTTTTTAAAAAAATCATAAAACTAAACTATTTAATATTATTTAAAAATACTAAATATGAATAATTAAATATTGTCAATAACATACAATATATCTATTAAGCTATTAGGTTGATATATCAAATCTTTGATCCAAGCCCGTCTAAAAAGGTTCGCGCTCAAGTGGGGCCAAAATAGGTTTACCTCCAAGGCACCAAGCCTATAATGTTCACCAATGTGACTCTTGTTGAGTTTTATATATTTTCGATCCGGTTCTCCTAAGCAAAAGTTTGAATTCGTTCAGATTTAAATTAGAACATGAAATTTAATGCATTCCTCACAAACAAACTCTTGAAAAACTCCATTAAATTTAAATGTAATGAAGTAATGGCTACCAACAAAAATGAATTTGTTAGTAAAATGAGCCTTAACCTCATTGGTAGGTCTTCGCAACTAAGCAATTGGCTCAAGAGACTGGGCTTGGATCTGAAGAAAGGTCAAATAAGCTACTGTGTTGGGTTTGGTTCTTAAAATAAGCCTTAGAGTCTTATTGGATTGGGATTGCATACATGTTGAGCCATGATTAACCTAAAATATGGCCTGATCTTGTAATTTTATGCCTTTTTTGAAGAGAGTGCACGTAAAATTTCCCTTTTTTGTGGGTAGCTTTTTTGGCCGCCAAACATATCATTTAGGGTTCGATTTTTGGAGGAGAGAAGAGCCGCTTTCTCCTATGAGCCATTATAAATATGGTAGAGAACTACAAAAAGACCATAACTCGCATTGCTACCGCCACATATTCCTGGACGGATACCATAGTGAGTTCTCATATATCTTTTCCCTCCTTTTGCTTGATAAAACCTTTATAGCAATATCTCAATTTCCTACGAATCTTATAGAGATTTTCGCATAGGGATGGAAGAGGAGAGGGTATCAGTGAAGTGGGATGGTTGTTACCTCAACTCTAGCAAGGTTTTGGCTATGATTTCAATGACAGTAGGGGCGGAGGCACGACAATAATGCATGGAAAAGAAAAAGAGAAAGGGGGCAATATTCAGTAGTAGCTTTCGTCAGATGTGTGTGTGTGTGTGTGGGGGGGGGGGGGGGGTGAGGGCGGTCATGGTGCTCTTAAATAAAGGTAGAGTCTAGGATTTTTCTAGCCTTTAACAATCTCTGGGACTCTAATTTCCACTAGGATCCTTTGAATCCTCGACTTGGGGGGGGGGGGGGGGGGGGTTGCGAGGGCGGTCATGGTGCTCTTAAATAAAGGTAGAGTCTAGGATACTCCTTCTATCCTGCTTTCTAAAACAAGGAAGGAAATATCTAAGACTCTTTGAATCCAGTCCTAAACAAGAAAAAAAGGAAGGAGATAGATAAAGATAGAAATCACAATCTTGCCCTGTTGATAGGGAAGAAATCAACCATAATGGAATATTTCCTCTCGTCCTTAACCGGAGGCAGTTCATGCGCGCGATAAAGATTCCTCACTTGTTTGAGGATATCCTTCCGCAGTTGGTCAAGTTGATTTGCTCGATTTATCTCAGATGGCGTGAGTGGGTCTTCCTGTACTCCTTCTAAAGGATGATAGTTAATAGCCTTCAACAATCTTTAGGACTCTAAGGCCATGTTTGGGGGAGCTTTTGGAGGGCCAGAAAGCACTTTCTGGCCCTCCAAAAGTACTTTTAGATGAAAAACTGTGTTTGGTAAATTTTTCAAAAAGCTGTTTCAGCTTTTGCGGGAAGCTGAAAACAGCTTTTGGAAGGAAGCTCCAATTTGGAGCTTTTGGGAGGAAGCTGTTTCAGCTTTTTCGGAAAACTGTATTTTTGACAAAAATGCCCATATTAAAATAACATAATTACATAGTTTATCCCTATATAAACCTAAAAATCTGCTGGAGCCAAGAAAATTAATTTATAATATTAATTATAATATTTTATACCTTTATTATTCTATTATACTATAAATATTGTATTATATTACATTACATTATATGTTATTTTAAATAATTTAATATTATGTTATATTATGAAAAATTAATTTATACTAATAATTATAATATTTTATACTTTTATTATTGTATTATACTATAAATATAATATATATTACATTATATCATAATACATTAATATGTTATGTTAAATAATTTAATATTATGTTATATTACCAAATATTAATTTACTCTAATAATTATATTACTATTATGCTATATTAACATAATATTATTATATATTACAATAATATAATACTATATCATATATTTATGTATTAATTTATGTTATGTTTTATTATGTTGTGTTGTATAATACTATGCAATGTCCTTTATGGTAATTTTGTCATATAAAAGTACTTTCTCAGTTTGTTTATCAAACACAAAACAAAGTACCACAGCACTTTACGAATGTGGTTACCAAACAACAAACAGCTTTTTATAACAGCTCTACTTCAGACAGCTCTACTTCCAACAACTCTACTTCCAACAGCTCTACTGTCAACAGCTCCCCCAAACAGGGCCTAATTCCCACTAGGATTCTTTGAGTCCTGGACTTCTATGAAGAGTTTTTGGTGCATGGCATGTTTGGAGTACACGACTCGTTCATAATTAAGTTCGATTAGAGTCCATGCCTCACACTCTTACCACTCAAGAATTTGAGAAGAATCAAGAGAAAAATTTTATTAATGATTTAAAGATTGGAAAAGAGTACATAGCAATATTTATAAGTTTCAGGCCCTTGCATCAAAGAAAACTCGTAGAGCATCCTGGAACATGACCAAAATCAAAAACTATAATCCTACGTTATCTCAAGTAAGAATACTTGAGAAAAGAGAGCTCCTAAAATTTGATTGTGAGAAGGTTGCCGTTAGAAGGCTTTAGATGACAATTAATTTGACTGTCTAATATCTTTTCATGCTAAGAAGCCTACCATCAAATCTTTTGGTCTACTTCTTTGACTTAAGCTTGGATTATGAGAATTCAGATGGTGATAAATGCTCCATCCAATGATTTTAGATGGCTTGGATGTTTGAACCCATGTTGGAGTTCTTTTGGTAGCCCTCAAGAAGAAAACGCTTGAAGGTAATAGAGGCATCATTGAATTCTTTCGACAGTAAAATAGCCAACATCGTCTATTGGGGCTGATTGTGAGCTGACCATCATCAATTCATTTTGGTGGTCTAGAGGCTATTATCAAATCATTCTGGGCAACACCTACGTTTGGTATGACTTTGAGGGTCAGGAGTTGTTATTTCAAGGGCTTGGTGTGCCTTAGTTTTCATCAATGATCTAAGAGTAGTTGTGACTCAATTAGTTGTAGTTCAACGTCGGATACATAATGTTTAACTATCTTTAACTTAGGAGTTTTAAGAATCGAACGAGTTATAGTCTAAGAGCAACCTATATATAAGTTGACGCCATGCTTATTCATTTAGGGAGTCTTTGGATGCTCGAAGATCTTATCGACTCCAAGATCTTCTGTAGTCCAAACAAACCTTTAAGGAATGGCTTAATAGATGATTGATTGATAGGCTTTTCTTTATTAGTTTATTCGTTTACTGCCTTACTAATGCTTGGGACATGATTTTCTCTATCTCCTTACTACGTCTTTCACATATTTATGGATGGGAACTAAGAAGCTGAGTTGTCAACAAATGAAAGTATAATAGTTTGTATTACTAATTTTCCATTTGAGTTGTGGAATTGTATTAGAGACTATTTGAAAGAATACGATAGAAAGCCTTAACTCTCATTTACTTATAAAAAAATATTATTATTATTTTTATGATATTTATTATTTTGCAAAAAAAACTTTTGCGGCAATTCTTGGTAACAAAAAAAATTTTGAACCCATATAATGCTTGAATGACAATTTATAATCTATTAAACCTCGAATAATAATGTTTGCATAAAAAAGATATATTCGAAGGATAGTTGATATGGCAAACAAATTTTCATCAATATAACACCAATTTGCAAATTTACCTAATATTATATGTTGATAAAGTTTAATAACCAATATTTAGAACTTAGAAGAAAAATCTAATATTTAGAATTTTTAATTTATTTATTTTTCAAAATATCTTTCTCTCTCTTCGCACTCTAGTAACTAAGGCCGCAAATGGGTCGGATCAACCCGTGACCCGACCCGACCCGACCTGCGTAGATCCGAACCGATCCGAATTTTAGGACCCACGGATTCGGATCGGATCCAAAAATTGGATCCAAATCATTTTCTGGGTCGAGTCTGGGTTTACCGAACGGACCCGATTCAATCCGAATGGACCCGAAGAGAGAGAGAGAAAGAGAGAGGGAGAGAGAAAAAAAAAGAAAGGAAAACTCGGATTCTCTCTCGATCTATTACACTGTTGAAACCTCTGGTGTCTCGGTAGCTGGGTTTTTTTTCCTTCTGTTTTTTGGTTTTTGTTTCTTTTAACTTTTGAAGGGAGAAAGTGAGGAACGCTGAACTGCATATGGGTCATGTGCCAGTTTCTGCAATGGAATTGGATTTTGGAAGAAGGTCTGGGATTTTCTTTGCCCTCCTGAGAGGGGAGCTGGGAGACACCAAGTTCCGTCCAATGAGTCATATAAATAAAAAATAGTGTGATATGAAATATGGCTTGTAGACAGACTTACTTAGTTCGTCACGGGTCATATGTTCTGACGGGAGGTCAATTGCAAGTCTTTCAAGCCATGGGTCACCCAGGCCCAGCACCTCATAGTTATGGTATGGCCAAATTAGATTTGCCCAAAATTCTTTTCCAAAAGCATAAAAAATGGATTCGATTCAGATCGAACCCGACCCGACTCGGATCCGGACCCGATCCGGATCCGACTCGGATCCGATCTTCAACTGGGTCGGATCTGGATCCAAAATTAGGATCCGAACAAAAAATCGGATCGGATCGGGGTCACTTAGGATCCGACCCATTTGCACCCCTACTAGTAACATAGGAAGTCTGCGGCAAGGCTAGAGGTGGCAATCGGGTCGGGTCAGGCATAAACAGGTCGGGTCAAATACAGGTCGGGTCAGAAAACTATAAATCTGAACCCGACCTGTTTATTAAACGGGTCAGAAATTGCAAACCTGAACCTGACCTGTTTATTAAACAGGTAACCCGACCCGACCCGTTTAACCTGTTTAATAAACAGGTAACCTGTTTACCCAACCCGACCCGACCTGTTTAACCTGTTTGCCCAACCTGACCCGTTTAACCTGTTTAGACCTGTTTAATCTGTCCAACCCAACCTGTTTAACCTGCCCAACCCGACTTGTTTATACCTGTTTAGACCCGTTTAACCTGTTTAGACCTGTTTAACCTGTTTAACCCGTTTAACCCGTTTAACCTGTTTAGACCTGTTTAACCTGCCCAACAGTTAAACGGATTAAACGGTTTAAACGGGTCAGACATCTAAAACCCGTATCCGACCCAATTAATAAACAGGTTAAACGGGTCGACCTGTTTACGACCCGAACCTGTTTAGGCCAAACCCAAACCTGTTTATGGCGGGTCGAACACGGATCGGATTGGCGGGTCGGATCATATTTTGCCACCCCTAGGCAAGGCACCCCGCTACCACTTACCACCGTCCTAACGTTCAACGACAGAGCCGTTGGATGTCAACGGGGTAGCAGCGTCACTGGAAAATTTGTGTCGCGGGCGGTGAATTTACCCGGATCTCCGGCATTTCAAAACGACAATGAGTTAAAAAAATAAAAAGTTGGATTTGGTGTTATATTTTTCGGTCCCATGTCTCCATCTTCCTCCTCTTATTGAGTCCAAAGTTGAACACTTCTCGAACGCGAAGAAAACGGCAAGAGAGAGAGAGAGAGGGGCCGAGACAGGCCCAAAGAAATACGCCAAACGCCATAGGAGAACTTGTCCACGCCGACGCGAGAGAGAAAGAAAGACGCAAGCGGAGCCACCCACCCACCTCCGGCGTCAATCGTTCGATCCACGTCGTCGTCGCCCTACGTCTCCGGCGGATGCTCCGGCGCCGCCGGCGGTGGCGGCGATGAGAGAGGAGAAGAAGACGATGGAGGGCGCATCGGAGGAGCTTGAGCGACGGAGCCGCTACCTCAGCTCCCTCATTCAGCGCACCAGGCTCAAGCCCGATGGCGAGCCGGAGAAGCAACACCATCAGGAGCCGGCGAAGCCTGATAAGGAGAAGCATCACCACCACCACCATCAGCGGCAGGAGAAGAAAAAGAAGAAGGAGGGAGATGAGGTTGTCGATGGCGGGGAGGATGATCCACAGGAGCAGCAGCATAACGTGCGTGTGAGGGCAGCGGACATGCCGCCGGAGCTCCAGAAGCGGGCGTTCCGGTGCGCCCGCGAGACGCTCGCCACCATGCCCAAGCTCGACAGCAAGCGGCTCGCGCTTGCCCTCAAGAAGGTACGCTTTCTTCTCTTGTTCCTACTCTCCCTTTGTTTTAGATTTGTTGTTCCCCAGGAATTTGCTTGCTAGATTTCACCTCCGCTCTCCGAACCCTAATCCTCTGTGGGGACAGCGACTGTTAGATAAATATGTGTTTTTGTTGTAGTTATTAGTTATTTATTAGTGTTTAGTATCTCAATTAATGCTTTAAAATATGGGTCCGATAGAGTGTCTTGATATGGATTTTGGTGGGGACTGGTAGTTCGTTTATGGTAGTGATTAATTTGTGGTGGAGTCTGAACTTTAATTGCTAGCTATAACGGGACATGATGTAAGTTGCTTTGTGGTCACCTATCATGTTTGGATTTGTAGCTGAGGATGGAGATATGATGTTGTAGTTTTGACCCTTATCATAGCTGGTACGTATTTGGATTGCTGATACTTTATACAGTGATATAAGAAATGTACCAATCGCTATATTTCATACAGCCATAAAATTTCTGATCTGCAATTTTGACATGGCTGGTATCCTCTTAATATTCTTCACAAATAATATTTTGTTAATATTTTTTCTTTTTATTAAGGTTTACTGTAACCTGCTGTGAGAATACATAGTTGATTTCCTTTTCTAGACTAATTGACTTTGTCCTAAGCCCACAAAACAATATGGAGTTCATCAGCTTTGTGAATTTTATTACCTCAAAAAAAAAAGAGAGGCAAAAGTAGTAAGGAAGACAATAAATTCAAGACAGGAAATTTCTAGTTGTTTCCTTTTTGTTGAGTTGATTCCTGCCTCTGATCTTTCCCTTTTTTCCCGGAAGAGTCTTTTTGGCTGTATAGATATCTGGTTACCATGTCCTTGTGACATCTACTGACTTTGGTGGAAATTAGCTGAGAAGAGGAGGTGGGATGGAGAAGTATAAGAGATTGGGGAGACTCTTGATAGCTGATCCTTCAATCCCCATTTTTCTGGGCACAAGGAATCACATATTGGGTCGGTTCACCTTGGGATTGTGGGATTGACAACCTTCTCGGTTCTCACTCTCCTCTCTTCTTTAGACTATGCTCCTTTGCCAATACTGATTTAAGCGGGAGGTGCCATGTCAGATATGGTAGCAGGAAAACTTTAGCTTCCATGATGTCCAGGAGATAGAACACTACTAGATCTTGTACTAAAGGGTCACATTTGCAACACTTTGTTGATTTAGAAAATCTTGCTATTGTTTTGCTAGCAATAATACAATTGACACAGTTTCTTTGCACAATGTCATTTTGAAGATGATCCTTTTAGAGGCTTCTAAATTTCAAAATCTTTTCATTTTTGGGTTAAGTGTGCTTGTTTCTGGCTACTTGGTTGATATGGATTATGGAGTTTAATAGGATGCTCGCCTTTGGTTTGCTGGTCTTTACTTGGTGGAAAATTTTCCTTATATTTTTTCTTCTTTTCTGAGCTGCTGCTGTTTCATGCTTTTATTATCTTGATCCCTCATAAATGGATTTTTTTGTTTTGTTGTTAATTGGACTTGTTATTCAATTACTGCTTCTGAAACTATGCTTGTCATAATTTATTTTGAATCAAATGATGGATCTTTACTGGACCTCATGGCCAAGTGATTTTCTTCGACAGAGCCATATTAAACCGGTCTTCAATTACATCACGGATATTATCAGGCATTGTCCATGATACCATTTCTATCGTAGCAATGTCTTGTGGCTTTCATTGGTTATGCTTTTGAGATGTTTACATGATTGTAGAAGTAAGACGATTCTTGGTAACTCCTATTTAAAGTCTAGCATTGTCTTGTCGACTTTTGTTAGTACTGATTTGATATTAGTCTGCTCCCCGTGGAATGTGTCTGTATCTTCCAGTGAGCACATCTATATATTATTCAAGTTTCATTGTTGCATGAAGATATTTGGTCATTTTCAATACATTGTTCAGTAGTTTGTTACATGCTATATGTGACACTTTTAATCTTCTGTCTGCATTCATCTATAAATATATGCAGGCCAGACATTGTTGAGTTATTTTGGATTCAACAATTATCATTCTTGGCTATATGGTACTAATGGTAAATTCAACTTTTGGCCAAAATGTTTTTTGCATAGCTATACATCTATATTATTTTAAATGTAATTGTTAGCATGCAATCCTGATTTTATTTTGGTAGTTCTTCTTGGATATAAATGAAATTACTAGTTTAGGAAGTGTTGTGAATATGAGGTCCTGAGTTGATTTGAACTTTTTAGGGATTTGTCTAGTCCAGCACCATATTTTAGTCAAGTTGCGGCATTCTAGATGATGTAGCAAGCAAGGTTCAGGCATCATATTAATAGTAACATCACGCATTAAGGTTTCGACTGCCAGATTGGAAAGAGCAGAAAGAAGATAAGAATGTGCTAGGGGCATCTAGATTCACGAAGTTTGGGGATCCTTTAAGATTTAAAAAATGGATTGGTGAATGTAGGATATGCAGGCTATCTAGAGGGGGAAAAATACATTGGATCCGATAATGAATTCCTTCTCATTAAACATATGTAAGGATTCCTAAAGAACAAAAATTTTGACGTAGACAGTCCTAAAGGCTTCTCATTAAACATGTGTAAGGACTCCTAAAGAATCTAAATTGTGACTTAGATAACGCTAAAGACCTTATTCAACTTATACTATTAGTCCTTCGTAGGTAAATCAGGACCCTTGAAATGTAAAGAGCTAAGAATATTAACTTGGACTATCTGGAAGAGTGGTTGATAGGATAGTTCCATTTTTTAAAACTAATGAGTAAGAAATTTCATGTGCATTTTACATGATTAACAAGCATTCTTCCTGAAGTTGGTACTATTGTCCTTTTGGATGAATTTATTTCCTTTTTTTTGGTGCTACCTGCCACTACAATAGTTAGGATTTCTTGAGTGTTGTTGACACACTCCAGGATGCTCGGAAATCAGAGTACAGCATGACACTCATTCGCACCCAAAGAATGTCACATCTTCTTATGTCAGCTGCATGTCTAGACACTTACTGCAAGTTAAGGCACTTTAACTCAGTGTAAGGCAGTGGGAACTTCATGTGGAATGTCATGTAATTTTTTTTTATTAATCTATATGGCACAGTTCATGTTTTGTGACTAAGAAAATTAAAGGTAGTCACTGTATTTTGGTTCATTTGTATGTTTCTGTTTTGAATATTTGTTTCATGCAAGATAACTTTGGCATCTGTTATTCATGGAGGTTGAGATCTTAGATGCTGTAAGAGACCTAGACATTTTGACATCATGCCAAGTGACTATTAAACACTAATTTATTGCTTTAAAAGCATGTTAGTCCCATAAAAGGAAGTTGGATATCTAATCCTCTTTCTTTCTTTTACAATTTTTATGTATTCAGTGATTTATCTTCCCTTTCTTTGCACATTCCCAAATCACCAAGGGGAATGATCCCCAGTTGAATTCAATCCGTTGCTGTGTTTGCTGATTTTGGATTTCTAGAAATCCTCAATGATGAACTAGATCTCTAAAGGAGTTTTGGGACCATTTTTGTGATTCGATGTATCTTATCAAAAGATGGTTTTTGTACTTTAGTTAGTAAAGATCTTTGCATGGTTAGCTGAGTAAATCATAACCATAACCATCAATTCTTATCTCGGTTATTTCAGGCATGAATCCTTGTTACCACTTATTCCTACTTAGGGCTATCTATGATGTTATTGCAAATTTCTCCAAGTCCTTTTTCAAAACTCTTGCCCATGTCAACATAGATCTTCTCTCTGTCTTCCAAAATCCTTGACTAAAGATCATAGTACTTCACCTCACCAGTTTGTCCTAGACTTCATAATACATGCCCGTGCTATCTAATTGGTTCTTCATGGTCTAACTCCTATAGTTCCTTTGACATTCTTATTCCACACTCTATCCTTCATACTATTGCCTCACGTGTTTTGAAATTCTCACTTCATTGTTGTGGGATCCATTTCATAATATGTATGCCTTTTGCAAAAGTATGTCAACCACTATCTTTTCTCCCATCTTGACTTGTTACTAGGAAAATGGCTTAGCTAAGAACTCCTCCTTCTTCTCCTCCAAGCCTTTTCCCATCAAATTTTAAAGGCTTAGTTAAATGTTCCTTACAAAGACACAAATGACAAAAAAATCTTTTCAAACATCACAGTCTCCAATTATTCAAGCTAGGAACCTGAAAGAGAGCCCTGCCATGGTATGTCCTCCACCTCCAAGCCTTTTCCCATTAAATTTGGGAAATGGCTTCTTTACAAAGGCACGCAAGATAGAAATATTTTCAAACATCACAATCTCCAGTTATTCAAACAAGGAATCTGAAAGAAAGCCCTGCCATGACATGTCCATCAAGGCTTTCTCATTTCAATAAAATGGTTCAAATTTTGTCTGATTTTCGATCTGAGCTCAGAGAGATGATAAATGAGAAAGGTAACAAGAAAGAAAATAAATGAGAAAAGAACCCAAAACTAGGCCTGTGGAGTCCACCCCAATGAGAGGACTGAATGCTAGTCCACCATGATTAGCTAAAATGTCATTGAAGTGATTTACACATGTAAAGATCACGTCTTTTATATATTTGGAGGACAAGTTACCTACTAGCATATGCCAATTGACACTTCCAAATCTATGATTTCATCTAAATAACTCATATTGTTAGAACCTGCTGAATTGGGATTTTGATCTTAAACGGAGAGAATGCTGGAGGCAAACTATAATGCTGAATGACTCCTTAAAAGTATATATTCCTCCTTACCTTATTCTTTTCCTTTTTCTTGCCATAGCTTTTCTTTTGAACTAGGTGCATGTCGTCATAATTGCTGATGGTAGGGATTAAGTGGCCAGGACACCTTCTGGTGCTGATTGGATCCAAACCCAATTTTCTTCTCCTTCAATGTGTTGCTGCTGTTCTCATCTAAGAATTCTCACTCCCATTATTCATATGCCCATCTCATCCTTCTCTCATGAAGAGACAAAAGAATTCTTTCCAGCATCTTTGGTGAACCCAAGAATGAGTTTTTATGCAGCTGTTTTGTGGAGGAAGAAAGATAGGGCATGATGTTGGAGGCAATAATGAGACAATGAAAGCATATTCTGGCTAATGTGGCCCAGATCAGAGTCAGCCAGGAAATAATTAGATAATGATAGGCATATTCTGGCATATCGACTTCTCTATTAATATCTCTTATTTACTCATTCTGATCATGCCTTTAATTGAATTTACAATTCACATTATCCTCTTCTGGATCATGTTGTCAAACTGCCAAATAGATTGAAGTTCCGTTGAGGCATCAAGTAGTCATTTTCAGTCAAGCTAGTATGTTATGTTAATGATGAGAGGTTAGGTGACCTTAATACTTATTGATCAGTTACTAATGATATCTTGATAGTTCACAATGTTTGTTCTTATCTTTTTGACTTCTCAATAACAGAAGTTGCTTGAATGGTGCTGGGGCATATATTACTCTTGCTGCTGTTATGCAGACTAATGTGGTTATGAAATTTGTAGACACGGGATGATTGAGGATATGAAATTGCAATCTCAAAAATGTACTGGGAGAAGGTAGCATGGAGTACAAGGGTGTGATAGGACTTAAGGCGACAGGTACTAAATTTCTACTTTCTAAAATTTTTGTTTGAATGTAAAATTAAAATTTAATTATAAAAGTTGGATTGAAAAGTGAAATTGAAATGAGATGTGGAGGTTGATTTAAGAAAATGAGGAGAAAGGTTTTATTCTCAGCTTTTGGTTATGGGTTATGTAAAATTATTGGTAGCCTAGATATTTACAACAGGCTTGACACTTCAGTTTGGATATCAATGACTGAACTAGTCTAAAGAAAATGGAAGTAGTGCATACAGATGTTGCAGAGGATATGGACTATGGAGAAGGGGTTCTTGATGTTTAAAATGGGTTGAGTTACTGATGATTTGAAGGTTTTAACCAATGTAAGATAAATGTAACTTTTAAGAGATGAATAGAAGCTTAGATGAAGATTGCAGCAAAGAGGATCATAATTGGTGGTCCATGCCACCAAGATGCTTGCATATCAAACCTAGGGTTATGTAACTTTGCATGCAGAGCCACCTTCAAAAATAGACAAACTCATTTATTGTTCAGAAGATGTTACACATCAGAGCACAAGTATTTTACAAGCTCTTATGGGTTCATGTAGTTGCTGGAGGGACATAAAAGGGGAAAAATCCCTACTCCTTGGGAACAAGTAAAAGCTTATTAGAAAGGAGAAGAATCCTGTTATCTCAAGGGTTAGATTTCCTCCTATTATCTCCTAATTAAGCAAATCATTTGTAGGTTATCGACCTTTCCAGAATGGAGAAAATGTACCCTGGCTCAGAGAAATTTTTTTGGCATTGTCATACCTGTTGGAGATTTTGATTTGTGTGAGTAGGAAAATTATGGAGAGACCAAAATGGAAATTTAAGTTGTCAAGAAGAGGACAAAGAATGAAGCTCTAATGTTTTTTGTAGCTCAGAAATGTTTGGAGCATTTGATCTCCAATCCGGCAGGAACTGGATACTCTTTACTACAAGAAGGGTGCAAGATCCAAACTAGGTGTGGATCTTAAAGTCCTTACTTGCAGAGAGAAGATCAAAATTATATGATGTCAAGGAGAAAATAGCTAATGGCCAGAGCTTGGAGAAATTAACATGAGCACATACATCATCACAATTGTAGAAGAGAAAAATCACATTGGCAATTTGATAGTAGAAAATGCAATTCAAAGAGAAGATGAAATTTAAATTTTCCAGCATGCAGTCCAGTGAGGATACTTAAGACCTGGATTTAAGGATTTGATACTTCACAGGTTAGGAGAATCTGGTTCAGGAGTTTTAAAAGAGGTGCTTCTGCCTATCAAAGAATTAGAGATAATGGTCTACCAATGGTATGTCGAACCCATCCAAACAGGTGTATACCGTACCTTATCAATGCCGAACTAGTACGCAGTACAGGGGGTGTCTTGAGTATTGATACACCAAACTGACCCGCATTCCGAGCATACCCACTGTTCCAAGAAGGTACCTATATAGCATCCATAAGAATTTTGAAAGATGAGTTTCTACAAGTCTCAACTCTAGGCCTTCTTGTTTTCCTTTTTGTTATTTATTCTAGGCTGTCTGGTATTACCTCTTAACATCCTTGGCAATGATATTATAATATGCCCGTTGTCAAAGAGCTTGCCCAGTCTGTTTCATCTCAGAGCATAATGCTGCAATACATGATGTGTGATTTCATCATGCACAGTATAGGTGCTTGAATTACTCTCACTTTATATTCTTCCAAGAAAAAGTTCCCTATAGAAGCTCTCCATATAACAAAAAAAGATATTAAAAGGCTGCACAACATGTGACATTGTTGTGTTTCATAGCATCTTATTCTAATAATATTTGGTTCCCAATCTGGCGAGATGGTTGTAATAGACTCTTCTTGTGAGAAGACATCTATCTCCCAGCTCCAATATCTGTCATCTCTATTCTCTAATATTTTTGTCAACCTTGTGAGACATAAGAACGACTCAAATATGCCATAGATGTCAAGCTTTAGTTCATCATAATTTGCCTTCTACAAATAGGGCTTTGCATGCCCCTTCATCCATCAGACAATGCTCACTATCATCTCATGACTATGAACCAATACAAAAAAATCTTCGAGACTCTTGCTTTCCCTGCATAATCTTAGAAGATCTAACATTTGCCATTCCAACTATGTATTTTATGTTTTATGCCTCCTGAAGGCTTCCACCTCTGCAAAAATATCCTTCAAGAAAGGGCTTTCCACACCCTTTCACACACCATATAGTACTCTCTCACTACTACATCATGAAGAGGAACCAATATAGAAAATTAGAAACCCTGAACACTGATGTGGAAGTCCTTTCCATTCATAATTTTGAAAAGTCTTGACCATTTTCGCCATTCCCAACTTTGTACTTTACATTCTATGTGACCTGCGAGCTTTCATCCTCTACAACAATATCCTCCCAGCACTAGAAACAATTTATTTTCCTTAACCACCTATGCTTATCGATTGTAACAATCTTTTTCTAATCACCCTTGTATATATTAAACCCTTAGAATATGTAGGAATTTACCTCATTAAATTTTAAAGATGCTGCACTACTAAGTTACCCTAATCTTTCAAATGATTGATATCTCCAATTTTACTAAACTAATAATGCCTTTCTCTAGCATATTGCTAACCCTTTGCTTTTGCAAAAGATCCCTTTTATCTTTGATCAACTTAGCCACAATGGAAGCAGGTGGCCTCCTAGAAGATGAAATAAGCTATATTAGCCTTTTGGTATGGAGCTCCTTATTGTGTTAATCAGGTTCCATAGCTGTTTTTTTTTTCTGTAATACTAGTAGATTGAATAGAGTTGTTTTAGAATTTGTGTTTGAGTCTTGCACATCGATGATTATTTGTACATCTAACTTGATTTTAAATGTTAAATACATTTTGATGAGTCAAAAGTGTGCTTTAATGATTTTAAATATGTGATGTCGAACAAGTTTGCACGAGAATCTAAGCAAAAGTTGGATTGGCAAAAGTCATGCAGGATTCAGTAAGAGGTTGACTCGGAGACACATAGTTGGCCTAAATTGCTCAACAAACTTTTGAAAGTTAGCAAATTTGCCATCTAGTACTTGGTTTGTAGTGAGTCTATTATTTTTTAATTTTTTTATATACTTCTTTGTTTCAATAGTTGTGATAGTTGTGTTTAAAGTTGGGTAGAAATTCCAGTTCTCTTAGTTAGGAATCAAAATCTCTAGTCAAGCTTTAGAAGACCAAGACTTTTCTTTTCTAAAGTTGACTAGATGGCAGACAACTTAAAATATACCAAAGAGGCATAAGTACTGCAATAGATTCTTTTGCTTTTTCATTAATAAATATTGCTATTTATTTTTCTTTTTTATTTTTTTGTCTCTTGTGAAGAGGTTGTGGCATTCTCTTGTGAAGCCAAAGGAATAGCTAGCTTGTTAGTCCATGAGCTTCAGAAGATATTCTTCCTATACCCGTGAGCTTGTTTTTAAGAAGATGGTGCTCCCCTCCTTACTCGTGCCGTGTTAATATGTATAAAAAAAATTAATTAAGATAAACCATGAATTTTTTTGGCATAAATCTGCATATCATTTGGTGTATTTATATGTGTTATGGTGTTCATATGAAGGAATGCTGAACCAGCCTGTACCGATCGGCTCAGACCGTACCGAAGAGATCAGACCGGTTCGACATTAAAAAATGGTACTGGCCCGTACCGGCCGGTACCGGCTAGGAATCGGTGCGAACCAACCGGTTGGTTGCACCGGTTCCAGATTTTTTTGGAATTTGGGATGTGTGAACCAGACCGAACCAAGGGTACCGGTTCGATACCGGTTCGGTTTGGTCCGAACTAGTACTGAACCGGTCCGGTGGCCGACCGGTAGCAAGGTATGCTGAACGGACTGGAACTGGTCGGTTCAGCCCGTACCGATGCCGACAGGCACCGGTCCGGTACGACATATAAAATCGGTTCCGACCCAGACTGTACCGAATCGATGCCGACAGGCACCGGTCCGGTACGACATAAAATCATGGGTCAGAACCGATCGGGGAAGAAGAAAGAAGAGGAAGAAGAAGAGAAAGAGAAGAAGAAAGGAAGAAGAAGAGAAAGAGGAGACTTACCCGTACCGGGCCTCGTCGAGGTGATCCTTGGCAGGGCGATCCTCGTCAGGGCTTGCTCGCGGAAGAAGAGCGGAGGAGAGAGGATCCTCATTGGGGCTTGCTCGCGGGAGAAGAGCGGAGGAGAGAGGAGAAGAAAC
The DNA here is from genome assembly GCF_009389715.1 of Phoenix dactylifera. NCBI lineage: Eukaryota > Viridiplantae > Streptophyta > Magnoliopsida > Arecales > Arecaceae > Phoenix > Phoenix dactylifera. The sequence goes on from NC_052399.1 coordinate 24,384,722, forward strand.
GAGAAGGCTCGGGAAGAAGGTAGGAAATTCCGCACGAAAAACGCTTCCCACAAGAAAAATGGCACAGAAAACGCATTTGCGGGCTGCAGTTTTAAGTAGAAAAACGAGGAAAACGCACGGAAACACGGTCCATGGGTGCAGGGCCACGCGTCTGCGCGCTCTCGCGCGCGCTATCCCCGAACCGGGTCGGTACGACGAGGTTCGGCTCGGTATGATACCAGTACCGGTGCCCACCGGTACGTCGGTACAGTCGGTATGGCGTACCTTGATCGGTACCGATTCGGCGATCCTTGATTCATATTAGTACTAGTGAATGCATACTACCAAACATTACATCCTAACATGAAGTGCCTCAACCAATATTAGCATGGTACATGGTACAACATGTTTGGTTGATAGAAGAAATATCTTTCTATCATAAAAATGCCAAAAAGGATTTGAATAATTAAGGCATGCATCACATTCTTAGAGCATAAAAGTAATAAAAATTTTAAATTTCATCATCCTTTATCAAAACATTTGATGACTAGGTTGGTGGATTCTTGCCATTTTTAAATGATTTTTCATTTTGTCTCTGATTCTATTGTTATGGTTTTATAACTGCAACTTTGCTTGTGCAATGGTACCTGGGGATCGAAGATGGAGTGAAAAATCCAAGGCATAAAGCCAAATATGTACAATCACTGCAAGCTTACATGCAACAATCATGACAATATACTAGCTTGCATCTACCAAGAAAATAAGTTCAATTCATGCAATTATGTGGAGACTAACGACGCAAGAAAATCATACAAAGTATGCATGCTTTTATGAATTATTGGATTACGTATAATAAAATAGGATGAGGGTGGGCCTTGGCACAATGGTAAGGTTGCTCTTGTGACCTAGATGGCATGGGTTTGAAACATGGAAATAGCCTCTTTGCATGCAAAGGTGAAACTGTGTAAATCAAACCCTCCCTAGACCCCGCAGGAGCTTCGTGGACTTGGACAACCTTTTTTTATATAATAAAATAGGAAGTTATTTCTAGCAGAACCCATCAATTCATAGTATATCCCCCAAGCCCCCCTATTAACCCCTCCCCCCCTCCCCCAAAAACAAAAAAAAAAAAAGGAGGATTCCACGTCATCTGATAGTGTGCATGTTGGATTGAGTGCGCCTGAGTTCACTCAAAATGGGACAGTACATTCTAAAGCTTGTAGAAACCATTTTGTTCCTAATTGATAACATATCATATTCTAATCTAAAAGAATTTGAAATGACATGATTCATTTTGATTATAATGTGAAACTACTATTTCTCTTGCAATGTGTAGGCCAAGAAATTATTCACTGAAATGTTGGAAATGTACAACAACCATTTCTAACCTAGCAAACAAGTGAGAGAAGCCATTTTTTTAGCTTCGGTAATTGACCATTCATGGTAGGTGTCAACAAGAACTCAAATGTCACCTGATTTGATAAGTTGATATAATGATTCATTACAAGCTTTTTGCCCTAAAATTAACATTCTTGCATGTGTGCACTTGTATATATACGTAAATATAGATAAGGTGAATATAATGGAATTTAATGGACATCTTTCTGTTCAATTGTTTTAAGCAAATTAACAAGTTCTAAAAAATCTATGCTAGATGCAATTTCAAGCTATAATACATGTATTTGATCATGACGGGTATAATAAAAGCCCAAGCAATACTAATTCCGTTAGGCCTACAAGGTTTCCTTGAACAATATGTTTTTTTTTTTCCTTTTTTCTCTATGACACTAAGAGCGACAAAATGGGGCAAAGAATGATGAGTTCTAGCTGCATGACATCTGACCGGGATTAGTGAAAGCTATTAATCATGCAGGGAAAGCATTTTAATGAAAAATTTATTCTTAATATGTATATGAATGTATCATATAAGTTTTTTTAAAGGATAAAGATTTTAATAAACTTAAATTATTTTATGATTGAAAAGTGGCAAGTAACAGACAATATGCTTCTAGTGATTAATGTCTTTTATACAATGATACAACAGATTTATATTGACATATTGTCCTTGGGGACCAAATCAGATGCATAGAATATGCAAGAAGTTTACTATATATATATATATATAAGTCTGAGGAAGTTTAGTTAATAAAGATATTACAAGTATTCCAAGTTTCCGACTCAGAACCACTATAACTATTGATATCTTGAATTTTTAGGGAAATGAAGTTTTACAATCTTTAATGATAAGTTGATAATACTAGTTGGTGCTTAGCATAAGCAGTTGGTATTCCTCCTCTATTAGAGGTAATATGCAATCTTGCATGAATATTGACATCTCAATTGGATTGGGATGCATGACCAAGTGCTTGACTTGGCATGGGGAAAAAGGGAGTTGGGTTGGGGGGATAAAGTAATTGAAATAAAAAATATATAGTTAAAAATTATATAAAAGAAAACTCAAAGATGTCATTTGTTAAGGTCTTCCGATATGCATATTTCTCATTCAAATTTCCTAATTAGCTAAATGATTTTGAGAACATGACATTTTGCAAAGTTATTTTAATACCTATATTTTTTGGACAATCTTGAGAAGATAAAACCTCACTTTTAACACTATTATATTAGGCCAAACTCACTGGTGGAGCACTCTAGCTCTCTACTAGTTTTCAATAGTTGTAATTAAAAAAAATGATAGATATCCAAGTATTTGACGCTCTCTGGTTTGGCTACATATTTGGCATGGATTCTAAGAGCTGGATGTGAGTGTCCAGGTAACATAGGTCATGTATTTTCAGATTTTTTAAATTATTTCTGACAAAGGGATGTAATAAAGCATAGTGGCTTCTGCCCAATGGGCCAAGGGGCCTTTTTTTCTTTTCCTTGGCTTCAGGGCTCGAAGTTGAAAAGAAATAATGAGGCATAGCTGAATGGGAATTTATGGAATCCCATTAGTTATTCTTCTGTCTGATCCAATTTCATTCCTCATGCTCCATAAGCCTGCAACTAGAAATTGTCTATTTCGATTCCATTAAAGATATCGAAGGAAATATCAAGGTTTGCTGTATCGTTACCAGGTATCATATTGGTGGCTTGCAGGTATGGTGCAGGTTGGTAAGGCACGCCTCTATGCCAACACATGGGATGATGTTGGAGGCGAGACAACAGCTATGCCATGTGTTGGTACAATATAGCCATACTGTATCATTTGTTGAATCGAGCCTCCATACCATACTGGTAACTCACCAACACAGTATGGTATGCTTGGTACCAGGTAGTACGACTCGATACAACAAACTTTTAGGGAATATGCATTCTCCATAGGCTTGTTTGGATGCCCCCATAACTTATTGACTAAATTTTCTTTATTTAGCTAAGGTCAAGAAGATGTTAGTGGTGACGATAGAGGAGTCCTTGCTGGGAAACCATGGACCATACCATTCTCAAAAAAGTGGGGATATTCGAGTTCCCCTTTCACAAGGAATCTGGTATCCCTATATTTCTGAGGTTGTGCCATCTAGAGGCTTTCCTAATTACAACAATCTCAAACTTCCCTTCTCGACACCCCAACTTTGGTGCTTAAGGGATTCATTTGATGGACAACATATTCAGCCACCCAAGCAGATCCCAAAAGTTTGGTATCAGTATGAAAAGATATCAAAATTTCTGAGGAGGGTCCATTATCCTTCATTAATGGAACTTTAGCAGCCACTTGTTCAGCTTGGTGGGCTGGGAGAGCTAGGCTCATCAATGTCTGGTAAAACTACTTGGAGCTCATGTAGCCCATGCCATATTAATCTTTTTTTTTCCATACTTGGTATCCAGAGTGCTTAATTTCCTATGCAATCTTTGGCTTTGGAGGTATTTATCATGTGCTTCTTGGACTTGAAACTCTTGAAAAATCTTTTCCATTCTCGAGCATATTTTATGTTTGTATGTGAATGTTAGGACCTCTAATCATTTTCAGTAAGTGAAAGTGACAATAGCCACGATCAACAAACTCATCAATGTGAGATATCAATGTTCGAACACTTGCTGTAGTATGTTTGTTGTAAAACCAAATATTTTGTGGTCTCCAATTTCTGAACAGGATATCAGATGACATTTGAGTAGGTTAACAAGGATTCTGTTTAATTGGTTATATAGTTTAGAGTTTGGCCCGTAATAATATTTTATGTAATATTTCATTGTAGATTAGCCCATAACTTGTTAGCATGGTCATTTTTGATAAAAAAAATACTGCCTTTTTGCACCTCATGGTCCTTTAGCATCCTTATTGTTTTTGTCAAAACTAATGAAATGCTTCCCCTAACTATTTCTTCCTTTTGGATTGCTGAATGTAAGTTTCTTTTCATTTGCAGGAATTTGATTCATCATATGGGCCAGCTTGGCACTGCATTGTGGGTACAAGTTTTGGTTCGTATGTCACGCATTCTTTGGGAGGTTTCTTGTATTTCTCCATCGATAAAGTCTACATTCTTCTCTTCCGGACGGCTGTTGAGCCATTAAGCCATTGATGGGGACATCACAACTCAAATGAGTGGTTCTACGGAAATATAGATGCTTGGAATGCTGTTCAAGTTTTGTTAGCAGACCTTCGCATTGCTGCTGAACATGTAGTAATGATGTGAAAAACATGTACAATTGTAATGCAACAAGGACATGAAACAATTGGCTGTTTTTTCTGTGTCTTGGCCAACATACTAAGCACTGCTGCGATGGTTTACCTGTGATATCAGACATGCTGAATGTGTTTTTCCACTGATTGGATAAATATGCAGATTTAGATGTGTTCGAGCATGATGGAGCTTGGTTAGTCCTGCATCTTAACTTTGTATTTGGCCAAGGTTATCTGCTGGGTGTGTAGTATGCAACTATTTCCTCACTTATTTTTGTCCATTTTCTTTTGTGTGGTAAGCTTCTTCATGCAGTTTTAGAGACCAGGACTCTTAAACAACTGCAAATACCATTACGCACATTTATCACAAATTTTGGGTGTCTGGAGGACTTCTATCACCTTACAAATGCTTTTATACATGTGTTAAGAAGAAAGTGTGTTTCTCCATCATTTCATGCTCATCATACATATGGTTTAATGTTGCACTAATTCAATCAAGACATCAATGGTTTGAGATCTCATTTTGCAATTGAGAGGCTGAGCTCAGTGCTTGAGTGGGCTTGGCTTAATTCTAGATGGACTTCGTGTATATATTTAATGTGCTAAATTTTTTTAGCAAGCCAATGTATTTCAACAATATTTTGTTATACCTAAGCTATGCTTAAAAATATTTGTTGTAGTACTGCCGTTAGCATGCTAGATTTTTAGGCTTATTGAACCATGTGATCTTTTGAGAGAGACTTGTTGAACCCCATAGTTCACTGCCAAAAAAAATATTAGAACCAAGTAGGTCTTAATTATGTGTTGGACATGGACCGCATTGTTCTTGAAAGGAACTTAGTCATAGTGATCAAGTGAATCCAAGATCCGAGTAGTACGGTTAGTGAGATGCGGTTGATTCACGTCATTTGCAGACTTTATTCACGTGACTTTTGGATAAGTGCGCTTTCTATTGGGTTATTCATGGCAAATAGCACGGCGGATTGAGATTTTATTTGGGATGGCCAGATTTTCGGTTCCATCTTTTTTGTTTTTGTTTTTTTTTTGTGACTTTAAAAAGCTTCACTCAAACCGTTGCACCAAAAAAACAAAAGAAAAAAAAAAGAAAAAAAAAAGAAAAAAAACAATGGCTAACTTTCAACCTGGCCATGCAACGCACGTGCCATGAGGTCGGTTCCTCTGATGCCCTTCACTCGTTTTATGGCGTCCATCTGCGTTATCATCTAAACCCTCCACTCTCCACTCTTTCCACCATCCAATGGAGCATTCTCTTCCAACTAACGCCAACCCCGACGCTCCCTTCCCATCTTCCACTCCCTCCTCGTCCACCGGAAGCCCCTCCGGCGATGCCGCCGGCGCCGATCAGACGGGCCCCCACGGCGCTCTTTTCTTGGTGCTGGGATACCTCCGGTTGCCGGAGCTGTTGGCGTTCCAGAGGGTGTGCAGGCTGTTCAGGGATGTGATCGACGGCGACTCGCTCCTGTGGCAGCACATCGCCGTCGAGCCGCCCTTGAGCGGGAAGCTCACCGATGATGCCCTCTTGAAGGTTACAGCGAAGGCGGAAGGAAAGTTGAAATCTTTGGCTCTGTTGGATTGCTGGAAGATCACCGATGCCGGGCTCCTGCAGGTCGCCGATAGGAATCCTGGCGTCACCAAGGTATAAAATTGGTGAAATTTTGGTTGATTCATGGTGGTATAATTGTTGATTTGGAATTTGTTTGAGTCTAATTTTGGTATGAATTTGCTTTTCAAGTGGTTTGTTCAATGCGTATCGAGCTATGATGGTGCTCGTAACAACGGTTAGAAAGAGGAAATGAAGACTGATTCGAGGTTACTTATGACGGTCACAGATTTGTAATATAGGAACCTTGTTTTTTTATTCATTGGGTTCTATTGAATGTGGGGAGAGAAGTCTTGTTGAAAAACTCGGTCCTTCTGGGAGTAAGGTTGTCGGTTGGGGCCTTTCTAATTGCGGAAAGTTTATGAACTCTATTGAATTGCACTTCTTTTGTTTACTTGAAGAAACAAAAACAGTGAGTGCACAAGGAAACGTGGTATTCCAGATTGTGCAATGTGTAGACCCCTTGCAGATCATGGGTAGGAGAAGTGATGATTTTGGTTAACAGAAAATCTTCTGCAATAAAATTGTTGTTATTGAAAACAGTATTTTATAGAGATCATTTACATTCTTCTAGTAATTTTATAGACTTAGTTATGACGAGATAGGTATGATAGGCATAATGGGTATTCAGTATTCTGATCTTTTGGGTTGTAGAGTCAGTTTTATTTATTTATATACTTTTTATTTATTCTTTGAGAAGAGTCGAATTAGTTTTATTAGATTTAGTAATACTTGTATTTAGGAAAAAAAGGCTGACATGTCTATGCTGTCATAGACTTTTCTTGATCTGTTCTTGTTGCCAAAAGATTTTTGTTAGGTTAATTTAATATACTAGGAGGATTACTATATTATTCACCCTTGGACATTTTGGAGCGTGTAGAGAGTTATAATTTATTGCAGGCCGATGCTATAGGTTGAATTTGAACCCTTATATTTTATGCATATAATTAATTGTTAGCCACAATTATTTCAGAGGAGACTCTATGCTAGTATTAGATGACATCTTTAGATGATTTGACTGGGTCATAGTGGTAAAATGGAGTTTTAATTGGATGCCGCAGAAAGAATGGTTTTGTAAATTTATATGAACAAAAATACTTTATTCGATGCTATATGATGAAGGAAAACACAGGAGAATCTCTATATGCACCTCAAAAATTTAATGCACGAACAAAGAATGAAATTTTTAAAATCTGAAACTAAACCATTCAAGTAAATGCCCCTAAATTCTAATAAAATTAAATTCCTGCTAGGTAAATATGAAGAGTGCACAATAAATGATCTAATCAAATGCATCAAAATAAACATAACACGTGCAATGCATGGTGCTAACTGCTAAGATTATATGTAATTATTTTAGCATTAAAACTAGAATATGCAGCTAGGAGGTCTATGTGGGATCAAGTTCCAGAAGATTATTCCAGCAATAAAGTTTTTTTAATCTTAAAAGGTTTCTTCCTGTGATATGAAGTGTTTGGACACCAATTAGCGTAGTCAAAAAGCTACATAATGAGTGATGTAGGAAGTCCTTGGAGATCCTTTCCTGTGGTAACTGTAGATTGAAATCAATTGGGCCATGATTGCGACAAGGGCTATGTATAAGCTTTAGTGGACAAATGGTAGCTAATTGTGAGCTGTGAACAAGCACTCAGTCTAGAAAATAAACAAGGTAAAAAGGAGGGCAAGATTGACCATCTAGTAGTAAATTACAGGCAAATAATATGATCTGACCAGTATTGGTGTTGGAATATACCTGATTGTTTTGTTCTTCAGGCCTAATAGCAGACCATCTATTAAGAAGTTGTTGGTTCCTGTCTGTTTCCAGTAGATGGTGCAGCAAGAAGGCTTTGTGAAGATTTCATATGGTGAGGTTAGAGTTTAAGGAAGAAAAGTAGAAGCTGTAGCAATATAGCAGAAAAGAAAAGGGGAAACAAATGAGAGAAGGTGCAAAAGAGGAGAGAAAGAGGAAATATAAGATCCAGACTCACTCCGGATAGGCCTTGGATCTATCCATGAAGGAGTAAAAAACCTTAGACATGAGAAACCAAATTTTTACAATTGTTTAACATAAAAAAAGTACGAAAGGGGGTAACTATAATAAATAATATTCTAGCATTTTTATCAAAGGTTGATATACCGGACTGTATTGGTCTGAATTTGCTTGTGTCCATAGTACCTAAAGAGGAAGAAATTGGAGTCTTGATTTCTATGCTACTTTCACTAGTCATTTTAGCAAATGTTGAAATTGGGCCGGAAGGTATCTCATCTACTTGAACGGACTCTAGAACTATTTACTATGAACCTAGCTACCATGGGCCGGAGAAGAGCTGGCTTAACCTACTTGAGTAGGGAGGGGAAACAACATGATTCACGAGAATAGGGGTAGAATCAGAGTCAGGGACCATCAAAAATCAAGAGAAGCCACCAAGGCAGTAGTGGGGGCATCATTGGTGTTTGGTGTACAACTAGGGTGTCAAGATCATCATGTTCATCAATTTCCTAGGGTTGTTGGGGTTATGTCCATCATAGGAGGATTTCTGGTAGCCAAAGCTCCTAATCATTTTCCCTATACTCCCAAGGATGCTGTGAGAATTGAGGGCTGTTCATGAATTAAGTTTGCATGGTAGGTGCAGACAAAGTACTTGTAATTATCAACCGTCACTTTGATAGATCTGGGGATGACTTTTATCACTCATATGGTGATAGCATAGTTGGAGAGGTTAAGACCATCTAGGGATTGTCTACTTATAGAGAGAAGTGAACCAAGTGCATTAACTATTTAATGGATTGCCTCCATGTTCTATAAACAAGAGGGAGGCTGAAGAGCCTATATTGCACCTTGAAATATAGATCATGGTGGACAACTTCAAATTTAACATATCAAGGATGAACATAATGGGAGAAGACTCTAGTATTGTTGGTTTCCCTATTCATAAAGTCAAAAAGGTTTTGCTTAGAAGGAAAGGTAGCCAAGAATGATTATAGCCGATATTCCTCCCTTGCCAAACAGGGTTGAACGTGGAGGGAGGCAAAAGATTTCGCTTTGCAACCATGATGTAATCAAGCTCACCACACCACAGAGGGAGACCTTGATCACCCTTTCTGAGCAAGACCATGGTAAGCATTTTAGGTAGCTCTCTTTATAGGGATGAAGGTGGTCACATGATCCACCCAGTTGGGAAGCTTTTTTCTCCTTGCTAGGGTTAGATTGTTTATAGGCTATGGGGGTTTGTATCCTAAAAAGAATAGAATGACACTACTAGCTTGATGAGCTGCAAAAATTTTGTGGGATTCAACTTAGTTATGGTGTGTGATGATGAAGAAGAAGCACATGCTACAAGATTGCCCATAAGGAGTTCCTGGTAAAGGCAAAACTTCACATATATGGAGGACTATCTAACCCCATTCTCCAAAATGTAAAAGGAGAAGTCAAATGGCAATTGGGAATTGGAAAGTTCATTAGCATTATGGAAGATGATTGGTTGACGACAATTCGTATTAATAGCATCGATTTATTTCAAAAGTGGAAGGAGTCCTCCAGCTTCAAATAGTGGAGAAGCTTATGAAGCCAAATAGAACTTGGAATGAAGAGTGCATCAAGGTATTTTTCCACCTTGACTTGCTACTGAAATTTTTAATATTATTTTTAAATTAATATGCACACTTCAATCAATCAATATGGTACTCATGATGATATCAGCATATCACTGCTCTATAGGAAATGAAAGTAAGAATCAAGAGAGTATTTGGAATGCGTTGTGATCCATTAAGGTACATTTTCATGATCATAATTTTTTGTGTAGATGTTCATAGTCCCTACTTGTCACTTTATCAATAAAAGGTTCAAGTATTGCTATGTATCTTGCACTCATTGCATTTATTGCTGTGAAAAAATAGAATATATTTTATGCAATAATTGTGAAACTTCTTCAATTTGGATAAATTATTGCCTTATGTACATGTGGAACTGAATCCTCCTTCACACAATTTACTAAGTTGGTTTCATGGGGAAACTTGAGGCATAGGACTGCCAGAAATTTTTCGAAAAGGCAGCAATTGCAAATGACAACATGATGGTTATGGATGATGGATGACTTGGTGCAGCATTGTATATGCCCACAAGTTTACAAGGAGTTGATGAGAACCATTCAGCAAAAAAAGGGGAATTCTTTGATGCATAAGGAGGAAATGAGACTTCAAGACCGGATGAGACAACCAAAGATATATGTACTCTTGATGAAATTGGATTCCACAATATTGACTGTGATGTGTTTTGGAATGGGGAACACACTAGGTCCGAGATTGGATCCATAATGAAAAAGGATTATTCATTAAAGCATTTGCTGAATCTGCTCAAGAAATAAATCCTGTGGAAGCCGAGGCTATGAGCTATCTATTCATATATCAGTTACTAAAGATAATTAGAGCTCAATTGAGATTTTAAAAGGTAAAAAGCAGCCAGCATAAAAACTTGTTGATTGTGGAGAGTATCCTAGACTTCATAAAAAATGGTCTCTCTTGTAGTTTCATCTCCAGACCAATAAATTCAAACTAAGTAACTGGCTGACTAGATAAGCATGGAAGGGAAATTGTCAAAGTTTTACATGTGCATGTAGAAAGATATAAAGTAGATAGATTTTAATATTTCTTATTAGTTGATCAATGAATTGCCTTTGACCTTATTCTACCAAAAAAAAAGAAAATAGATTTATTGCCAACTCCTCTGTAGGAGACATAAACCGAGCTATTTTAGCACCCTGTCTTCTTGTGCCCTTTGTTTCCACAATAAAAGCACATGGCCAATTTGGGGATTCTTGGATGATTGGCCTCCCATACTTATGGTAGCATCACCACAAAACCCTCCATTATCCCTTCTAAAAGTAGCTCCAATGAGCGACTATCCCTTTTAACTACATAAGCCCATTTATCACCTATAACGTTCTCGAAGATTAGAGGAACACAAAAGGATGAGGGGAGAATTTGATCTAGATTTTGGAATGACAACATGGTGGAGGGAATTGGATTTGGAGAAGACTAGAATATGCTCAAATCTTTAATATCTTTAGAATTGAGCAATTCAAAATGAGCAATCAAATTCTAATAATTATCTTTAGAGATGGCCTTGCACCACTACCATGAGGCAAGGAAAGGGTGGAAAGATTTGTGAAGAGGAGAGAGGGGCAACCAAGTGGGTGTGAGGATAGTGAGAGGGAGGATGTCGAGGGGATCAACCACGGGGGAACCTTCCATTAGGAAAGTGGCATTGGGGGGTGGAGCGATAGCTATGGGTGAGGGGAAAGAGAAGGGGACCCATCAGTGCTGCACCTTGCATTAAAACAACGGTTTTATAATTTTAATCTTATTATCTTAATGAAGTTATCAAATGAATTCATTGTCATCATCGCCATCCTCAGTATTATTGCTTCAGCCTTTTTCCATAATATACCCTATTGATGCCAAAATTTCTAGGCAAGGCATAATTGAGCAATTATGAAGCCTACCATGAAATCAATATTTTCAGTTGGCACATAAGGAGATCTTACTTTGTTGGTTGCAGTTTAAGATTGTGCAATGAAGGGACAACCATCAAAATTTTTGTATATTTGTACAGAGCTTAGGTCGAGGGGTAGATGATACTTTCAAAGACTTCTATGTTGACAAAACCTTTTTCTTTTTTTAGCAAGTAGAAAATGGATGTTAAAGGGGTTTTTTCTTGTTAGTTGGAAGAGGGTGTTTAATCCAAATAGTAAGGTCACATAGGAGAATCAAAAAGTCAAGGTACATAAAGAGACTTTGCCCAGACAATAGTGAAGTTGCTAGAAAGGTTATGAAAACACTCATTCTAGAAGCAGATCATGGTTGGTGAAGGCTACCAAATTTTCTAGGTTTCCTCTCCTAGGAGGAATTATGGAGCTCTTGATTATATGTCTACTAGATTTTGGATGGATATTGAAGGGACCTTTTTGATTTTCATTCACATCGACTTTTCAAATTTCATAGCATGAGGATGCTACAGTGGATGAGTGAAGTCCAAAAAGAAGGTGATTGATAGGAAATACATGGTGGGTTTCATCATTGTTGAGGGAAGCTGATGAAACTAGGAAGCAAGCTCTGTCATAGTTTCAACTTTCAGAGCTCCCTTAACAAGGCTAAGGGAAAGTAAATTCAGATAGAAGGATGTGGAGATCAGACTATCCAATGATTTCTCCCTAGTTTATCTTTTTATCAGCTTCTTATTTATGGTTTATTGTTGCATTTTTGCTAGATTTATGTGGGGTATCCTGGTTTCTTTGAAGGGTTAGCTGGGTGGGTAAATTCTCTTTTGAGCATCTAGAGAGAAATTGGACTACTGATTCTAGTCACAGAGGCTTGGAATGTTACTTTTATGTTTTGTAATGTTTTGGTAAAAAGAAATTGTATCTATGTACTATAATGGAGAAAAGTTAGCAGTTTGAAGATTTTCCAAATCGTAGATGTGGAAAAGACAAGGGTGTTAATGAGCTTGGCTGAGGCCTGATATGGCTAAAAACTTAGGCCTAGGCCTAGTTGGCTTGAAGTTGGCCAAGGTAGATTAGACCCAAAAATTGTGCATGCCTGAGTTTCTGAGTTTCTTGTCCAACTAGGCCTAGTTCTATTTTATCTGAATTTTAAGCATGGGTTGAACTTGTACTTTCTCAATCATTAATATCTCTCGTGTTGGTTTGGCCCAAAAACCTTGTCCCTAAACTGTAACTCAGTTTTGTTCTTAGCAAAGTCTTTGAGTTGGTTTGTTTTATCCCACTGACTCCTCTTGTCTCCAAGAAAGATAAAGAGAAACATCTAGGCCATGAGACTCTTGCATCCTTAATAATCAGTATGCCAAAATGACTCGTAATTATTCAGATGATAAAGAGGGGATCCTTGGTTACTCCTTTTTTCTCCTTTTTTTTTTGTTTTGTTTAATGTTTGTCTTTGTTTATTTGTGTTGATTTATTGTTGGGTGTACTTTCAGGCTAGAATTTTGCGAAGGTTTTATTGATTTGCTCAATGTAATGAAACTTATAAATTTTGGATATCCCCTTGCAACCCAGCTCATTAAGCTCATATCTTCTCTTTCTCCCTGAAAATAGAAAAAAGGAATATATATATATTGTCTTCTTTCTTTAACTAAGTTAATCAATTTTTGTCAACTATTTTACCCATGCTCCATGCTGTCTACACAAAGGTTGCATCGAAGGCACTCTTTAACAATTAGATTAAAAAGTGTCATTGTTAGACCTAGATATCACAAACTTTACTAAATCCAGACATCAGATCAAACCTAAACAAACAAATGGAAGCAAGTCCTTCCACATTATTATTGGGTTAAATAAAGGGATCACACTTAATGCAATTGTGTTGCTGCATTGGCCATTAAAAAAAAATTGGCTATTCACCTGCTGGAGTTTCAACCATTGGCTGCCAAAGTTTTCTCCGTTAAGCTTTCAATCACATGAGCTTTGCTCTTGGTTTGGATAATACACTTTTCTTAATAAAATACTTAATATGTTACTAGTTCACCGCTTGTAGTTGTTGGTAACTTTTAAATTGTTGTATTCACTATACACATGGAAATTGTTACTGCATTTGCACGCCGATTGAGAGTCAATGATGTATAATGCAACTTGTTGCCCAGAGATGGTCACCCAAGAGGGGGGTGAATTGGGTGTTTTAAAATTTTTTGTCCAATTAAAAATAAAACACACAAATGTATGAGCTAAGGTAAAAATAGAGGTATGAAAACAGACAATCGCAAACACAAGGTTTTATAGTGGTTCGGAGCTTCCACTGCTCCTACATCCACTCCCCAAAGCACCTTTGGGAATTTTCCACTATAATTCAAGATTACAGTCCGGTAGTTTTGCGAGTGCACTACCCAACTCGTTGTTTTACACCGGGCTAACAACGAACCCTACAACCCCCAATTTCACCTAGGCTTGGGACGCCTTTCCCTTGTTCCAAGTCCCTTGACTGGAACAAGCACAATAACCAAAGGTTTTACAAAAGATTTGAAAGCTCTAAATAAGCAGATAAAACAGTGAGAAATAACAAAACCCGGAAGAACCCTTTTAGCCGTTGGAAGCGTGGAAAATGGTGGTTCTTCCGATGTGGATCGCGTTGTCTTGAATGTGAGCTTTGAATGCCGATCGGGAGAGAGTAGTTGAGCTCGAAATCAGTTGGGAAGCTTGAAAGCACTTGATTTCTTCACTTGAATGCACTAACTCCCTTGAACCTCTTTCTCTTACTTCTCTCTTGAATAATCTTGTGTTGGGTTGGTGAGAAGTTGTTGGAAGGCACTTAAGAGCTCCCTTTTATAGCCCAAAAAGCAAATATAGCCGTTAGACACAAAAAAAGAAACGTTTGAAATTCAAACAAACCTGCAAAAAGGTGTCAGTCGCGTCCCAGGCGCTCCGGAGACGTCTCCGCTTCAACGCGAGACGTCTCGGCTGTAAGATTTTTCTTTTGACGTTGTTTGGGGTCAACTCGGCGCTTTACGGGGACGACTCTGATGATGAACTGTTTGAATGCTTGTTTTTCTGTTTTTCTGAGAGGGTCGCCTCGGCACTTTACGGGGACGTCTCGGGATGTTTGCACTTTTTGCATGGGGACGACTCCGCTGCCTCGGGGACGACTCCGCTGTTTTATCTTCGAAAAACAAGTCCTCTGGAATTCTCTGAGAGAGTCGACTCCGCTTTTTCAGGGGACGTCTCCGCTGTTTTATCATCGAAAAAGACATCCTCTGGAATACCCTGAGAGAGTCGACTCTGCTACCTCGGGGACGACTCCAGAAGTCTGCTTTTTACTCGCGGGGACGACTCCGCGTCCTGTGGAGACGACTCGCGCGCATCCCTTGAAATCGGCCTTTCTGCCGCCTCTGAGAGAGTCGACTCCGCCTCTGAGAGAGTCGACTCCGACCATGGCGAGACGCCTCGCCTGGTGCCGGGGACGTCTCCAGACGTGCCAGTTCTTCCTGTTTGTGCCAGAGACGTCTCTGAGACAACCCGGAGACGTCTCGGCTGTCCCTGATCTATTTTCTTCAACTCAAAAATTCTTCAATAAATCCTTAAAAATTATGAAAACTTGCCTAGACATTTCTTAACAATATTGTTAATTAATCACCTGAAATTCTCAAATAAATTGTTAAGATAAATGGAATTATACTCTAGTGTTTTGTATTCATCAAAATCCATTAGGGGGTCAACAATCTCCCCCTTTTTGATGATGACAAAACACTGAGTATATGCAAAATTCGAAATTTAAACATATACACAGTATTTGATCAGATGTACAAGTATAATGTTTTGATTTGAGCTAGATACAGTGTGCATAATTCAAAATAGTCAACTTTCAGTTCCATCCTTATGCATAAGATTGATCTTAATAGCTCTTAAGCAATTTTAGCATATCAACTGAATTTGAATCAAGTTAAAATTTAAATTAATGAAATATTGATGCTAAAGACAATTGAAGGCTAAGTTCTTTTTGACTCCCCCTTTCTTTTCCAGAAGGGCAATTATCTTAAAGCCAATATTCTTCAATTTTATCTTTTTCTAATTCAATTTTTTTTAAGTATGAGTGTAAATTTTGCATTCCATATTTAGGTTCTACTCCATATACTCCATATATATATATCTACTCAATACACTCCATAAATTTTGCATTCCAATATATCCAATATCCATATTGGTTCTACTCAACCTTTTTGTCATCAACAATGAAGGGGACAAATTATCCTTAGGTACTTAAAACTCAATTCCTAGTAGAATTCAGCATATTACCATGAACCACTCAAGGATATTCAAGTTATTTTTATTAAAGAATTCAGCCTTCATTTCACTCC
Source organism: Phoenix dactylifera (assembly GCF_009389715.1). NCBI lineage: Eukaryota > Viridiplantae > Streptophyta > Magnoliopsida > Arecales > Arecaceae > Phoenix > Phoenix dactylifera. Next base: position 24,400,796 of record NC_052399.1, read on the forward strand.
CCCTTTGTTTTGGAATTCATTTCAGACTCCTCTTTTTGTTTAAAATAGTTATCACAAGATGTGCTCCCCCTGTTTTATATGCATTGATAAATTGTGTCAAATTTGAACACTTAAGGTATGTTATGAGATTTTTATAGCACAACACAGAATCACATACACAAAGTTTGATTCCACAGGATTTGAAACAAACACAAGATTTCAAAAGAGATTGTATGTCATTCATATGTCATTGCAATCATTTGAAGGCATTACAAGGTTAAAAAAAAAAAGAGGAAATCATTACAAGTATTGATTCCTAATACAAAAGAAGTGTCAAAATGAGCCTAGGGTTTTACAAAAACAGATGAACCCTAGATGTCTACAAAATGTCCCTCATCGGCGACGTTGCTCATAAGCCCTAGCAGCTGCATCTATAAATGCATTAATTGAATCTAGCAGTGTTTTGAACTGATCTCCCTGAGACTGATGGAAGGCTGCCACTAGTGCTTCAAATTCAATGCTTGTCCTTTCAATTCTTCCTCTAAGTTGGGCAACCACAGTGCCCACATTGCCTCCAGGGCTTGTCAATTCTTGAAGGCTTTTTGATATGCTCTTCAAGTCATCCTGTAGCTCAATTGATCTGAAGGATTGGGTGGCACTCACATGAACTAGTTCTGTCGCTGTAGCTTCTATCTGAGCTCTAATTTCCTTCAACTCTTGTAGAAGCCCTTCATGTGAGGTTCTGATGGGGGCCAACTCAGCAGAAATCATCGATCTCATCTCCTCCCTCATCTGCTGGCATATTACAGATGCTAAAGTGCGCATCTGTTCTTCTGATAGGGAGAAGGGCCCACTGACTGGAGGAGGAGGAGGCACAGATGTGGAAGGTCCAGCTGAGCTGGAGGGTACATCAGGGAAGGCCATGTGGCTATGTGGAGGAGAGTGGTGGTCAGGCTCCTGATGTGGGATCTCGGGCTCTAAGGTTTGAGATTTTCTTTTTGGTACCTTGACCCAAGACCCATCTACCTTGTGAAACTCCATTCTACGCATTGTGCTTTCATTATAGTAGTCGGTGTTTCTCAAGGATTTTGCAGGCTCATTTTCTGGAAATTTGAACCTTGAAATGTTTGAATACTAAGGTAAAGATCATCCCATAGGGTATGCTAAACCTAGAATACCTATGACATATAGAAATGTAGTTCAGCATAAGTCTAGGGAGATTTAGGGGAATCCCTAGTAGGATGTGGTGCATGATGACTAAATCTCGCTCCGAAACAAAATCGAAGCGACCGGTTTTTGGAAACAAGACCCGGTTGACAATACTCAAAAGTAGTCTCATCTCGGCATTTAGGTCTTGTGAGTTAATCACATCAAGAGGGCCGCAGTCCTCTCGTCCTAAAACTAGGTTTAGGGCTATTTTCCTTTGGGGATGTGAGGTCGGAGCCTCACCGTCTTTAGGGATTTGTAATACACTAGATAGGGTATCCTCATTGATCTCTATCAATGTCCCTCGGACATAGGCAGTGTACCCCGAGTCCCCTAAGGCCATATTACTAAACATCTCTCTAACTAGACCGGGGTAGGTTGATGTGTTGAGAGTACAAAGATATTCCCAACCTTGGGCACGGAGTCTCTCTCCAATAGAGAACCCCTCACTCTCTAAAAAGTGGAAATCTATAAACCTACCCGTGGTTACTGTGCGATTCGCACAGGAAATGGTCGAGGTTGGCGGAGCAACCGGAGGAGACGGTGCGGAAGGTTCTTCCCTCCGTTCCTCGGCGTCGGTCGCTACCCTAGGACGCCTCCCACTTGTTCTCCTAGCTCTTTTGGGTGCCATGGATTAGAAACCCTAGGGAAAATGGGGAGTTTTGGTTCGGTTTGAGGTGGAGAGAAAAATGGAGGCTAGGGTTTTGTGTTTTGTTGGGGACGAAAGGGATAGCTCGGGTCGGCTCGAGCTGTTTCGACCTATTTTAAAAAAACCTTCGTTCGGTCCCCGAGACGTCTCCGCGACTAACGCGAGACGTCTCGCTGGGGGGACGTCTCTGCGATTTGCCAGAGACGTCTCCGGCACTGAAAAATTTCAGACTGAATTCTATCTTTTCCCAATTTATTTCATTTAACCAACTAATCAACATGATTTCTTTTGGTGAATATAGGGTGAGTTTGTTTGTGATCCTTCCCTTTAATAATATACCCTATAAAAGTTTGATAATAATTTTTGAATTATTAATATTGAAATGAGGAATGTTTGACCAAATTTCGAATACCTATGAAATAGGCTCTGAAAATATCTCCATAAAGAGTCCAAGGGAGGGTAACCATCCTCCGGAAAGTCAAACAGTTCGTCATTTAACTTAGATAGATTCATGCTTTTACTTAATGAATACTAGGTTTGCTATTTGTGACTTTGAGGTGGATTACAAGTTTGAGTAGCAAAGCATTGCAATACAAGTTCAATTTATTTGCTGGGATCATACAAGCTCAAAGCATTCCTTAAGAGGTTGAACCTATCTTTACAAAGGGGCTTTGTAAAGATATCGGCCAATTGAATTTCAGTACATACATACTCAATCATCACATCATTTTTCAGCACATGATCCCTTATAAAGTGATGCCTAATCTCTATATGTTTTGATTTTGAGTGTTGGACAGGATTTTTTGTTAAATTAATTGCACTTGTATTATCACATCTAATTGGTATATTGTCCATTTTGATACCGAAGTCTTCAAGTTGTTGCTTAATCCAAAGAACTTGGGCACAACAGCTTCCAGCTGCAATGTACTCAGCCTCAGCTGTGGATAAGGCAACTGAATTTTGTTTCTTGCTAAACCAAGAAACCAAATTAGCACCCAAGAATTGATATGTGCCACTTGTGCTTTTTCTGTCGAGTTTGCATCCGGCAAAATCAGCATCGGAATAAGCAATTAAATTTATGTCAGATTGTTTAGAATACCATAAGCCTACATTAGATGTCCCTACTAGATATCTAAAAATTCTTTTAACAGCTTGCAAGTGTGATTCCTTAGGACATGCTTGGTATCTAGCACACATACAAACACTGAATAATATGTCTGGTCTACTAGCAGTAAGGTAAAGTAAAGAGCCTATCATACCTCTGTACAATTTGCAGTCTATACTTTTACCTTTTTCATCTTTGTCAAGCTTGCAACTTGAGCCCATGGGTGTGCTGATTTCCTTTGCATCCTTCATCTTGAATTTTTCCAACATTTCCTTGATATATTTGGACTGACTGATGAAGATGCCTTCCTCTGATTGTTTTATTTGTAGCCCAAGGAAGAAGTTGAGCTCACCCATCATGCTCATTTCAAATTCTCCCTGCATAAGCTTGGCAAACTCTTGACAAAGACTATCATTAGTAGCACCAAAAATTATATCATCCACATAAATTTGTACAAGCAATAAGTCATTTTCTTTTCTTTTAATGAAGAGGGTTTTGTCTACATTTCCTCTCTTAAATTTATTTTCAATTAGAAAATTACTTAATCTTTCATACCATGCCCTAGGGGCTTGCTTTAGTCCATACAATGCTTTATGTAATTTATAAACATAATCTGGATGTAAGTGGTTTTCAAAACCTGGAGGTTGTCCTACATAAACTTCCTCCATTATATAACCATTTAAAAAAGCACTTTTTACATCCATTTGATAGAGTTTAAAATCCATGAAGCAAGCATATGCCAAAAGTAGCCTAATAGCCTCTAACCTAGCGACAGGAGCAAAAGTTTCATCAAAATCTATTCCTTCCTCCTGATTATAGCCTTTGGCAACTAGTCTAGCTTTGTTTCTTATAACTATTCCATCTTCATCTAGTTTATTTCTATACACCCACTTGGTGCCTATGATTGAAACATTAGGGGGTCTTTTCATTAGAGTCCAAACTTGATTTCTTTCAAATTGATTTAATTCCTCTTGCATAGCATTTATCCAATTTTCATCCTTTTCGGCTTCCTCTAGTGACTTAGGCTCTATTTGTGAAACGAAAGCAAGATAATTACTAGTATTTCTTAGAGAGGATCTTGTCCTTACCCCTTGTGAGGGATCACCAAGGATTAAATCCCTTGGATGACCATGTGCATACCACCATTCCCTCGGAAGATCTTGATTTCTTGCTTGAGGTTGATCTTCTTCATTTTGCTGAATTGTATCTTCCTTGACTTCATCTTCACGTTGTTTGTCTTGTATGGAGAACTCCTTCATTCTGTCTTCAAGTATACCTGCATCACTATCTTCTTCTTTTCTAGAAGAATCTCCATTAGCTTCATCAAAAACAACATGAATGGATTCTTCAACAACGAGAGTTCTCTTGTTGAAGACCCTGTATGCTCTACTAGATGAGGAATAACCTAAGAAGATCCCCTCATCTGATTTAGCACTAAATTTACTTAGATTGTCCTTTCCATTGTTTAAAATAAAACACCGACAACCGAAAACATGAAAGTAACATATATTTGGCTTCTTATTATTCAGCAACTCATAAGGTATTTTCTTTAAAATAGATCTGACTAATGCACGGTTTAAAATGTGACATGCAGTATTTATTGCTTCAGCCCAAAAATATTTTGGTAGATCCGATTCGCACAACATGGTACGAGCCATATCTGCTAGTGTGCGATTCTTCCTTTCTACCACCCCATTTTGTTGGGGTGTCCTAGGGGCCGAGAAATTGTGATTGATACCATTTTCGTCACAAAATTTTTCAAAGTGTTGATTTTCAAACTCGGTACCATGATCACTCCTAATTGCTTTTAGTTTGAGATTGAGTTTATTCGAAACCCTATTATGAAACTTGATAAAAGCGGGAAAGGACTCATCTTTATGTGCAAGAAATGAAACCCATGTAAAACGTGAAAAATCATCAACAATTACAAGACCAAATTTCTTACCCCCTAGACTAGCAGTTCTAGTGGGTCCAAACAAATCCATGTGAATTAGTTCTAAGGGTTTTGATGTTGAGACTATGTTCTTAGACTTGAAAGAACTTCTTGTTTGTTTCCCTAATTGACATGCAGCACAAATTTTGTTCTTTTCAAAGTCTATTTTTGGTAGTCCTTTGACTAGATCTTTTGTAATTAATTTAGAGATTAAATTCATGCTAGCATGCCCTAACCTACGATGCCATAACCAACTAGTCTCATTGACTTTGGGATCCATGGCTACAAGACATTGGCCATCCTTCATGGTGAGATCATCAAGATCTACCATGTAAACATTTTCATGCCTATGTCCTGTGAGTATGATCTCATTGTCAATTGGACTACTAATTATGCATAGTGATGATTCAAATGACACTTTAAATCCCTTGTCACAAAATTGACTTATACTTAATAAATTATGTTTTAGTCCATTAACTAACAATACATTGTCAATAAAAGAGGAGGGTGATATGGAGATTTTACCAACACCAACGATTTGACCTTTAGCATTATCTCCAAATGTGACTACTCCTCCTTTTGATTTCAAGGTGACGAAGAGACTCTTGTCACCGGTCATATGCCTTGAGCAACCACTATCAAGATACCACATTCTCTTTCTATTTCCGGCTGCAAGGCATACCTGCAAAATAATCAAGTGATGCTCTTAGGTACCCAAGTCTTCTTGGGTCCTTCTTGGTTAGTATAGTTGGTTCCCTTAGGCACCCACACTTTAGTTATGTTTTTACCTCTTACAAATGTACTCTTGTTAGTTTGAATCTTTCTTTGAATGCAAGAGTAGGCTTTATGTCCACTTTTTCCACAATGAAAGCATGTAGGTTTTTCAGATTTGACATCTTTTGCTTTCACAAAAAAATTCTTTAGATACTTTTGTTGTTTGCTAGTTTTATATCCTAGACCGGCTTTATTAAAAACAGCTCTTTGATTGGATAGAATAAGATTTAACTTTTCAGAGCTATGTGTAAATTTTTCAACAATTGGTTTGTACTTATGTACCTCATTCTTGAGATCCACATTTTCTTTAACTAATTCTTCCTTATTCTTTTTAAGGAGTTCAACATTTTGCGCAAGTAAGGTATTACTATTGAGTAGGAATTTAACTTTTAGATTTAATTCCTTAATTTGTGTTTTTGCCGTTTCATTTTCAATGCTAAGTTTTGAATTTTTATTTTCTAGGTCAATGGTATTAACATTTTTGAAGCTCTCCTTCTCAATCAATAGGTTTTCAATATCATCCTTTAGTTTTTGATTGGAGGCTTTTAATTCTTTATTCTTTGCTCCTAACATACTACAATCACTCATGAGTTCTTGAAAAGCTTCATATAATTCTTCTAAAGTAAAATTTGTAGTTGAGCTATGACTTACCTCATCGTCTTCGAATGCCATGAAGCACAAATTGGCGGTCTCTTCCTTCTCTTCCTTTTCCCAATCATTTCTCCCTCCAAACTTCTTTCTTGGAAAGGGTTTCTTTCTTCTCATGAATTTCTTAAATTTCCTTACTATTAAACCCAAGTCCTCATCTTCGCTTTCTTCTTCACTCTCACTACTTTCTTCTTCACACACACTCGAAGTAGCCTTGAGTGCGATTGTCTTCTTCTTTGGCAACTCTTCTTCATGTTGCTTCATTGTGAGCTCATGCGTCATCAATGAGCCCAATAGTTGTTCAAGTCCCAATGTGTTGAGGTCTTTAGCTTCCACGATCGCCGTGACCTTCGCTTCCCATGCTTTTGGCAAGGACCTGAGAATTTTACTCACAAGTTCTGGGTTAGTGTAGGATTTGCCCAAATTCTTTAGACCATTTATTATATCGGTGAAGTGTGTGAACATGCATGAGATGGTTTCGTTGGGTTCCATCTTAAATAACTCATACTTGTGAACTAGAATGTTCACTTTAGATTCTTTGACTTGATTTGTACCCTCGTGGGTAACTTCAAGCCTATCCCATATTTCCTTAGCGGAACTACATGTGGAGACTCTATTAAATTCATTCACATCTAGAGCACAAAATAATGAGTTCATGGCTCTAGCATTGAGTTGAACCATCCTGTTATCATTCTCATCCCAATCCTCCTCAGGTTTGGGAATTCGAATGTCATTAACCATGTGAGATGGTTCGTGTGGTCCCTTGATTATGACCCTCCACAAGGCATAATCTTGTGCTTGAATAAAGATCTTCATTCTAGTCTTCCAATAGGTATAATTTGTCCCATTGAAGAGTGGAGGTCTATTGGTTGCCTGCCCCTCAGCAGGAACATTGTTGAAGGGTGTTGCCATCTAGATCTTTGGCCAAGACGGTTAGGTCTTCAAGAAATACACAGAGCACCTGCTCTGATACCACTTGTTGCCCAGAGATGGTCACCCAAGAGGGGGGTGAATTGGGTGTTTTAAAACTTTTTGTCCAATTAAAAATAAAACACACAAATGTATGAGCTAAGGTAAAAATAGAGGTATGAAAACAGACAATTGCAAACACAAGGTTTTATAGTGGTTCGGAGCTTCCACTGCTCCTACATCCACTCCCCAAAGCACCTTTGGGAATTTCCACTATAATCCAAGATTACAGTCCGGTAGTTTTGCGAGTGCACTATCCAACTCGTTGTTTTACACCGGGCTAACAACGAACCCTACAACCCCCAATTTCACCTAGGCTTGGGACGCCTTTCCCTTTTTCCAAGTCCCTTGACTGGAACAAGCACAATAACCAAAGGTTTTACAAAAGATTTGAAAGCTCTAAATAAGCAGATAAAACAGTGAGAAATAACAAAATCCGGAAGAACCCTTTTAGCCGTTGGAAGCATGGGAAATGGTGGTTCTTCCGATATGGATCGCGTTGTCTTGAATGTGAGCTTTGAATGCCGATCGGGAGAGAGTAGTTGAGCTCGAAATCAGTTGGGAAGCTTGAAAGCACTTGATTTCTTCACTTGAATGCACTAACTCCCTTGAACCTCTTTCTCTTACTTCTCTCTTGAATAATCTTGTGTTGGGTTGGTGAGAAGTTGTTGGAAGGCACTTAAGAGCTCCCTTTTATAGCCCAAAAAGCAAATATAGCCGTTAGACACAAAAAAAGAAACGTTTGAAATTCAAACAAACCTGCAAAAAGGTGTCAGTCGCGTCCCAGGCGCTCCGGAGACGTCTCCGCTTCAACGCGAGACGTCTCGGCTGTAAGATTTTTCTTTTGACGTTGTTTGGGGTCGACTCGGCGCTTTACGGGGACGACTCTGATGATGAACCGTTTGAATGCTTGTTTTTCTGTTTTTCTGAGAGGGTCGCCTCGGCACTTTACGGGGACGTCTCGGGATGTTTGCACTTTTTGCATGGGGACGACTCCGCTGCCTCGGGGACGACTCCGCTGTTTTATCTTCGAAAAATAAGTCCTCTGGAATTCTCTGAGAGAGTCGACTCCGCTTTTTCAGGGGACGTCTTCGCTGTTTTATCATCGAAAAAGACATCCTCTGGAATACCCTGAGAGAGTCGACTCTACTACCTCGGGGACGACTCCAGAAGTCTGCTTTTTACTCGCGGGGACGACTCCGCGTCCTGTGGAGACGACTCGCGCGCATCCCTTGAAATCGGCCTTTCTGCCGCCTCTGAGAGAGTCGACTCCGCCTCTGAGAGAGTCGACTCCGACCATGGCGAGACGCCTCGCCTGGTGCCGGGGACGTCTCCAGACGTGCCAGTTCTTCCTGTTTGTGCCAGAGACGTCTCTGAGACAACCCGGAGACGTCTCGGCTGTCCCTGATCTATTTTATTCAACTCAAAAATTCTTCAATAAATCCTTAAAAATTATGGGAACTTGCCTAGACATTTCTTAACAATATTGTTAATTAATCACCTGAAATTCTCAAATAAATTGTTAAGATAAATAGAATTATACTCTAGTGTTTTGTATTCATCAAAATCCATTAGGAGGTCAACACAACTACCCAATCTATTAATCTATATGTGTGTAACCCATGAAAATGAACCAATATGTGAAATGCACCAATTGTTGTCAAGCATCATTTTAAGTGGCATGCTTTGAAGAATAATATATAAGACATTTCTATCTGGTCTTTTATATTTAAACAATGTTTAGGTACAATGAGATATATCAAACCTTAATATTTGAAAAATCCTCATTATTCGGAAGTTAAAATTTTGACTCGTAGGAAACATTCAAAATTTTGAAATAAAGTTAAGAAAATTAACTTTTTATTTTTGAAAAATTGAAATTGAAGTATTTCTATTGAACTCAGATAAGGGGTACTTCCTTATTTACCTATAATGTCTTAAGTTATAGAAATTTAAATAAAAATAAAAAGGAAGAAGAGGATGTTTACTTAAATGATATTAGATGCAAAAAAGCCTATGTCTATCCTTGTCCTAATCTGCATGCCGAGTTCCTGACTTGTTGGACTTCCGCACCCAATTGACTTGTTCCACCTACTGGCTACCAGCTTTAGGTGGGGCCCACCTACATAGGCAACTGATCTAGTAGGTCAACTAACCTTGTCAGCCCAACTTGTGACCGACCTGCCTTGACTATAAATAGAGCAAGGAGCACAAACAAGGGAAGAAAAAGAGAGAAGGGTGGCTAAGCTAGGGAAAGAAGGAAAAGAAGCATGAAAGCTTGTATATCATTTGTGCATTTGTTTTCTTCATCATGTAAGGAACCTTGTCCATGACTTTGAAATTAAGCTTTGATATGACAAGCATATTTGAGTCTCATAGTTGGTTCTAAGCTTATGCATAATTATGAACAAGATATGCCGAACCGGACCGAACTGCTCGGTTCACCCCGTATTGAACCGAACCGGTGTGGAATCGGCATAGTTCGATGCTGTTTTTCAGAAAATATTGTGAACTACTCCGAACTTTGAACCGCTTGGCCAAGTGATATATGTGGACCTCAAGGACTTTTTGTGGCTTCATCTGCATTTTAGGGAGGACTTATTTGGCCTCATCCAATTTACTGGAGGGGATTTTATATAGCCATCTCTTTAGCGAGGATTTATGGGGCCTGAGGTATAAGTGGAACTTTATAAGATGATGTGAAACTATGTGAAATGTAGGAGTTTCTGAAATATAATTTGTGCTTTGCCCATTTGATTTCGAATTAGTATTCAACCGATGATTTTATGTAAACTATTTGGATTATTTTCTAAAATTTGATTCAAACTTTTTATGGCATCCCATTCTTATTGAAATATTGCTTTTGAAATTTCATAACAAAATGATTTTAGTGAATTCTTATTTGAGCTTTCTAGTGATAATTTGATTATGTGTTTCATTTCAAAGTCATTTATTTTCATATAGATCCTTAATTTCGTTGATCATGGTAGGAATTTACTTATTGAGCTTTGTGGCTAGCTTCATTTATTACATAATTTTTGGAGTGATTAATGAGACTCTAGTAACTTATTTTAAGAAGTGGACTCGACATTTTGAAGTTTCATTGGATCCGATGATTATTGAACTGGCATCAGCATTGCTTCGGTTTGTCTTCAATTGCTTGTATCGTTGAAGGTATGGTATCGTGTACAAAAGGTATGGATATCTATTTAGGAGTTGTGGATTGTGATACATTTATGTTATGCTTTGTTTGATCATAAAATTTGGTGATGTTAAATATTTGGTAATTTGATTTGCTTTGATGATCCGATCTCGGAGTTTGGATGTTGGGGTGTGACATAATGATATGTACCATAACCTTATCTTGTGAGCTTTCTCCATTTCTTCAAGAAAAGTTAGCCTTATCCTATATAGTTTATATAATTAGAAATAAGTAGTATTAACCAAAAAACTTAAAGATAACTAATCAGTAGGCTGACTACAGTTGCATGGACATCTGTGGCAAGATAAAAATATGCGAACCTTAAGAACTAACAAGCCTTATCCCATCTCTTTGGGGTTATTTTCATGGATTTTTGTTTCACCATTTTTTTCTTTATCTTAGTTGAAATCCTCTCGTTACGATAATGCTCTCAGATCTCATGTTATGACAACCATCCGTGAATTATTTTCAGCATCTTAAAATCCTCATTCTTGTCACCGGAGCCACTGTTGATAGTTGACTGTATATATTAGTCCTTAAGTCATGACCTTGCAGAAGGTTCTAGGATGAAGGTCTGCCCACAAATTCAATCCAAAATATGCTTGTAATATCCGCAACTATCGAGGTACATCCCTCAGTATGTGAAGTATAATAAATGGTCATACATCATTTTTCAAGGGATTCAACACTCATTTTAGTTCTAATTCTTGACAGGGCAACATCATCTTTTGATTTTGTATGGAATACAGATGCTTGTGTACTTATATCGTTCTCAAAACATTGCAGCTTTATGTCCCTGGATGTGTATACTTAAGTGTTGATGGTGTCATGAAAGTAGTGAAGCGACTTTTTGAGCGCGGAGGCAATTTAAAGCATCTTCAACTACGTGGTATCTGCAACATAACAAAAGAACACCTTGATGTCCTTAACTCTTTGTTGTGCAAAAACAATCCACGCCAAATTTCACAACCATCCTTCTACAGCTACTGGCGCATTGTCTCATTTAATAGTGATGATGGCCGTCCAGTTGATGTTGATATGTGCCCCAAATGCAAGAATGTGAATCTGGTTTTTGACTGTACAAGGGAGAACTGCAGGTTAGTACATGCTGATCTTTACTACCCATATGAATCTCTGTCGTAAACTTTGTACCTTTTTTTTTTTTTGAAGTCATGTTTAGAATACTCAACTCAATTTATCATACTTTCAGGAGTATTCACCCATAATATAATAAAATATATTTTTTTAGAAATTCATTTTTTATTTCTGTTCATCATAATAAATGTATGCACACCCAGCAAGTCTTGTCCTGTGTATAAAAATATACTCCAGATCTCTGCCTATTTTGATCTCTGGAAATGAATATATGATGTTAAGCTGCTATGCGGTCCTTTTCCCGCCAAGCTTGTGAAACAAAGTCTTCTGCAACTTGATTTCTCATGTAACTTTGTTACTGATGAGTTTTGTTTTCTTGCCTTGCCAATCTTCTTTTTTCCTAATTTTCAAGAGCCATGAAGTTCCACTTTATCCTGTCCCAACTTCAGACTCTGTTCTGAACTAATTTTGTAAAATATACCTAATATCTTATACCTGTTGTATTGTATTTAAAAAAAAATCCTGACAAAGGGTGAACTGCAGGATGATGAAATCTAGGTGGAGGGAGTGCAGAGGGTGTTTCTTCTGCATTGCAAGGTGTGAGGAATGTGGAGGTTGTATTGACTTTGAGGAATCTGGCGAGAAGGCTATTTGTTTGCATCTTTTGTGTCTGCAGTGTTGGCTGCGTCGTCCAAAGTGTAATATGTGCAACCTTCCGTATTGCAAATGGCATGCAAACCTCTTTGGTAGTTCTTCCATGTCTGCTGGGTTCATATGTGATCAGTGCAGGGAATTGGAAAGCTCATCCTATCATTCAGCTAGTAGTAACTGGTATAGATTGCAAGCCCATGTTATTCGGCATGAAGCAGTATTTCATTTTTCTCATTTAGAAACAATTTTTATTATATTAATTTAGTAAGATATGTGTATGTGCAATTTAACTTTCTTTGCACATTAGCGGTATAATAAATGTTTCTTACCTATGACCTCTATTGTCTATAGACGTTTAAACTGATCTTGAAATGTTCTTAACTAATAATGAAGTTTGTTTTTCTGATAGGGAAACCTTTGCTTGACGATCACCCAGACCTTCGGCTGGGTTGTTTCCAAGCATGATCTGGTCAGGTAATTAGAAAATGAACAGGCAGTTTCCATTCATAAACTGAGCGGAAGAAATGCACCGGTGACCAGGTTACCCCAACCTGAAGGGCCGGGCGGTTGGCAGACTATGATGTGAACAGCTTAGGAAAGATGATCCAACTGTCATTGTTCTCGAGGAATGTTCGCAGCATGATTTCTTTGTGATGCTTTTCTTTATGTTAGAACAGTAAAGGATGTAACTTTCCAAAGCACAACTTGTAAGGAACATTGGGATCAGCTGTTGCTTGTAATATGTGAGAGCAATGACATGATTTTTTCCATCTTATTTTCACATTGATTATCAATCTAACTTCATTGATTTTGTTTCTCTTCCTTTATTTGTATTAGTTGTGCGTATGAATGTATTTAACATCCCTGGAGATGTCTTCATGGATTTTTCCCCTTTTTTTCAAATATTTTCTTGGTGAATGCAAGTATTTATAATCGAAGCTGGAAAATGCACTTTTTCAGGTTTAAATGCTTGATTGTCTCCGCCATTTATTCGTTTTTGTGTTCCTTTTCCTTTTCCCATCTCTCAGTAGAATCAGTCCATTTTTTGGATCACTAAGTTTGCCTCTGATTGTTGGTTATCGGACGAAATTTAGGCTGATAGGTAATGTCTGACTCAATTTTTTGGATCCATTTTTTGGATAAAATATAAAGGGCTTTACTATCCAGGGCAAGCACTTTATTAGATTTATTCCATTTGCACCAATTCAATCTAACTCAATTGAGTTAGACGTTCACTCATCACTTCTGAGAGGTTTATCGTCTAGTTAACTTAAAAGTTCTGAAGTCGGACTCCACAAATGCAATAATTGATAGTAAGGGATGGTTGTCAGGTTTCCTCCTCTCTCACGTCTCAACTTAGAATAAAATTAAAATAAAAAAAGATAGTTTAGGGATGGGGATAAGACCTTTGTTCTCTGTTTGGACTCAACAAATGCGATAATTGATAGTAAGGGATGGCAAATGCGATAATTGATGGTAAGGGATGGCAAATGCAATAATTGATAGTAAGGGATGGTTGTAAGGCTTCCCCCTCACAACCTAAAATAAAATTAAAATAAAAAAAAATAGTTTAGGAATGGCTTCACATAAAAGAGATGTGAGTAAAATCTTGAGTTTGGTACAATTTGCTCGTATGAGACCTTTGCTCTCCTGGAACATTCTATAATAAACTATAATCGAGATTAAATCAAACAAGCCAACTTTTAGCAAAAATCCTCAACAACTGCACCCACCACCCTGCTCTCCATTCTCTAAATCCAGGCTGTTGCCTTCCAATTCTCCTCTCTTTGCTTATACGAATGATATTTGCTGGAATCTCTCCACCAAGGAACGGAAAATAAACGCTCAGAGAAAAGCCAAACTTGTTGAAATGAGCATGACTTCACGGCACCAAGCAAGCTATAAAACCCCATCACCACAGGCAACCCACCACCCCAAAGGCCAGGCCTAGAAAAGAAACAAGGAAAAAAGAAAGAAAAGATGGCAGCTCTTATGGCGACCGTGATCATTGCTCTCACTCTCACCATCTCCATTGCCATGGTCACTGCAGCGAGCTCGACAGTCCAATTTGTGTTTGGGGACTCCTTAACCGACGTCGGCAACAACAATTTTCTCCGGTACTCACTCGCAAAGTCGAACTACCCTTGGTATGGAGTTGATTACTTAAATGGACAGCCCACTGGGAGGTTCACCAATGGAAGAACGATGGGAGACATTATATGTAAGTCATTTAGAACCTCAACGAGCACCTTAGCAGTCAAATGACTTAACTAACAAAGTTTCATGCTATGGAAATGTAGCTGCTAAGCTTGGGATTCCATCACCACCACCATATCTTTCCTTGTCAATGAATGATGATGCTATCCTCCGTGGTGTCAACTTTGCATCAGGAGGAGCTGGCATTCTCAATGAGACTGGACTATACTTTGTACCAACATCTTTTCCTCAAAATATTCTCATTTTCTCATGCATGTTATTGTTGCTTACTTTGTTCGACGCCCATAACTTTGATGCGGTACTGCAGATCCAGAAGCTCTCTTTTGATGATCAAATAACTTGTTTTGAGAAGACCAAGGCTGCGATCACACGTAAAATTGGCAAAGAGGCTTCTGAAAAGCTATGCAATGAGGCAGTCTACTACGTTGGCTTTGGTATGGCAATCTTAAACTTCTTACATCATAACCAACGTGAGTTACATTCTTAACCTGAAATCCAATGTATTCTTCAAGTTTTCTTCTTCCTTTGTAGGTAGCAACGACTATCTTAACAATTTCCTGCAGCCCTTCTTAGCCGACGGTCAGTTATACACAGACAACGAGTTCCTAGAGCTCTTGATTCTCACCATAAATGGGCAGCTAAGGGTAATACCCAATTTACCAACACATGACACTAAAACTGGGCAATTAAGCTATCAGGCTGACTTACAAATGGCATCTGATAATCCTTAACTGCAATGTGTTTGTGTTGTGTCTCTGAAGAGGCTTTACGGGCTCGGGGCAAGGAAGGTGGTGTTCCATGGACTGGGGCCAATGGGTTGCATCCCTTCTCAGAGGGTGAGGTCAGGGACTGGGGAATGCCTGGAGGAAGTGAATCAGTATGCGCTGGATTTCAATTCACGTGTGACGAAGCTTCTCGTTGCTCTCAATGCTAAGCTGCCCGGTGCCCAGATGACTTTGGCTGATTCCTATGACATTGTCTTGGATCTCATCAACAACCCAGGACGCTATGGTACGTGAAGTAGTCGAGCAGACTCATGATAACATGAGCTAGCCTTTTCCACCGAGTTCATGGAGTTCTGAATGCATTTTTAAGTTATGTATGAAATTTTTTCTTCCTGTTGCTTAGGATTCAAGGTTTCAACGACATCATGCTGCAATGTGGATACCACCGTTGGCGGCCTATGCCTGCCTAACTCGAGGCTTTGCAGCAACCGCTCTGAGTACGTGTTTTGGGATGCATACCACCCGACTGATGCTGCGAATGCAGCGATCGCTGAACGCATCTTCGCTGATCCTGACATCCGGCAAGCTCCTTCCCCGGCACCTGAACTCGCCCCTGCACCCTCCCCTCTTTGAAGAGCTACGACATCCTACTTTCCACCAGTTGTTAGAGACTTTAGATTTCATAGGGGTTTGTTTACACTTTATTCACATCTTCAAGGAGGTATTCGACTGTTACAATGACAAAAAACACACAACGCACGAGTGTTGGTGAATGCATATGCTCTATTCCTTCTAAAAGAACAGAGAAGATTAAATGCACATGTTCAGTGAAATTTCTATTACCTTGCGATGAATTGGATATATCCCTTGAATTCATTCATTAATTTCTATCCGTACTCTGCATTAGAGGAGGCTGGCCAAGGATTTCTGATAGCTGAAAGATTTTTTTGGTTTTTTTGTGCCACCTTTTGGGCTGAGCGGACCAGAGAAAATAGATTGAGCATAAAATAGTTAAAAGAAAAGAAAGACTCGGCCATGGAATATTGAATAGAATTCACTTGGTTGCATGTGTTGCCGGCCGGATCCTGAAACACTAATATATAACACCCCCGTGGATTTGCGAGATAACAAATAAATGGTGAAGGCTCGCTGGATTGGTTCCAGCTAGGCCCTCCGATGATGCTTAAGTTAGTAAAGATTCCTTCAATAAAAAAGAAAAACAAGAATGGAGGAACAGGATCGCCTCCAGGTTAAGATTATTAACCTCTTCCTTTGCTTAGAGCATTTGCACCTGATCACCAATTAGGTTTTGAACTGAATGAATCCTCATGCACTATATCACACTGGTTTTTAATTGCCACGACAGTATGAACGATGGTTGCTGTTAAATAATTGACTTTTTTATGAGAACATTTAAGTGAGAAGTGATAGGATTCATCATTATTTTGACTTTTTCTTCCTTTTTAGAACCTGTAGCCTGCTCGCTATGATCAGGATCTTGATCCAGGTGAGGAAATGGTGCCACCGGTGCATAGTTTCTGATGATTCTTTTGGCTACATGGTATAACCACCACAGCTTATGTATTGAAAATTTGTTTTACTGACATTGACGCAGAAGATACTCCGTTCCGCCTATGCATTTGTGGATGTGTTGGAAACAATTCCTATTGAAATAAATTATAGATAAAATTTCTCAAAATGTGTTTGAAAGCAAACTTCCAAGAAGGTAGGTTCTGATGGCCTTCAGAATACTCTCTAAGCATGTTTCTAATATAACACAAACCTGACCTGGTTTGTTTCATCATGAATCGACATCATTTCTCTGTAGCAGAATGGTGAGCAGAGGGAGGTAGATAACTTCTAGTTCACTGCACCGATGCAAGTTTGCATTCAATTTTTTGCGATAATGAGTGATTGTACAACGAAGTGGTCTGGGAATTAAGAACACTTAAGTTCTACTTGAGAGGGAGCTGAAGCAGCCTGTTATTAAATTTGCAGAGGCTAACATGAATAGCTGTAATTTGTCACCAATAAGTTATTTCAAGAGACCTCATCTTGAAAACAGAGGTATACACTTCAAATTTATCCAATGGAGTTGCTTTGTAGCAAAGCACACTGACAAATGATTGGTTAAGGTTAGAAAAGGGAACATAAAGAAAAGGTAAAAACATGGAATTAGCTATGGGCTTGATAGTTTGATCAGTGTGGGCTACCTGGTTGCCAATGTTGATTCCTCATTCCTACACATTGAGCATAAAAGCTTGCCACTCATGAACCCTAGAATTTCCTCAGGACATTTTGAGCAACATTCATATGGTGGCATCTTATCGTTGGTACACATGTCATTAGTGCAGATTTCAAAGAAAACACTCAAAACAGATGAAGGGAATTTTGTATGCTAAAGCTATGCACCTGGAAGGCACCGAACAATGGAAAATGTTTCCTATCTTGTTGAAGGGAATGAGATCTGATGTGGCCCAAATCTAATCCGCCCATCAAGGGTCGACACATGGCGAGCATTTAGAAAAGATTTGAATTGAAAAATTTTGAAATCTTGGCGGGATCTAAACAATGAAGGATATTACGATAGATTTGAATATAGATAAGGAAGGAAGTTACAGCAATCCCTTGATTTTCGCCTTCAAATCATAATGGATCCACGCTTCCTTCTCTATAAATAAGAGCAAAGGACTCCAAAATGGGAGGGGTGGAGGAATGGCGAGAGACTCCCAAGCACAGATGGTGAGAAGCTCTCAAGAAGAGGCTTTCAAGCTCTTATGGAGAGAGGTTTTAATGGAGAGGCTTTCAAGTTCTCATAGCTACCTCTGTATTTGCCTCCTCTGCTACGGCCGTCTCCACATGCTATCTTCTCTCCAGATGGGATGCATGTCCTTCGAGACTCGGGTGCACATCCTTGGAGGCCACCCTTGTATGCCAACTGAGATCCAAGCATCGCGTGTACAAGACCCGCATCCTCGAAGACCAGGATGCGAGTCCCTAGAGACTAGGACACGCGACTGCCGGTCAGAGTTACGTCGAGCTCCCAACCAAGCTCGCAATCTGCACATCCTTAGAGACTAGGACGCAAGTCCTTGAAGATCGAGATGCACGACCACCGACTAGAGCTATGTCGAGCTCCCAAGCCAAGCTTCCAATCCACACATTCTTATAGACCAGGATGCATGTCCCTAGAGACCAGGACATATGACCGCCAACTAGAGCTATGCCAAGCTCCCATTTCGTGCTCCCAATCCCCGCATCCTTGGAGACCAAGAAGGGAGTCCTTGGAGACTAGGATGCGTGATTGCCGACTAGAGCTATGCCGAGCTCTCAATCCATGCTCTCAGTCCGCGCATCCTTGGACACTGGAATGTGAGTCCCTAGAGATCCAGACATGTGACTATCGACCAAATCCATGACGAGCTCCCAAGTTGACCTCTCAGTCTGTGCTTCCAATCTGTACATCCTTGGAGACCAGAATGCGAGTTTTGAAGACCGTGATGCTCGACTGCCTAGGCCGAGCTCTTAGTCCGTGCATCCTTAGAGATTAGGATGCGAGTCTTGGAGACTAAGATGCACAACCACCGACCAGAGCTAGGCCAAACTCCCAGTCTGTGTATCCTCGGAGATCACGAAGCGAGTTCTTAGAGATCGAAATGTGCAACTGCTGACCAGAGCCATGTCGAGCTCCCAATCTGCACTTCTAGTCCATGCACCCTTGGAGACCAAGATACGAATCTCTGAAGACTGAGATGCACATCTACTGACTAGAGCCATACTGACCTCCTATACCAAGCATTCTAAGCCGAGCTTCCATATTGAGCACTTTAGGCTGAGTATTCTAAGACAAGCAGTCAAGGTTTAACGATTCAGAAAGATTACTCTACTTTAATGCTTTTTTTATATCTTCTGGTGCTATTTCACACTATTATTTCAAAGCACTGCCTAACTTAAGCATCGGAGGAGGTTCGACCGAAGCCACCCCTGCAGGCCTTTATCTTCTCTTTGTGTGCAGATCTATGATTCTCCATGGTAGTTGGCACTCCATCTTGCACTACTGTGAACCGAGCAAGTTGATCTGCGCCCTCCACACCTCCAAATCATCAGAACATGATCGAGCAGAATTTGGACAACAACAAGATCAAGCATCCATAGAATCTATTGGCAGTATAATGTAGAAGTAAACAATACATACTAGTTGAGTAACTATTTTGTTTCTGATATCTTAATATTTTAATAGTTGTGCTCTACAAATGGTGTTGTTTCAAGTATGTTTTTATATACAAAACATTTCACCATAGGAATCAACTTCCCTTCTTGTAGAAGCATAAAAAATTGTTGATGCACCAAAGTTTTGTACATTTGAAATACTTAAACCTTAGCCCAACAAGACTATATCCTTTTGCACTCATTTATCAAATCTATCAGCTAATTAGTTTTCTACGACTAATATTGATAATTTATAATATTTCTCTTGAAATATTTCAATCAATGAGGTGAGGAAATGTATACTTATCCAACTATACCAAGCTATAAACAATTAAACTCCCTTATAGATTTTATGCTACAATTGCTATCAGTAATGCACAACATTTATCCTGAAATATATTTTTGAACCAATAAATTAAGACATGTGTAGTTAATCTGTTTGGCAGCAAATTGCTTGGGGCATTTCTTATTGTGTGCCATTAAAAAGCCTTTTTTTACTGCATTATAATATAAATACTGCTATCTTCTAATAAGTGTTTTCTATTGGTGGTACTTTATTGTAAATGCCGCTATAAATTTGTATTCTACAACATCTAATTTGAAGTATTGGGAACTAGAACTGGTCTTATGGTATTTAACTAATATGCCACTAAATAATATCATAATTGTTGCTGGTGGTCCAAACCGAGAACGATTGGCACTGCGGTGTGAACGGGGTTCCGTCTGAGTTGTCTTGGTTGGTGTTGACTGCGCTCCACCTTCCGCCAAGAAACCTGCAAACAAGCCTTGCACCACCACCAGGGTGGTGATGGCCCTCCGACGGTCAAGTCAGAGGAGATTGGAGGAGGAGGAGAGGTGATAATCGCAAGTAAGAGAGTGCTCTGGGAGATATTGCTCACCTCCCCCCTTTCTCCCCCCAGCCGCATATATACCTGGCTGGGGGGTCTCTCAGGGGGGTTCGTTATCGTGGGGCACGATGGTGTGGCCACTGACATGGCCGTTACAGGGCGTCGTGGAGCAGCACCGGGTACGGCCACGTCAGGGCATAGTGGGGCTCCGCTTTGTACGGCTGATGCAGGAGATCGTGGAGCAGCATCGGATACGGCCGTTGCAGGGAGTAGTGGAGCAGGAGGCCGCGGCGTGCCTCTGGGGAATAGCCTGTCGTTATCAAGAGATCTCCGACTCGGGGTCGGAGCGCTGGATCAAGGGGCAGCCGACTCGGGGTCGGGCTGCGGAGCCGAGGATATCCGACTCGGGGTCGGATTGCTGGATCAAAGGGCAGCCGACTCGGGGTCGGGCTGCGGAGCCGAGGATATCCGACTCGGGGTCGGATTGCTGGATCAAAGGGCAGCCGACTCGGGGTCGGGCTGCGGAGCCGAGGATATCCGACTCGGGGTCGGATTGCTGGATCAAAGGGCAGCCGTAGTCTTCCTGGGCGCGCGTGCCGGTCACGTGGGGCATGGCGGCTTATTTCCCCCGTAACAGTAGCCCCCCACTTCCGAGCCTGGAACCAGAAGGGGAACAGGTGAAGGGAGTGATGTTTCGGGATTGCCGCCGTTCCTCGGAGAGGCGCGCGCGCTTCGAGCTCCCCGCCCTTTTTATGGCGTATGGCGGTTATTGCTGACCCGGCAGTCTGAGGATTTCGGCGGACATCCTTCCTTAATGGTGTCGATTCGCCTTTGGGGCGCGAGCGACCCTTCGGCAGCCAGGCGTCCTCTGGCGTCATTGAGGCGTCACTTGCCTTTCCGCCTATTTAATCGGGGGCCTTTCCCCGTCCGTCTTCTTCTTTACAGATATTTTCAAGTTTCCCCTTTGCGCTGCTGTTGCTGCCGTCGGACTGTTCGCTCGTTTCTCCTTTGGCGCTCTCGGAGCCGTTCTTACCTCTTTTCCGGTGAGTTTTCCCCATTCTTCTGCTTAGGGCTCTCCATACTTTCCCCTCTTATACTAGTGTACTCCAGTCGCTCCGGTCTTTCCCCCCTTCCTGTCCCCGTCCTGACCGTAGGTTTATTGGCCATTAGGAATGGGCGAAGTGAGGGCAGACCAAATTAAGTCGGAGCTGGTCGCCACAGACTTAGACAGACTCGTGGCTCGGTACCACCTTCCCGAGGCCTGCAACGCCACGCTCCCGGGGCCTGAGGAGAGGATGTCCCATCCTCCTCCAGGGAAGATCGCCATCAATGAGGGCATTCTCCAGGCCGGGTTCCGCTTTCCCCCTTCGGACTTGGTCATGCAGGTGCTACGGGGTTTAAGAGTGGCACCGACGCAACTGGTGCCGAACTCGTGGCGGGCCCTGACGGTCTTCCAGGTTCTCTGCCGTATGCACGAGATCCCCGCCACCCTGAATGTTTTTTGGGAGTTCTACAGCCTGAGCGGCCACCCCCAGGACAAAGGGTGGTGGTGCTTCGCAGCGCGGCGAGGATGCGGCCTTGTCAAGGAGGCTCCTACCTCCATTCACAAATGGAAGGAGCGCTTCTTTTTTGTTGATGCAGATCCCTCTTGGGAAATCAGGGCGACCTGGGAGACCCCGATGAAGTCTCCGATCGGCCTATCGAGACTGTCAAGGGAGGAGTCCGATGGCTTGGCCGCCTTGAAGGGGTTGGTTGCCGAGGGCCAGCTCCCCCCGGTGGCCCGCCTTATTTCCGAGGATACTTTGGTGAATGTCGGTCTGAGCTCGGTCCCCACCGACCGTGAGTCCGCCACCGATTCTTTCTTGACTTTTTCCCTTCTTTCGTCCCGTTCTTTCCTTTGGTTTCTCCGTCTCCGACTATCCCGTCCTTTTTGCAGAGATCGACGACGTCATGCGGTCGGTGAAGACAAAGGCTGTTGGTAGGGCGTCCCTGCTGGAAGCAGCCCAGAGGAGGAAACGAGCTCTTCCGAGCGGGGCCCCACCGGCGAAGAAGTCCCGTAAGGAGGTGCCTCCGACGCCGACCGACGAGTCCGGGCCCACCGATCAGGGAGACGTCGTGGGCACGGACCGGCAGCTGACGCTGTATCAGCCCTCCGGTGGTAAGATTGCAGCTACTCCGGAGGTATCATCCGAGCCTGCCCGAGACGGACGGGTCGGACGTGATCGGTCCCCGACCCGGCCTTCGACTCGGTCGGCTCCTGATGACTCGAGGAGGGACGCGCCGAGGCCCCGACCGAGCGGGACCCTATCAATTCCTGGGGTGACCCCCGCCCCGAGCGCGATCGGCCGGACTCTTCCCCAGGCGATGGATAGGGGTAAGGCTGCAGAACCACCGTCCGGCTCTGGAGAGAAATCGGGGTCTGCCTTCACTACCGATGGCGCCCGAAATCTCATCGAAACAGTGCTGCTGGAGAAGGACCGTCGGCGGGTCCGGGAGTTGGAGGTCTCTGACGTTGGGGCTGCCAGCTGTGTCTGTCTCATGTCGGTGAGTGTTCTTCTGGCCGCTTTTCACCATTTATTGGCTCTGTTGTTCTCCGCCTGACTCCCTTATTTTTCCTATTTCTTAGCTCGCCCAGTACATGATCCGTCTGGAGGAGTGCTACAAGGAACAGGCGGGGCTTCTGGCGAAGGCCGAGGACCGGCTGAAAGCAGTGGAAAAGGGAGGCCAGGCTGTGGCAGGCAGGACAACCGGGGACTTCGAGGCGAGGCTCCGGGAGGCCGAAGAGCGGGCACTCGGCTTTGCTGCCCTCGAGAGGCAACTGTTGGAGGCTCAGGAGCTTGCCTCGGGTCTCGAGGGCGAGGTCAAGAAGGCGGATGAGCGGGCCGAGAAGCAGTCCCGGAAGGCTGCCGACTACCGGGAGAGGTGGGAGAAGGCCCAGCGGTCAGCCGACAACGCCCGCAACCGAATCCGGTCTCTTGAAGCTAAGCTGGGCGAATTGGAGTCGGCCTTGGAGAAGTCCCGTGCGAGCGATCAGGAGCTTCATTCGCGCCTGACGGAGGCTGAGGCTGCTCGCATTGCTGCCGAAGCGAAGCACAAGGAGGCTCGGGCTGAGCTGCTGAGGGTCTCCACCGAGGCGGAAGGCCGGATTGTGGCGAAGGTCTTGGAGGCGAAAGCCCAGATTATGGAGCGGGCAGAGGCGGCGCTGGCCGAGAGGAGTGCGGAAATCGGGCGTCAGGCGGTAGAGGCTTATCGCCAGTCCGCCGAGTTCGCTCATGATATGTCGGAGGCAGTACAGACCTATCGTCAGTCCGACGAGTTTGTCCGTGACGCGTCGGACGCGGGGGCCGAAGCCTTTATCTTAGGCTTCGAGGAGGGCCTGGCAAGGGTGTCGGCTAAGTACCCCGAAGTTGACCTGAGCGAGATTTCCCTTCTCGACTCCTCTCCGGCGCCATTGCCTGCTGGTTCTCCTGCTGCTTCCCTACCTCCTGCGGACGAGCCCGACGTTCCCGACCCGGGAGTTCCTCCAAGCTGACCTCTTGTACCTTTCGTTGTCTTCTCTTTTTTTTTTGTATACCGGGGTTTTGCCAAATTGTATGGGCCTCGGCCTTGAAACAATGAAAATTAATGCAAGTTGAATGTTTCTTCATCTCGCCTTCGTCCTTCTTTTTCTTTTAACTCTCGGTAGCGTCTTGCTGACTCCTGGCTCCCGAAATTCTTCCGGCGCTAGGCCAGGCATCCGAGGGTTAGGCCTCAGGAAACTCTTCCGGCGCTAAGCCAGGCATCCGAGGGTTGGGCCTCGGAAAATTCTTCCGGCGCTAAGCCAGGCATCCGAGGGTTAGGCCTCGGAAAATTCTTCCGGCGCTAAGCCAGGCATCCGAGGGTTAGGCCTCAGGAAACTCTTCCGGCGCTAAGCCAGGCATCCGAGGGTTAGCCCTCAGGAAATTCTTCCGGCGCTAAGCCAGGCATCCGAGGGTTAGGCCTCAGGAAATTCTTCCGGCGCCAAGCCAGGCATCCGAGGGTTAGGCCTCAGGAAATTCTTCCGGCGCTAAGCCAGGCATCCGAGGGTTAGGCCTCAGGAAATTCTTCCGGCGCCAAGCCAGGCGTCCGAGGGTTAGGCCTCAGGAAATTCCACTCGTTGGTCGACCAAGGCAGGCGCATGCCGAGGCAACTGGTCGGGGCTTCAGGCTAGTCTGCTCCCGGGATGGTCATCGGGTTAGCCTGGCATCCGAGGGCCGAGCCTCGGGACCTTCCACTCGTTGGTCGGCCAAGGCTGGCGCAAGCCGAGGCGACCGGTCGGGGCTTCCGGCTAGTCTGCTCCCGGGATGATCATCGGGCTAGCCAGGCATCCGAGGGCCGTCAAGCCTCAGGAAATTCCGCTCGTTGGTCGGCCAAGGCTGGCGCAAGCCGAGGCGACTGATAGTCAACTTTAAAGACCACGCAATAGCACGTATCTGGTAGGATAGTGATTACGGGTATCGATCCACAGGGATTGGGGTATAGTTATTTTTCTTAAAAATAAAAATATTTAAAATGATGAATTTGTGAAGACTATTAAACTAAACAATTCAATAAAAGAAAATGCAATTAAAGGGATATCAGTTTAGGAGAACCTAGGGCACAGAATTCACCACTAACATCGGAACAAGGGTTATTTATATTTTAATTTATTCTTGGATAAACATGCAAATTGGCTACAAGCCTAATAAGCATTTAAATAAAAATTCACAAAAGTAATTTGGGCATAATCCATCTTCGGTTGGCATGAAATGTCTACCCTAATCTAAGGTGGTAGCACATCGCATCTTCCCTAAGCATGGACTATCTTATATTTACCTAGTGATCATGAAGAACAGTTGTACGAACATCATACTTAAAATCACAGAAATTAAATATGATTCAAAAGAAGATTCCCATTAAAAACAATAGGTTCATACAACTCCAAGAACATAAAATAAAATATAAAACCCGTATTCCTTTGTTAGGGCTGCATCCAGCCCTAGAGAAGATCAGCCCAGTATGGAGTTGGAGACGGCAGCAGCAGCACAGCAGCAGGCTTCCATCTCTTCCTTTCGCCGGCTTCCTCTCCCTCTTGAACTTCTATTCATTCCTGAAATACCCAAAAGTTCTCTCTCTCCCCTTTTCTGTTTTCGTGGGACTCCGCCTGTGATGAGATGATAGGGAAAACCCCCCACCCCGGTGGGGGGGTTTGGCCTCTGAGGAGATTCGATGGGGCCGAAGGAAGATAGCTCCCTCCTTTTATAGCTTCACCAGCACCTCTTCCGAATGGGAAGATAAGGTTAAGGAACGGCTTCCTGTTCCGTGGATGCAGGGGAAACGAGTGATCCAAACGCGTGGCATGCTGGCTTTGATCCGAAGAGCTGGATGACGCGGAAGAAGGTGATGATGTTGAGCATATCCCGGGATGAAACTGAACTTCGGTTGAGCAGCTGAGAACGGAAGAACGGCTGGGACGTTGGGAGGATTTCCTGCGAATGGGCGAACGTGGGAGGATTTCAAAAGGTTGAGAGGATCGGATCTCGGCTGGGAGTGGTTCCGAAACAGGGGATTCCGTGGAGGGGATCTCGGACGCGTTGGAGGTGCTGAGAACGGACGCCGTGAAGCTCGGATGGATGAAGCCGAGGAAGCTGATCCAAAAGATGAAGTCCTGCTGGATTTGGTGCTTATCCCATGGGAGAAAGAAGGATCTCGGTTGGTTTGGATGCTGGGATGATTCGGTTGATGGTTATGTGAGAAGATCTCGGAACAGGGGAATGGTTGGAGCTCACGGATCACGGGGAAGATGGGATTGAGCTGGGGGATGAGCTTGGATTTGGTTGATTGTTAGCTTTGTTTCAGAACAGGGGAAGAGGATGCATCGTGATGGCTGGTTCTCATTCGGGAGTTGGGAAAGATGCGAACGAGATACAGAGGATTATGTTCACGGTTAAGAGGAGATGCTGGAAGAGTTTGGAAGTGCTGCCGTTAGCTGGAAATCCGGGAGATGGGCATGAGATGAGGATGAAGTCGGAACAGATTGAACGTGAAACTGAGGATGCGTTGAACGCCATCGCGAACGGAATGATCCGTGGATGATATGGCAGCTGGGATCAAACGTGAGATGGTGTTCTCGGTTGGGAAACAGGGGATGGTGTTCACGGTTGGGATAAAGATCGGATCCGCGGAGATGAAGGCTGGCTTGATCTGCAAACGGGAGGGAGAAACAGATTCATGAGCTGTGAGGATTGTTGTTTCCGTGAAGTCTGGGAGGTTGACGATGCTTCGGATGGGATCAAGATAAGATCATATATCAACGTGGATGAGAAGTTGGACGCGGCTGAATGGAGTTGATCCGGGAGTTGAGAGGAAGGATTGGGATTTATTTGGGAGAAAAGATGACGGTCGGCTGGGAGGAATTCGTGGATGAGAACTGAAGTTGGTTGGGAGATGGGATAAAGATGAACTCGATGTGGATGAAGGGGAGGAAGGCATGCATGAGATGAGCGGAAGCCTGGCTTTATCCATGGGCGATGAAGGCTAGATTCATGGGCATTCGGTTGGTTACGTGGAAGAGGATGGAGCACTGGCTTTGTTTGAAGCTGGGAAGCTTGCGGACATGGGATGGATTTCGTGGTAAAAGCTCATGGCTAACCGTGGGATGCTGGGACGCGTTCACGGATTGGGAATGAACTGGTTGTAGCTTGAAGCCTTGAACGCGGCGGATAGGCTGGGATTTCTTTGTTTGTTCGTGGGATATGCGTGGGATTTGTTGAACGGTAATGAAGGGGATATAAGCTGGGAAGAGGAAGATGATTCGGCAGGATATGGCTCATGAACGGGATGCACCGAGATTCGTGAAATGAATTTGTTCGGGATGAGCTCAATGTTGGAAAAGAAAATTGGGCTCGACTCTAATTGGTTGGAAAGATCCAATTCATGGGGTGCATGCGATTTGGGTTCAGGGGTCATCCCAGATGAATTTGATTCGACCTGCATCCATTAGACTCAACCAATAATAAAAGAATCTAACTTGAATAATTTATTTAAAATGAAAGGATGAAGGAAAATATATTTTTTTTAGTTAAATTTATAAAATATGTGAATTAACATAATGATAAGTGCTATGAATAAGATATTAATTTATGCATTATTTAGCACTTATCACACCCCCCAACCTACATTTTGCTAGTCCTCGAGCAAAATAAAAAAAATTAACTCACTTTCGCTGGAATCGCGATTGCATTTACCGTATGCAATAAGGCTTTAAACCCCTAGGTGGCCCTAGTGGACGAGTTTTTGTCTCGTGAGGGTTTCCGGCTCAGATACCCACAAACTGTGTCGAAAAAAATTTATTTTATTATTTTATAAAATCTAATTTCAAATGCATTAATGCCAAGAATTTCAAAAGTACACAAAGTTTTAATTACTAAGTCAGCCCAAATCCTAGGTCAAGATGCAACTTAAGTTGAAGTCATTAAGTTTCCGTTAGAGAGTTGTAAGGCTAATTTATACTTGGGTGCTCGGTGATGTCTGGACCATACACAGGCTAAGGCTTTAGATTCTCCAAAATACTGCTAAAACTAGTAGTTTCCAAGAATTGGTCAGATAAGACCTAATCACTGATTCAAAATCATCCTACCTTGCAGGATTTCGAGAGTTGTGGATGTTTACTTTAATACCTCATCGGCTTTATCTGTAATATTCCAGTTTACTCGAATTTTTACAACGATGGCTTTCACACTATCGTCTTTTTCAAGGTCAATATTATATTTATTTTTTTTTCTTTTTCTTTTTCTCTTTTTTTTTTTGAGATTTATAAATTACGCACTTTTACTCTTGTAATGATTTCTCCATGTAATGAGCATTCAGTCAACACTCCCACACCAGATGGCATAAGGTGTTAGGCATCAAGACTCCCCTACGGACCTATGCTCGGGTTCCTCATTACAAGCCCGCTGACCTTTGACGATAGGTAGCCCTTTTCGATGTACCTGACTAAATTCACTCTTTTTTTTTTTTAACAATAAATATGGGATAATAGTGAATTAGATAGGAATGATTCATCAGGACTCAAGGTTGCTCTAGACTCAGCAACATAATGTTGAACCTAATTCTTAGAAGTGCAGGCCATGTGTGTTGTGAAATTCCAAAGTAAAAATTATCTTACAACTCGCTAAAAGAATAAATAAAAAGAACTCAAATTGACTTACTCCTGACTAGTTATTGGGCTTTTTAGATTTTATATACTTTGTGTGATTATCATTTCAGCACTAAGGCATAGAAATTAGGTTTTTTTTTTTTTTTTTTTTGCCAATTCACTTAAAAATGTGAAAATGCGAAAAAATTTCTTCAAAAATTCGAATCCTATACCCCCCAACCTAGATCAGACATTGTCCTCAATGTTTTTTTTTTTTTTTGATGAAATTTTTTTTTTGAATATTATATTATTATTTTTATTGTTTTATATATTTTTTTATTTTGGACGAAAATATGATGCATATGGAGGATAAAAGCATTTTACCGTAGTTGCATCAGTAATATGAGGGATCCTGTTAAGAAAATAAAAAAAATGCGACAAAAAAATATGCAAAAATAACCAACGAGAATTGGGTTGCCTCCCAACAAGCGCTAAGTTTAACGTCTTCAGCCAGACGCATCAGGTGCAGTTAAGCATGCATTAAAAGAAAAATACATCAATTCCTCATGTTTGCCCTAAAATCACTAGACAGCTCCTAACTGGTTTGAAGAGGGCACCTAAGCCTCCAATCCGGTCTAATGAACTGAGTTGACCAGGTAAGCTCCCAGGTAAGTGGAGGGGTCACGATGCGTTTGCAAAGGTCCCACTTAAAACCCACTTGCCTCGAACAGATGAACTGTCTCCCTTGGGACAAAGCTTGCCTAGACATCAACTGAGCCACAGAGCGAAATTGGTGCAGCTTTCGGTGATCTTCGTCCTATTGAGCTCGAATGTCCCTAGGGGCCAACGTCTAATTGATTTTAATTAGAGTGATAGCTATGTGAGAATTGATTCACCTAATTTGGGCAAGAATCTGGTGATGAAATCCAGTTCTTATCTTGTTGGGGTGATTGCCCTTACTATGTGCGGATTAATTGTGTATGTGTATCAGGCATGCATTCACACTTTTGCTGAATTTAAAATCAAACAATCACCATTTTTTTTTTTTTTTTTTTTTTTTGCCAATTGGGAATCAAACTAAATAAGAAAGGTTTAGAGGTTACCAAAGAGACTTTTTCCAGCAATTTTTTAAAAGCAAACCTCTACAGCATTCCTTTTCCAGCAATTCCCTGTTTGATCGTTCCAGACTTTTTTCTTTGATTCCTGATCAAATAATATCAAAAGAAAAATCAAAAATGAGAGGTAAAAGAGATAAGGAAAGTAAAAATAGAAACTATATTTTTTTTATTTCTTTTTTATTTTTCGAATTTTTTTTTTTGAATTTTTTTTTTAATAAAAAGAAAAACAACTATGCTACCAGTCCCCGGCAACGGCGCCAAAAATTGATAGTCAACTTTAAAGACCATGCAATAGCACGTATCTGGTAGGATAGTGATTACGGGTATCGATCCACAGGGATTGGGGTATAGTTATTTTTCTTAAAAATAAAAATATTTAAAATGATGAATTTGTGAAGACTATTAAACTAAACAATTCAATAAAAGAAAATGCAATTAAAGGGATATCAGTTTAGGAGAACCTAGGGCACAGAATTCACCACTAACATCGGAACAAGGGTTATTTATATTTTAATTTATTCTTGGATAAACATGCAAATTGGCTACAAGCCTAATAAGCATTTAAATAAAAATTCACAAAAGTAATTTGGGCATAATCCATCTTCGGTTGGCATGAAATGTCTACCCTAATCTAAGGTGGTAGCACATCGCATCTTCCCTAAGCATGGACTATCTTATATTTACCTAGTGATCATGAAGAACAGTTGTACGAACATCATACTTAAAATCACAGAAATTAAATATGATTCAAAAGAAGATTCCCATTAAAAACAATAGGTTCATACAACTCCAAGAACATAAAATAAAATATAAAACCCGTATTCCTTTGTTAGGGCTGCATCCAGCCCTAGAGAAGATCAGCCCAGTATGGAGTTGGAGACGGCAGCAGCAGCACAGCAGCAGGCTTCCATCTCTTCCTTTCGCCGGCTTCCTCTCCCTCTTGAACTTCTATTCATTCCTGAAATACCCAAAAGTTCTCTCTCTCCCCTTTTCTGTTTTCGTGGGACTCCGCCTGTGATGAGATGATAGGGAAAACCCCCCACCCCGGTGGGGGGGTTTGGCCTCTGAGGAGATTCGATGGGGCCGAAGGAAGATAGCTCCCTCCTTTTATAGCTTCACCAGCACCTCTTCCGAATGGGAAGATAAGATTAAGGAACGGCTTCCTGTTCCGTGGATGCAGGGGAAACGAGTGATCCAAACGCGTGGCATGCTGGCTTTGATCCGAAGAGCTGGATGACGCGGAAGAAGGTGATGATGTTGAGCATATCCCGGGATGAAACTGAACTTCGGTTGAGCAGCTGAGAACGGAAGAACGGCTGGGACGTTGGGAGGATTTCCTGCGAATGGGCGAACGTGGGAGGATTTCAAAAGGTTGAGAGGATCGGATCTCGGCTGGGAGTGGTTCCGAAACAGGGGATTCCGTGGAGGGGATCTCGGACGCGTTGGAGGTGCTGAGAACGGACGCCGTGAAGCTCGGATGGATGAAGCCGAGGAAGCTGATCCAAAAGATGAAGTCCTGCTGGATTTGGTGCTTATCCCATGGGAGAAAGAAGGATCTCGGTTGGTTTGGATGCTGGGATGATTCGGTTGATGGTTATGTGAGAAGATCTCGGAACAGGGGAATGGTTGGAGCTCACGGATCACGGGGAAGATGGGATTGAGCTGGGGGATGAGCTTGGATTTGGTTGATTGTTAGCTTTGTTTCAGAACAGGGGAAGAGGATGCATCGTGATGGCTGGTTCTCATTCGGGAGTTGGGAAAGATGCGAACGAGATACAGAGGATTATGTTCACGGTTAAGAGGAGATGCTGGAAGAGTTTGGAAGTGCTGCCGTTAGCTGGAAATCCGGGAGATGGGCATGAGATGAGGATGAAGTCGGAACAGATTGAACGTGAAACTGAGGATGCGTTGAACGCCATCGCGAACGGAATGATCCGTGGATGATATGGCAGCTGGGATCAAACGTGAGATGGTGTTCTCGGTTGGGAAACAGGGGATGGTGTTCACGGTTGGGATAAAGATCGGATCCGCGGAGATGAAGGCTGGCTTGATCTGCAAACGGGAGGGAGAAACAGATTCATGAGCTGTGAGGATTGTTGTTTCCGTGAAGTCTGGGAGGTTGACGATGCTTCGGATGGGATCAAGATAAGATCATATATCAACGTGGATGAGAAGTTGGACGCGGCTGAATGGAGTTGATCCGGGAGTTGAGAGGAAGGATTGGGATTTATTTGGGAGAAAAGATGACGGTCGGCTGGGAGGAATTCGTGGATGAGAACTGAAGTTGGTTGGGAGATGGGATAAAGATGAACTCGATGTGGATGAAGGGGAGGAAGGCATGCATGAGATGAGCGGAAGCCTGGCTTTATCCATGGGCGATGAAGGCTAGATTCATGGGCATTCGGTTGGTTACGTGGAAGAGGATGGAGCACTGGCTTTGTTTGAAGCTGGGAAGCTTGCGGACATGGGATGGATTTCGTGGTAAAAGCTCATGGCTAACCGTGGGATGCTGGGACGCGTTCACGGATTGGGAATGAACTGGTTGTAGCTTGAAGCCTTGAACGCGGCGGATAGGCTGGGATTTCTTTGTTTGTTCGTGGGATATGCGTGGGATTTGTTGAACGGTAATGAAGGGGATATAAGCTGGGAAGAGGAAGATGATTCGGCAGGATATGGCTCATGAACGGGATGCACCGAGATTCGTGAAATGAATTTGTTCGGGATGAGCTCAATGTTGGAAAAGAAAATTGGGCTCGACTCTAATTGGTTGGAAAGATCCAATTCATGGGGTGCATGCGATTTGGGTTCAGGGGTCATCCCAGATGAATTTGATTCGACCTGCATCCATTAGACTCAACCAATAATAAAAGAATCTAACTTGAATAATTTATTTAAAATGAAAGGATGAAGGAAAATATATTTTTTTTAGTTAAATTTATAAAATATGTGAATTAACATAATGATAAGTGCTATGAATAAGATATTAATTTATGCATTATTTAGCACTTATCAGCGACCGGTCGGGGCTTCAGGCTAGTCTGCTCCCGGGATGATCGTCGGGTTAGCCTGGCATCCGAGGGTTGTCAAGCCTCAGGAAATTCCGCTCGTTGGTCGGCCAAGGCTGGCGCAAGCCGAGGCGACCGGTCGGGGCTTCAGGCTAGTCTGCTCCCGGGATGATCGTCGGGTTAGCCTGGCATCCGAGGGTTGTCAAGCCTCAGGAAATTCCGCTCGTTGGTCGGCCAAGGCTGGCGCAAGCCGAGGCGACCGGTCGGGGCTTCAGGCTAGTCTGCTCCCGGGATGATCGTCGGGTTAGCCTGGCATCCGAGGGCCGAGCCTCAGGAAATTCCGCTCGTTGGTCGGCCAAGGCTGGCGCAAGCCGAGGCGACCGGTCGGGGCTTCAGGCTAGTCTGCTCCCGGGATGATCGTCGGGATAGCCTGGCATCCGAGGGTTGTCAAGCCTCAGAAAATTCCGCTCGTTGGTCGGCCAAGGCTGGCGCAAGCCGAGGCGACCGGTCGGGGCTTCAGGCTAGTCTGCTCCCGGGATGATCGTCGGGTTAGCCTGGCATCCGAGGGCCGAGCCTCAGGAAATTCCGCTCGTTGGTCGGCCAAGGCTGGCGCAAGCCGAGGCGACCGGTCGGGGCTTCCGGCTAGTCTGCTCCCGGGATGATCATCGGGTTAGCCAGGCATCCGAGGGCCGAGCCTCGGGAAATTCCGCTCGCTGGTCGTGCGCTTGTCGCTCGCTGCCCGACGGGGTTTCTCCGTGGCCAGCCGCGATCATGTTTCTCCTTTTCTCTAAGCGTTGCCTGGGGGAACACGAGAAGGGCATTAAACGCTAATTAATGCGTTACCTGGGAAATCGGATCACCAGCTGCTGCTTGCGAGGAGTGTTAGTTGAGCGGCCGCGATACGCGGGTTCTTCGAGGAGGATACGGCCTGGGCGCGAGCGGAGATATGTGGACCTAGGGGTACATGACACCCGGATTGTCCTGCACAAAGAATGCGGTTTAAGGAGAATGACGCTTAGGAAATCGCGGGGAGATACGCCTCGGGAGCCGGAACGGCTCCGGTTTCAATGCGCCTGCATTTATTGGAGCCACCCGCATCGGAACGACCAGGGGGCCGCAGTTCGGCTATAAATACAGGTGCAGGTACGATGGAGTTTGCCAAGCCGGAGCTGTTCAGGTTGCCATGGATCGCGGACCTCCTCCTTGGCATATGACTGAGAGACTCCTGTTGAAGGAAAGGGGAGACGCTCCCCTTGCGACTTCAGCCAACTAGCCGTTTCATCTGGGATCAACAAGGAGGGTCTTCCCGGCGGAGCTCCGCTCTAGGCGTTTCATCCGGGATCAGATCTCCCCTCCTTGAAGTTCAGCCTCCCGATTGAGCTCTGCACCAGACGCTCAGTCCGGGACCGCGCCTCCATATGCTCTTCCCCCTCGTATTCCTTCTCTTTCCTACCACTGGGGAGGATGGGAATATCCTTTGGAGGCGGCGTTCCCCTGGGGGCAGCGGGAGCTTCTTCTGCGGCGGCTCCTCGTCTTTTTGGTGAGGTGCTGGATGGCGCCTCCGGTTAGAAGCACCCACTTCCGGTGGGATTGCAGCTGCTTTGGATTGAGGGTTTGGGATCCTCGGTCCTCAGCTCCACAGATTCTCCACCTCTTCTTTGCTTTCTTTACTCCCTAATTCCCCTCTGGGAATTCCTTGTAATCACACGAGCACGCCATTGTAACCAGAAATTATTGAAATGAAAAGTGTTGCACCTTTTCAAATTGTCTTTCTGGCCTTGTTGTTCTACTGGTAATACATCCGCAGGTTAGCGGAATTCCAGCCCCTTGGAATTTCTCGGCCATCTAGGGCTTCCAACTGGTAGGAGCCAGGTCGGTTTACCCAACGAACTTTATACGGGCCTTCCCAATTCGGCGCTAGCTTCCCACCTTCCGTAGGTTGAGATGCCTTAGCTCGCCTCAGCACCAGATCTCCAATTCTGAAAAGCTTCGGTCGGACTTTGGAGTTGTAATATCGGGCCACCCTCCGCTGATACATTGCCATCCGAACCTGCGCCATTTCCCTTGCTTCTTCCAAGAGATCCAGGTTCCCTCGGAGTTGCTCCGAGTTGGCCTCGGGTCGGTGTGCGGCTACCCGAGGTGAGGGAAGTCCGAGCTCTACGGGGACAACGGCTTCCGTGCCATAGGTTAGGCTGAAAGGCGTCTCCCCGGTAGGAGTCCGATGCGTGGTCCGATACGCCCAAAGGACATTCTCGAGTTCCTCGACCCAAGCTTGCCCCGTCCGTCCGATCCGCGCTTTGATACCTTAGAGGATTGTCCGATTTGTGACCTCGGCCTCGCCGTTGGTTTGGGGATGCGACACGGACGTGAACCGATGTTCGATCCCGAACTCCTCGCAGAAGTCTCGGAAATGCTTGTTATCAAACTGTCGACCGTTATCCGAGATGAGGACCCGAGGTACCCCAAATCGGACGATGATGTTCTTCTTTACGAACTTCCGGACTTGCGCCTCCGTGATGGTGGCCAGTGGCTCTGCCTCCACCCACTTGGTGAAGTAGTCGATAGCGACAATCAAAAATTTCCGCTGGGCCGAAGCGATGGGGAATGGTCCGAGGATATCCATTCCCCACTGTGCAAAGGGCCAGGGGGCGGTGATTGGCGCCAAGGGAACAGAGGGGACTCTCTGGATGTTGGCGTGGCGCTGGCAGGCGTCGCATTTCCGTACGTGATCCTTTGAGTCTTCCAATAAGGTCGGCCAATAGTAGCCTTGCCTCATGATCTTATGTGCCAGGGACCTAGCCCCCAGGTGCGATCCGCAGATGCCTTCGTGGACTTCGCTGAGGGCGTAAGCCGCTTCCGAAGGGCGGAGGCACCTTAAGAGGGGGGCGGTGAACGAGGTCCGATACAGCCTCCCTTCGTAGAGTACGTAGTGGGCGGACTTCATAACAAGTCGCCGAGCTTGATCTTCATCTTCGGGGAGGATCCCTTCGGCGAGGTAAGCTACAAGCGGGTCCATCCAAGATGGTTCCGGATCAATTGCCATTACCGCTTCAGCCTCGCCGATGCTCGGGGCATCTAGGGTCTTCAGGTATATCGCCCTTGACAAGTTGTGTGCCTCAGCGCCCACCAAGCGGGACAACCTGTCGGCCCTAGCATTTTCGCTCCTTGGGACCTGCTGAATGTCAATACTGCCGAGGTCGGGAATGAGTGCTTGCACCTTCCGGACGTAGCTCTGCATGGTCGGGCTCCGTGCCTCGAACTCCCCTCGAACCTGCCCGACCACCAGCTGGGAGTCGGTGAAGACCTTCAGACGCCGGATGCCGAGCTCCTTGGCGAGTTTGAGTCCCGTGACTAGGGCCTCGTACTCCGCCTCATTGTTGGTCACTGGAAATCCGAACCTCAAGGCATACTCGGCTATCACTCCATCGGGATTGGTAAGGACCAGCCCAGCCCCTCCACCTTCAGGGTTCGACGACCCGTCAATGTGGAGCGTCCAGATCGGGAGATCGAGGCTGGGTGTTTCCGGCGGCCCAGGTTCCGTCTCCTGCACAGTGCACTCAGCGAGAAAGTCCGCGAGCACCTGGGCCTTGATGGCGGGCCGGGGCTGGTAGCGGATGTCGAACTCACCAAGTTCTACTGCCCACTTCACCAGCCGTCCCGCATTCTCAGGATTGTTGAGGATCTGCCGCAGTGGTTGATCGGTCAAAAGGGTGACAGAATGAGCCTGGAAATAGGGGCGAAGCCTCCTGGTCGCAGTCAGCAGCACGAAGGCGATCTTTTCAGCCTTCGTGTACCGCGTCTCGGCATCCCGGAGGACTCGGCTGGTGTAGTACACGGGCTTCTGAAGTTTTGCCTCTTCCCGAACCAGTACTGCGCTGACTGCGGTTGGGGAGACCGCCAGGTAAAGGTAGAGCATCTCCCCCTCTTGCGGCTTGGACAGCAGGGGAGGAGACGCCATGTACTCCTTGAGCTGGTCGAACGCCACTTGACATTCAGCCGTCCAGAGGAAGTCTTTCGGGCGCTTCAACACCTTGAAGAACGGTTGGCAGCGTTCGGCCGATTTTGCCACAAATCGTCCGAGCGCGGCGACCCTCCCAGCGAGCTCCTGAACCTCTTTCACTTTGGTCGGAGGGGACATATCTTGGATGGCCTTGATTTTGTCCGGGTTGGCCTCGATCCCCCGCTGGTTGACAATGAAGCCGAGGAACCTCCCGGCCGAAGCACCAAAGGCGCACTTCGCTGGGTTTAGCTTCATACGAAACTTCCGCAAGGTGGCGAAGGTCTCCTCCAGATCCGCAATGTGCTGATCCGCATGGCGGCTCTTTACCAGCATATCGTCCACGTACACCTCCATGTTCCGGCCGATCTGCTCCTTGAAGATTTTATTGACGAGGCGCTGGTAAGTAGCGCCAGCGTTCTTCAGACCGAAAGGCATTACCTTGTAACAGTACAGCCCCCTGTCTGTTATGAAGGCCGTTTTCTCCTCGTCCTGTGGAGCCATCATTATTTGGTTGTAGCCGGAGAAGGCGTCCATGAAAGACAGCAGCTGATATCCGGAAGTCGCGTCGACCAGTTGGTCTATTCGCGGAAGCGGAAAGCTATCCTTGGGGCACGCCTTGTTCAGGTCGGTGTAGTCGACGCACATCCTCCACTTTCCGCTCGCCTTCCGGACAAGTACGACGTTTGCCAGCCACTCGGGGTAGCTCACTTCCCTTATGAAACCTGCCTCCAAGAGTTTGTCTACCTCCTGGTCGACCACCCGAATCCGATCCGGGGCACAGTGTCTCTTCTTTTGCTTTACTGGTCGGTGGGTCGGGTCGACGTTGAGGGCGTGAGAAATGACCTCCGGGTCGATCCCAGGTACATCGGCCGCCGACCAGGCAAACACATCAGCATTGGCTCGGAGGAATTCCACTAACCGGAGCCGAGCTTCCAAGTCGAGGTTGGCACCGACCCGGACCGTGCGGTCCGGGCGGCCTTCTTCGAGGGGAACTTCAATTACGCCCTCGGCCGGCTCCCCGTGCCGCAAGGCCACTTCGTCTCTGGCGTCA
Organism: Phoenix dactylifera; assembly: GCF_009389715.1. NCBI lineage: Eukaryota > Viridiplantae > Streptophyta > Magnoliopsida > Arecales > Arecaceae > Phoenix > Phoenix dactylifera. The sequence continues at coordinate 24,438,314 of NC_052399.1, forward strand.
AGGGACTCGACGCTTAGGGCCTCCATGGGCTTCTTCCCTTTGAGAGTTGCTAGGAAACAATGCCGTGCGGTTGGTTGGTCACCTCGGACCTCTCCAATCCCGGCCGCCGTGGGGAACCGCATGAGCAAATGGTAGGTAGAAACCACCGCGCGAAGGGCGTTCAGTCCGGGTCGTCCGAGGATAGCGTTGTAGGCCGAGGGGACACGGACGACCAAGAACCCGAGTCGCACCATGGCTTCTGCGGGTGCAACGCCCGCAGTCACAGGCAGCTCAATGACACCTTCGGCCGAGATAGCGTCTCCAGTGAATCCTATGAGGGGGGGTGGATGTTTTGTGCAACAATTGTCGGGACAAGCTCATCTTTTGGAAGGCCTCGTAATACAAAATATCAGCTGAGCTTCCACTATCCACAAGAACACGCCTTACATCATAGTTCGCCATAGTGAGAGAGATCACCATGGCGTCATCGTGGGGAGTCTGAACCCCCTTTACATCTTCATCACAAAAAGTGATTACATTTCCGACCCGCTGCCTCTTCGCGACGGCCACTCCTGATGCTTCCGCCGAGCCCCCTGCGTTCCTCACGGGCCGAGAGCAGCCCCCAGTGATGGTGTGGATCACTCCCGCAACGGGTCGATTCTGCTCCCGAGGCTCCTGAGGGGCCGGGTCGACCGGACGCGGGTCTGCCGGGGGACGTCGGTCGTTTACATATCGACCGAGACGCCCTCGGCGAATGAGAGCCTCGATCTCGTCCCGAAGCTGGAAGCAGTCTTCGGTATCGTGGCCGTGGTCTCGGTGGTACTCACAGTACGCCCGAGAAGGCCTCCTCCCAGGGATCTTCTTCATCTGCCTCGGGACCGGGAGGTCCTCCCGCCCCTTGACCTCCATGAGGATCTGGGCCCGGGGGGCCAGGAGTGGGGTGTACCGGTTGAAGCGTCGGTGCGGAGAACGAGGGCGTGTGGCGCCGTGGTTCCTTGCTGGTGACGGGCTTCTGCGCCGGCGTTGAGGCGTCGGGCTCCTCCTCTGGGGTGCCTCTTTTCGCCTTTTCTTCCCGGGCTTTAGAGGGGCCTCGGCGGCCTCCTTGTTCCGGTGGGATGCTGCCTCCTCGGCGTCTGCATACTGGTTTGCCCGAGATAACAGCTCCGGGAAGCTCCGCGGCAAGCGTTTGTCCAGGGAGAAGGTGAGTCTGCCCTTCCGGAAGCCACGCTTCAGGGCTGAGAGAGCCACTTCCTGGCTCAGGTTCCGGACCTCCAGTGTAGCCTTGTTGAAGCGGGTGAGATAATCCCGCAGGCTTTCTCCCTCGTTTTGCCGGACATCAAAGAGGGAGTCGGAGACCAGTCGCCGCCTGCTACTGACGGCGAAATGGCTGATGAAGAAGCGGGTGAACTGGTCGAAGGACTGGATGGAGTTAGCCTCCAGGCCGGCGAACCATGCCCTTGCCGGGCCACGGAGGGTCGCCGGGAAGGCCTTGCAGAGGAGCGGATCCGATGCTCCATGGAGGAGCATAAGAGTCCTGAAACTCTCCACGTGGTCCCGCGGGTCCGCCGCCCCGTCGTAGGGTTCGATCGCCGGCATTTTGAACCCCGGCGGGTTCGGGGTCCGCAGGATCCTCGAGGCAAGCGCCGGCTGGGAGGAGATCTCCAAGTCAGCGAAGGGATCTTTGGAGTGGCCCTTCAGGACCTGGAGTTGTCTGTGGAGATCGTCCACCCGCCGGTCCAGGGAGCGCGACCGGTGGGTGGGGGACAAGGAGCGGCGCGAGGGGGACCGACTGGAGTGCGGGCCCCTCGAGGACTGGGGTGTCTGAGAACGCGCCCGGGTCCGCCTCTCGTACCCCGCACAGCTCCGATGAGAAGGTCCTGGCAGAATGGACCGCACTCGAGAATCCTCCTCGCGCCGGCGCTCCTCTCCATGGGAGAGGAAGGAGCGCTGGTTGTGAGGAAGAGGCGAGTGCTCGGGGGGCAGCGGCTCCTGAGCCCGTTGCGGCGCCCGAGAGATCACACCCTGCAGATTCTGCACTGCCTCCGCGAGGGTGCGAACCTGCTGGGCTAGCTGGTCGAACTGAGCAGCTTCGACCGTCTGAATGGGAGAAGGGGCGGTGGAGTGCTGCTGAGAGTGCGTTGGGGACGCAGCAGCCTCTCGGCCGGAGGCGCGAGAGGCTCCGCGACCGGAAGCATTGGAAGCTCCACGACCACGTCGCCGTGCCATTACGATCGTTCTAAGATTCGGCCCTTCCTCTAGCGCCAACTGTTGCTGGTGGTCCAAACCGAGAACGATTGGCACTGCGGTGTGAACGGGGTTCCGTCTGAGTTGTCTTGGTTGGTGTTGACTGCGCTCCACCTTCCGCCAAGAAACCTGCAAACAAGCCTTGCACCACCACCAGGGTGGTGATGGCCCTCCGACGGTCAAGTCAGAGGAGATTGGAGGAGGAGGAGAGGTGATAATCGCAAGTAAGAGAGTGCTCCGGGAGATATTGCTCACCTCCCCCCTTTCTCCCCCCAGCCGCATATATACCTGGCTGGGGGGTCTCTCAGGGGGGTTCGTTATCGTGGGGCACGATGGTGTGGCCACTGACATGGCCGTTACAGGGCGTCGTGGAGCAGCACCGGGTACGGCCACGTCAGGGCATAGTGGGGCTCCGCTTTGTACGGCTGATGCAGGAGATCGTGGAGCAGCATCGGATACGGCCGTTGCAGGGAGTAGTGGAGCAGGAGGCCGCGGCGTGCCTCTGGGAATAGCCTGTCGTTATCAAGAGATCTCCGACTCGGGGTCGGAGCGCTGGATCAAGGGGCAGCCGACTCGGGGTCGGGCTGCGGAGCCGAGGATATCCGACTCGGGGTCGGATTGCTGGATCAAAGGGCAGCCGACTCGGGGTCGGGCTGCGGAGCCGAGGATATCCGACTCGGGGTCGGATTGCTGGATCAAAGGGCAGCCGACTCGGGGTCGGGCTGCGGAGCCGAGGATATCCGACTCGGGGTCGGATTGCTGGATCAAAGGGCAGCCGTAGTCTTCCTGGGCGCGCGTGCCGGTCACGTGGGGCATGGCGGCTTATTTCCCCCGTAACAATAATTTATAAGATTTTGGAAGATTACCACTAAAACTTTAATTGTTAAGTATTGTACAGAGCTTGGGTCTTGTCAGGGGCCATCAAGTATTACTCTATATAGGCCATTAGTTCAATCGAGCATGTATTAAAATATTAAAAATTAAAAAAATATTTAATATAAAAATATAATATAAGAGTATTAATATTTTTTTCATCAAAAATTATTATTACCTTTTATTATAGAATAAATAAAAATAATCATGAATTATCTATGCCTACAAAGTCTGTAACAAAAATTATATATGAATATGGTGACACATAAGAGTTAATTTATAATATTTTTAGCAACAAAACTTTGAAAATATCATAAAAACTAAAATAAAGTAAGTTCAATTTTCATTTTTGTGTAAGAGAAAAAAATAAAAAAAAAGATTAAAATATAAAATATTGAAATGCACATCAAATAATTATTTAATGATATGAATATAAGTTGATAGTTAAATAAATCGTTTTTATGTAATAGCTTTATGGTTCAAGTGCATGACAGTAAACATGATGAATTAATATGATAGATGGGTATTAGACTTTGTTAGTGTAGCCGTCTTTTTGTTGAAATATGCTCTACAATTATTTTATTTTATTTATTTATTTGTATTAGCTATAAAGAAAGATTGTTTTATATGGTTTTGTTAAACTCTATTTGCATCAATGTACTCATTTGCCTTATAGACAAAAGAATTTAGAATCACTTTTTGGCATCTTCCTTTTAGATCATTTTGTCTCTCAAAAAGTAGTTTTTGAGTTTGCTAGCCAAACACACAGCAAATTAATTATATTGCTTCAGAACAAATTGGGGACACTAACAACCAAATACTTTGAAGCAAAACTTCTTTGTCTAAAGAAGCTTTTAACCTCATAACACAGCTTTTAAACCAAATGACATAGCATCCCTAATCATATCTTTATCATTTAGCCACCTTTACCTTCCTAGATGATTTAGAACATCTTCCTTTGATCTAATATGAATGAAAGTTGGTTGAGAATGAAAGTAGGTTAAGCATAACCCAACCTCTTTTCTCGAAAGAAAAAACCATCCCTATAGCATTGCATTTGTTACTCTTATAAATAGTATTTTCTGAAATAGGAATTATGAATATTATTTCATTTTCATATTTGCTTATTTTATTTGTTAAAGAAAGTGAGTAAAATCTAAATATAAGAGGAGTATGTAAATTGGAGAGGGAGATTAATAGAGGGGGATGCAGGGATCAAAAACTTTGAAGTTGGATGATTCCATCCTCTAGACTGGGATGAGGATTTTTTGAAAGCAACTGGGACTAACCACAAATAAAAAATATGAGATTATTCCAAACTAGAAAAACGTTGCATGCCTATGGTCCTATATATTGTGAATCCCATCTCCAAAAGCAAAAGCCAAGTTTCTTCATAAAAGCTATCCATTTTGTTTTTTCTAAAAAAAATAGCATTGTGTTCAAAGTAAAAACAGCAGGGATATGACTAAAGTCGGGAGATCTAGGGCATCAGGCAGGGAAGCGGTTTACTCTTCTCTAGAGGATCCTCCGTCGTAGCTCAAAATCTAGGGCATGGTTGCATGGGAGTGAAAAAGGGAGGAAGCGGAAGCTTTATATATCAGCCATTTCCTTACGGGCTGCAGTCCATAGGCCTACCGGCTTGCGTGTCTAAAAAAAGAACTGATCCAAAAAAAAAATGGGTTGGGTCGGATCTGGGTCCGAGTCCGGGTCAAAATTGGGTGGATCCGATCCGATCCGAAAAATAGAACGGGTCCAAATTTAGGACCCGATCCGGCTCTGCGGATCCTAAAATTCGAGTCAGATCGTATCTTACGCGGCCCACCCAAATATGAGGATAGCACTATTTAACTGATTTTGTTTATATTTCTGCCACATATTTTTCCGGAATAAAGCATGCGCATGGATGCAGGATTGGAACAATAAAAAAAACATATTTAATAAAATTAAATTTTGATAATTTTATATCATCTATAATAGACTACAGAATAAGAACACTTGAAAAATATATGTATTATGAAGTTGGTTGATCTTTGAATAGAGCGATGGAGGCAGAGCAAAATGCATTACAAAATTAAAACGCTCGAGAAACACGATAGGAACTCTCGGGAAACAAATATCACCAACAATAATTCCATCTCCTTTATAATACGTTACCAATTATTGATTTAGAAAACTCAAGGAGAACGGATAGGCATTGAAAGAACCAAGAATATATGAACTGAGAAAGATACATTACAAAATTAAATTGCATGCTAATTACGTTATTCGTTAGAACGTTCGAGAAAACAGATAGATGTTGTGAGAGAAGAGATAGGCGTTATCCACTCGGAAACAGATACGGAGAGATACGCCCAAATCTAACTTGGATGCTCCATTAGAACACTCGAGAAACTTGACGTTAAATGCGGGACCGTCTATAAGAGCAAGCGAGCAGGGGGTTGGCATCTGAACCATTATGTTTTCCACCTCTTTTTTTCTGATACAACCCGTCTCCCCCTCCGTCTCTGGTGAACATCCCTCGTCACAACCTAAAACCTCATCCAAGAAAATATTTTTTGAGTTTCTTAGTTTTTTTTGAATATCCAAAATCTCCTCAAGCAGAGGGTTGGCATATGAACTATTATATTTTCCACCTCTCTCTTTCTCCATGAACATCCCTCATCACAACCTAGAATCTCATCCAAGAAGATATTTTTTGGGTTTCTTAGCTTTTTTATAAATATCCAAAATCTCCTCGGGCAGGAGGTTGGCATATGAACCATTATGTTTTCCATCTCTCTCTTTCTGATACAACCAGTCTCTCCCCTCCATCTCTGGTGAACATCCCTCATCACAACCTAGAACCTCATCCAAGAAGATATTTTTTGGGTTTCTTAGTCTTTTATAAATATCCAAAATCTCCTCGGCAAATAACTAATGTGTGGCAGTCTCCATGAATCCGTACTATTACAACTCAAAACCTCATCCCAAAAAGCTATACGAAACGTATTTTTTAGATTTTTTAATTCTATATAAATATTCAAAATTTTCTTGGCGAATAACCGATGTTTGGCTAAACATATTTCCGCACGGATTGCTACAGTTGAGTAACCTTATATATAGAGAGAGAGAAGATGAGGAAACCAAAGCCATCACTGTGCATGATGTCCTCCTTATGTTTGCTAATGTCCCATACCATCCATACCTAAATACCTTATTCAGGAGAGATGTCCATGGAAGGCGAAGATATACAGCTGCCTTATTGTGGCTTCACCATTAGCTACTGCGAGCCACCAGGGATAAACCATGAGGTGGGAGTGGAACCTTTCTTCTTCTCCGGCTCCACATTGGTGGTGGGATGCAAGAGAGGGGAACTCGAAGGTCCACGTACGGTGCGCTGTGCTACGTCTCTCTCGCTCTGACATCAATCCTCAGTTCCGTTTCTGGTGGCAGACTCTCAGATGGCTACAACAAAAGGTTGTCGTTGAAGCATGCAAATCGCCAGACCTGCATCAACTGCACCAGAAGCCGGTCTACCAGAGTACCAGCCTTGGCATTGCAGCCGAATGGATGTCTTCATTGCCGGCAATCAACAATGGAAGCATACACATGAGGTGCCATATATTCCCAGAAGGAACACAACTGCATCAATGAAAAGCTGACACATGATACAATTTTGGATCATGGCATTACGAAAATTAAATGTAGAAAGATGATTTTAATTCCCTCCAATTGTTTTGTATGATGAGCTTAAGTTCAGAATCAAGGTCATCAACATTGTGAATTAATTAAATTAAGCAATACAGATGGCCTTTTGGAAAAGGTATTTGCACTCTTCTTTTGAGGTTATAACTATGTGATATTATACATAAAAGACATCCACTTATACGATGGGACTGAATTTTGATAGAGCGAGCATTTACTTTGGATGAGGTAGATCAAAAGTTTAGTACTTCACATGGATGTTTTTGAAATATTGATTAAGGAATAACCAAGTCTAATTTGGAGAATGTGTCTGTCTCCAAATAAATTCTATTTAGTTTGAATTGCGTGTGAAAATCTTAATTAATAAAGAACAAATTGTATGATAGAGAATGAGTAATATGGTAAATCATAGTTCACCCATAATTTGATGGGGAAAAAGCATACACGAGCAGATGTATCTATTTCGTCTGTACCAATATCATGCTCCAAACCCAACATTTGAGTTAAGCATGTGATAGAGCATGGTTCTAGAAAATATGCAAAGCCTTGTGACTTGTACAAAATTTTAGCAATACTTAAAAAAAAGGATATAATGCCCACCTCGTATAAGGAATCTCAAACCATAGAAAAATGCTAAGCATTCCGAGACCATGACAAGAAAAGTAGAAGAAATAATATGAGCTACACAGCTCAATAAGAACCCTATCCCCCCACACACAAAAAGATTACATATAATTAATGACAATTCATAGAAATTATTAGAAAATGATATTAAAATTTAAATAATATTAAAGTATGATTACGATGAAACTCATACTCCTGTTAACCAATATTTCGATTCTCATACCCCGCACTTAATAGGTCACAATGTATCAATGCATATCAAGTAACAAAAATAACTCATTATCATAATTTATAACTCTTTTTGTGAGTTTCCAATCTAGCAGTCTGTCAAAAAACATAAAATAAGTAAATTATTTATTTTTGACTCGAGACTATCCACCATCACATTTTCCGCCTGTGTTAGGGCATTGAATACCATCGAGTTCTTACCTGTGACGAGGCAAACTGTAGTAACATGGGTAATCCAAGTCTCATGCTTGCTATTCAGTTAATGTCACCTATCATTCTCACTAATATCACTAGGGAACAACCCAACATTTTAACATTATAAAGATACAATAATATAGTCATTTTTTATGCATAATCAAGACTATTCATTACTATAATTCACATGTACATATCATAAATTGCATATCAATACAAGAAAACATAATAAGGGTTTCATACCTTTACCACGCAGCAGTAAACAGTTAAGTGTGCCAAGCAATCCATATATATACCTAACGCATCCAATTAAATTATTTTTAATTGTAGTATAATTGAAGAAATCAACCATTTTCATGAAATTTGAGAACCAACTGCCTAAAGATCATTATAAATAACCATCTTGCAAGCATAGATAATTATATTAACCATTTATTAATTTTTCCCAGATTTCTAATCTGACAACTTTTGGTGTTCCAAGACCAATCTTAGTCCCAGGATTTTCCATCCTAACCCTAATCCATGCTATTTACCTAAATTAAAAGAATAAAAGCTAGTGTTTTATCTCAGTTAAGGGATCAGAGTGTAAAACTCAAACGCTAATCCTCTTCTTGTCCTGGTAGTCATGCGTCTATGCAAAATAAACATGGAGAAACCAAAAGATGATAAGGGAGAAGTGGAGCTTTGGGTTATTGTTCGGATAATCTACAGATGCCTTATTGTTGCTTCACCATTAGCTTGGAACCCCACCTGGGATAAACCATTAGGTGTTAATGGAAACTTTCCGCTTATCTAGCTTCACATTGGTGATAAGATGCAAGAGAAAGGAACCCAAAGGTCCATGCTGCGCTAACTGTGCTATATCTCTCTGGCTTCACCATCAATTTTTAGGTCTGTTTCTGGTGGCAAGCTGATCTACCTAGCTCGGTGTTGCAGCTGAATGGATCTCTTCATTTTTGGCTATCACAGTTCTATAATGGAGGCAAAGACATGAGGAACCATATATATATATTCTCGGAAGGAACATGACTGCAACAATGAAATGCTGGCACATGAAATAGTATTGGATCATGGTATTATGAAAATGTAGAAAGTTGACTGTAATTCCTTGCAATTGTTCAGAATCAAGGTCATCAACATTGTGTTTTCATTAATTAAGCAATACAGACGACGTTTTGGAAAAAATCTTGGCACTTTTTGTTGAGGTCGTTACTATGTGATATTATTCATAGAGAAAGCCCCTTAGGTGGAATTGAATTTTGATAGAGCGAGCACGTACTTTGGATGGGATAGAACAAAAGTTCAGTACTTCACATGGATATTTTTCAAATATTCATTAAGGAATAATTAAGTCTAATTAGGAGTATGTGTCTGTAATAGCCCAATGTTTTGGCACGGCATGGTCCTGCTCGGGCTGGTAGGAATCGGCCTCTTGGGCCTCTACATGCGGGGCACGTGATGGGGGAAGGAAGACTCGATCGAAGTCTTCATCTTCCTTGAGTTCCTCAAGGAAGACGAGTTCTAAGGCTCGCCGGACTCCGATGAAAACTTTAGGATGAAATAAAAAAAAAAACCTTCCCTCTTACCTTTATGCATCACTTTTAATCCTCATTCAATCGCCGGCAAGATTCGTCCAATTTTCCTTGAATTTTTTTTTCTTCTGTCGAGCAGTCACGGCAACCCACCATTGATTCGCCACGAGAACGAGGTAATCCGTCTGGCCACTCTTCTATACCTATTCCCAAGTCCCTTGGCCATCGACTATGGTCTGGTTGTCTCCAGTGGTCTCTAGACTCGTGTCCTTCCTTGTTTTCCTTGTTCTTCCCATGTAGTTGATCACCACTATTGTGGGATGTCGCCGCAGCCGCTGTCGTAGGGGGACGACGCTATTGCCGCTACTATGCCGCCGGGAGTCGCCGCCGTGGGGGGTGACCGGCCGTAGAACTATCTCCTTCCTCTCTTTTGAGAGAGAACTAGGGATGTTAACGAGTCAGACTCGGGCTCGAGTTCGATACCGAGCCCTGTATTGGGCTCGTAAGGCTCGTTTGCCCAAGCCCGAGTCCGAGCCCGCCCCATCCCCATCCCCATTGTTCGCCGGAGGAGAGAAGAACAAAGGAAAGACAGGAAGAAAGAACAGAAGAAGAAGAGAAAAAAGAAGGGGGTGGCCGCAAGCACCGCCGGCATGGGCGTCGGCCGCAGGGGAGGGAGTGAAAGCTGGAGGAATCCTCGGCGCAAGGGTTGGGGCGGCGGCGCTTGTTGCCTCCCCCGCCGGGGGCGGCGGCATCGGAGGCGGAGAAGGCTAAAAGGGAGAGGAGGAGTCGGCGGAGCTTCTTGGAGAAGAAACCGAGAGACGAACCGAGAGGAGGAGGCAAAGCTTCTCGGAGGGGAGGGGGGCATCGGCTTTGGGCTTGGGGGTGAGCCGGCGAGGAGAACAGAGAAGAAACCGAGAGGCGAGAAGAAAGGAGGTGTTGGGATTCTTGGGAAGGTTCTGGAGAAACCGAGAACTCGAGAAGGGAGGATTTAAACAGGCCTTGGGAAGGTCCTCCGCATCAATTGTTTCCATCGCGGACTGGTCGCTCATATTCTCCTTAGGACTTGGGAGGATAGTTTGGTATTTAATAAGGGGTATTTTGGCAAATGTGTTAACATAGATAGCCCTCATTTAGTCTGTTTGTGCTCGTGAGCTGCTCGGCTCCAGCTCGGATTTAAACGGGCCTCATTTTGGGCTCAGCCTCGGGCTCGGGCTTGTTTGACTAACGAGCCGAGCTCGAGCCCAGATTTTACCGAGCCGGGCCGGAGCCAAGCCCGAGCAGCTCAGCCCGTTGACAGCCCTAGAGAGAACTGCAAGTCTTTCTCTTTCCCTCTTGCCTTCTCTCTCTTACTCTCTCTCCTTTCTTTCTCTCTCGTCGTCACTCCTTCTCTCTCTATTTTCTCTCTCTGGATGCCTTAATTGGCTCGAGGAAAGGATCCAACACCTTGTGAACTAGTTAACCCTTGGACGGGTCTCGGGCCAGAACAAGCGCAATGTAGATGTTATAGGACTGAATATATGGCCCGAGAGTATAAAAACTTGGAAAGATACATCACTTAGCTCTTTGTTAGCCCACTCGATAAAATAAATAAATATTATCAATTAGAACATTCGTGAAGACAGATATTTGTTACTAAAAAATAGATAACCGTTATCTATTAGCGCAATCAAGAAAACAGATTGGTGTTACAAAATTGAATGACCCTAATAAAGCAATCAAAAAAGACATGTCCAAAATTAAATGTTGGACGCTCCATTAGAACACTCGAGAAACTTAGACGTTTAAATGTTGTACCGTCTATGAAAGCATACAGGGATGGAGGTGGACGGTTCTATTTTTCTATTGTCGTGCTCCGAGGAGTAGACCAAACGACGGATACCTATACATACATGCAAGGCTACAGATTATATCAAAGTAATAATAATTTCTAAAATTTATTTAATCAAGAATATATCTAAATAGTTTTTATAATAGATCCAAAGTGACATAAGTCAACATTTACTAGCTACTAACATAAATCAAATAAAATATTCTAACTAGACTGAATAAACTTCTATGACTAGAAGTATCTTCAAAATAACTAGCGCACTCTCCAAGACCCGAGCAATCATGCATCCGAATATGAAAAATAGAGAAAACATAATAATGAGTTATATTAGCCCAATAAGCAACATAACACCCCAAAGTGGGGTCAAAGCATGCCAAATAATTAGCACAAAATATTGACTGAATTACTTTTCTCGACTAAATTTTTTTTAGTTGTTGGAGGTGAACCTTTAGGGACCAAAATTTAGTCGCCAAAAATTTTATCTCCAGCCCGCGCGAAATACTGGACTCACGCCAACTTGGTTTTGATTTTCTGCGATCAAATATGCATTTAGTTGGTGTAGGACAATCATTCAGTAACTAATAAGGATGCGTGCAAATTTATTTCTAAGCGGATTTTCGATTCTGTCCGTAGGATGTCCAAGAATTCTATATATTTCTAAGCGGATTTCCGTTCCCACGTCCGCATACCGTGTATCCTGTCGATCCGTATATTTATTTGACAAGGAGTTAAGCACCGAGCTCGAGCTTCTAAAATTATATTATAATAACAAAAATAAAAAAGAATTTAAGTATGAAGAATGCACTGAGCTCGAGCTTTTAAAATTATATTATAATAACAAAAATAAAAAAGAATTTAAGTATGAAGAAAAGTTGTGGGATTGAGATTCAGCCGAAGAGACGAGGATATGCCTAAGTGAATTAAGGTGTTAAACGGCACCGTTTGAAAATAAGCAGTTTTTTTTTTTTTTGAACTTAAAAATTAGCATCTTACAGGGGCTAGTACAACATTGTTGGGTTTTACGGGAATCTTCCACTACCAAAAGTTTGGTCACTAAAAAACTCAAACTTTCTGCCCAATTTTTTCATCGGAAAAAAGCGCCATTCGTAAAAGTTTTCCTTTTTTTAGTCGCTGGAGGTGAACCTTTAGGGCCCAAAATTTAGTCGCCAAAAGTTTTACCTCCAGCCCGAGCGAAATATTGGACTCGTGCCAACTTGGTATTATTTTCCGCGACTAAATATGCATTTAGTCGGTGTAGGACAATTATTCAGTAACTAACAAGAATGTTGGTCGCAGATAGCCTTATTTTCAACGACCAAACTTTAGTCGCCAAACGTTTTACCTCCACCCCGCCAATTTAGTTTTGATTTTCCGCGACCAAATATGCATTTTGTCGGTGTAGGACAACCATTCAGTAACTAACAAGGATGTTGGTCGCCAATAGCCTTATTTGCAGCGACCACTATTCATTTAGTCGCCGAAAGTGTATTTTCTTGTAGTGAGAGAAATTAACGACTAGAAAGGAACTACATAATATATATATATATATATGAATTAATAAATAAACAAATAAAATAAAGGAACTTAGAATGAAAACTAAGAAGAAGAGGAAGTAGGGAAGGAAGAGAGGGAAAGAAAGAGGAGAGGAGAGGAGAGGAGAGGTCGAGGAAGAGAGTCTGGTCGATGGCCAACCGACGACGCCAGCGGTGACCAGTGTTAGATGTATGCCCTAGAAGCCAATTTGGCTGACACATTGTTGATTCTAGGGACATAATTTTGTACTTGACTGTTTATTATTGAATAAATAAAAGGCATTTTTTCATTCATATTATTTATGTGTCTATGAATCGTCCAAGGAATTAATAAGATGATGATACATATTCTCAAGAGTTGAGAATTTGAGCCATGTATCATTGGTGATTAATTTCTAAATGCTCCTGATCAATGGATCATCACGAGGACGGTGATCGATCCGATCAGTGCACAGATCACTTTCCTTCTGGATGGACGAGACTTGAGTCCACAGTGTAGGGACACTGAAGTGATAGTGCAGGTGCTTGTTAGAGAACAAGGGTACTGAGCGTGACCAAGACAAGAAGTCACTTGGATGTCTATCCACTCGTCAGTGACTTGCTTGATGTTGCAGTAATGTGACTGGTCCTTTGACCTGCAGTGCTTCGGCTACTCACAGTGAGGTTATTGTAGTTTGACTGCACACATACATGGTCTCTAGCCATATGGGTCCATGCAGTGTAGATTGGCTGCAGTAAGTTCACTGTAGGAGTAGGGTATGCACCTATAAGGAATCTATCGACCTTGATAGAAGAGGAGTGATCCTATGTGATTTGTTAGACTGAGTTCTAAGACCTTGGCCAGGGCAGTAATATAAAGTGGAAAAAGAGTTTTCCACTATCGAACTCAAGTCGAATAAATCTTGACATATGACAGACGATGGGGTTTGACGAGTTGTCCATGACCTCCGTCCTGTAGGGATCCACGATAGTAGGACTGTATCACATGTTAACTGCACCTAGAGGTTCATCTTTCTATTCTACTGGGTAGCCACTACATGCTGCTAGGTGTCACTGGTGGATGGTGGGACTCATAGGGATTATCTTGATGATCGATAAACCCTAATGAGTTGAGTTGGAATCGTTCCAACCCATTGAAAGGAGTTTTCAATGATATTGTGATAGAGATCATAATATATCTCACTACCAGTCAGAGTAGAACCTATGGGGTCACACACACTAGAAGTATTGACCGATTCGATGGTTGAAAAGTGATTATGAATCACAAGTAATCAATTTGATTGATAAGAAGTTGAAGGAAGGAACAAAGGGAATTAATTAATTGGACTTAAAACAAGAGTCCTACTTCGGGTAGGATTCCTAGAGTCCTAATTGGATTAGGACTGGGAATCCTAGTTGGAATAGGACTGGGATTCCTACTTGGAATAGGATTCCTACAACCCTAATGAGATTAGGAATTTTGAATTAAAATTGGATTCCTACGTGGAGTAGGATTCCTAGAAATCCTAATTGGATTAGGACTTCGGATTCAAATAGAGTCCTAATTGGATTAGGATTAAAATTAAATACATCCTAATTGGATTAGGATTCCTTAAGTCTAAATTAATTATTAATCTAATGAATCAACATGACTCCTAATTGGATTAGGATTGAAGAGCTCAATTAAGTCATGGTTCATTCAAGTTCTAATTGGATTAGGACTAGCATGGATTGAACCCAATTGATTCATGATTTGGTTAAAGCCTAATAGGATTAGGACTTAGCCATAAGAGGGACACCTAATCCTCCTTAGAGGAGGATTAGGGCATCACAAGAAGGAGGGATCACGCCCCTCCTCCTCTCCTTGTGTGCGGCATGAAGAGAGGGGCCGGCGCCCCCTCTTGGTAACAATTCAAGGGCTCCTAATTTTTAGGAGCCCTTGATAGTTATAAAAGGAGCTAGGGCCGGCGCCCTAGCTATGCTTGGGTTCTCCCTTGGTGCCGTGGCCTCCTCCCTCTCTTCTCCCTTGGTTCAGCCGCAAGCAAGGAAGGTGCAATCCAAGGTGTTGGTGGCCTCCTCCCTACTCCATTGTTGTTCCAACGCAAGGAAGAAAAGGAGGTCTTCTTCTTCCTCATCTTCATCCTTCTTCTTCCTCCTCTCAAGCACAATCAAGGGTTGATTGAAAGAGAGGAGATCAGCCATCAAAAGCTATCTCTGCAAGGGAGCTAGCACCCCGGTGAGATAGAGAGCTTGGATCGGTTCCTGCTTCGTGTGGATACCCGTAGAGGCCGGACGTTTGAACGGCTTCAAGCGAACCCTCTTCCAAAAACCACGAATTCAGATTTGCGGTGATCATCTACCCGCGCAAGGTGAAGATCTGATCTTCCTAATAGTTTTAAAAGTTTTAATTCTTACCTAATTACGAAAGGTCTCGAAACAACGTTCATGCGATGAACGTTGATCCCGCACATGCCCCCCTTTCCGCTGCCATCTGATTTTCATTTTGAAATATTAGCGGCATGGGCGGGTTCCCAACAGCCAGCGGCTGCTATGGTGGCCGACGAAGAAAGAAGACCGAGAGCATTCTCGATTTAGCCCGAAACAGAGGAAGGGGAAACGACTTGGCTCAGCTAAGAATCGAAAAGCAGACGATTCTTAGCCAAGGGTGGCCCGGTCTAGCGGCTAGCAGTGGAGGAGCTCGAAACAGGGAGAAGGAGAAAAATAGGGTTGTCGGTGATCTAGAGAGAAAAGGAAGGGACTTCAACGGTGACACTTGGCCCAGGTAGCAGCCCGGTCACCGGAGAAGAGGAAGAAGAAGGAGAAGAGGTGCTCGGTGGGGCTCAGAGGTAGGTCAATCGTCGAGAGACTGGAGATTTATAGAAGGGTTTTTCGAAGGGATTAAGCTTGGGGGTGGTTGCTCTGCCATAATTCTCGTAGCGGATAGGCCCGATCGAAGTGGAGGCTAGGCTTATCCTAGCCTCCGGCAGCCTTCATGGTGGAGGACGATCCTTCCTCCTCTTCCATAGGGTTGAATAAGGCTTTACCCTGTTCTGAATAAGAAGAGGGCCTTCGGGCCCTCACTTGATGTCATGTAGGGCCATCGGGTCGGCCTAGTGACGTTGGACCTCACATCCATCTCCTATTCTCAAATGTCTTACTTATCAAAATGATTTCATCATTAAGTCTTATTGTAAGTAAATTTTAATATCATAAGGCTTGGTCCTTTTTGTCGATTGTCTAAATCAAATATACATTACAAAACTACATTAATTCCATTTCATTTTATAAGATGTTAGATTAGAACTCGCAAGAACATATATTAGAAACAATAATTCCATTATATGTATAATATGTTACACAATTAATTTAGAACACTCAAGAAAAACAAATAGAACAATTACTACATGGATTTTACCGGACTGGTTGACTCAAAACAATCGCAATGTAGATGTTATAGGACTGAATATATGACCCAACAGTATACATCACTCAACTCTTCGTTAGGTCACTCGATAAAATAAAATAAATAAATATTATCAAATGGAACATTCGTGGAAACAGATATTTGTTACCAGAATATAGATAGCCGTTATCTATTAGAACATTCGAGAAAACAGGATTGGTGTTACAAAATTGAATGACTCTAATAAAGCAATCGAAAAAGATATGTCCAAAATTAAATGTTGGACGCTCCATTAGAACACTCGAGAAACTCGACGTTTAAATGTTGTACCGTCTATAAAAGCATGCAGGGATGGAGGGGGTTGCCACCTGAACCGTTCTATTTTTCTATTACCAAACCCCTCTAAATTTCTTAATTTTTAGAGTCCTGCTACGTGAGATACAACCCTTGTCTCCTCCTACCATCTCTTCACCTCCCACAATCATCCCTCGCGCTGGGGGTGATTTGTTTCCTCTTTTCTTTTGATATCTTAGGAGAGTAGGAAGGTATATCGAAGTCGAGTAACCTTATAGGGGAGAAAAAAATGAGATGAGGAAACCAAAGCTATCGTACTTGATATCCTCTTACTGTCCCATGCCATCCATACCTAAATACTCAATGCAGGAGAGGTGTCCAAGAAATGCAAAAGCCTTGCAGCTGCCTCTTTGTTGTTTCACCCTTAGCTCTGCACCTCCCATGGAATCAACAATGAGGCAGAAATGGAACCTTTCCGCTTCTCAGGTTCCAGATTGGTGGTGAGGTGTAAGAGTGAGGAACTCCAAGGTGCATGGTGCGGTGTGCTACATCTTGCAGGCTTCACCATCAGCGGTCACGTCTCTGCCTGGAGGCAAGCTCTCTGATGGCAAGTAAAAGATTGGTCTTTGAGCATGAATACGGGACGACCTACGCCATCTGCATGAATACGGCCCAATGGAGGTCTTACGTCCCAGCTACCACAGCACTGCACTCTTGTCTTAAGGGAGCATGGTTCTGCGACGAGAGCCAAAAAAGAAAATGAAGTACCATGTATTCCTGGAAGGAACACAACTCCACCAATGAAAAGCTGGAACGTGAAACAATTCTGGATCATTGTAATACGATGTGTAGAATGGAATAGTATCTCTAGTCTAATTTTTTTATGCATTGATGAAAGCCTGTAATTGTTTTATACGACTATCCAAAGTTCAGATTCAATATCAGAATTTGGTATCAAGATTTAATTACTTAAGCGATACAGGTGAAAAGTCTCTGCAATTTTCTTTAGTCTCTTTTCCTTTTTATATTTATTTTTTGGAGGGTAATTAAAGTTATATGAAATTCTACATAAAGGAAAGCCCTTTTTAGGGGAGAAATTATCCTCTACCATATGTACCACATGGCCGTGCACCATGACAATCACGCATCTTGGTTCCTGTGGTGCAACATTGACATGGTGCATATGGTGCGAGATATAATTTCTCCCTTAAAAGGGACTGAATTTTGAAAGAGGCTTTAGATCAAAAGTTAAGTACTTCGCATGGATGTCTTTGAAATTTTCAACAAGGAATTATAAATCCAATCCCAAAAATATTCTTTTACAGTTTGAACTATAGACAAAACTCTTTAAAATACAAATCGTATCCTTGAGGATGAGTGATAAGGACTATCGAAGTCCAACAATAGTTTGATAGATGAATAGCTGATGCTAAAACTTAAGGATCATTTGCCAAACATTTCAATGTCAAACTAGTTTAAGATTTAGGCGAAGCAGCTGAAGATAAAATTGATGGATTTTAATTATTTCCATTAATCATGGGTTTTCTTTTACTTCCATCAAATCAAATTTTGTGTCATTAAATAGCTCTCTCCAAATCATCTATTGGCCAGTACATACATTTGATCAATGCATGTAGTTGTCTAAAGTAATTTCACTTGATGGAACAAGCCCATGTGGGCCAAAGAGTATTTACTAGGCCCAAAGTGGGCCGATAGACCCAAATTTCGTAGCCTGCTTATCCCGAAATTCGAAGGCAGAACCTGAAGGATTAGTGGGAGAGGAACCTAATAATGACTTCGGGCCAAGATCAGTCACAAGTCTAGGCTCAGTGTGGACCAACATCAACCTCAGGCTAGCCCAAAATTGTTCTGAGATCTACTTTTAGGCCCAAGCCCGACCCAAACCGACTTACCCAAAATGACCTATTTAACCATAAACTAATCCATTTGACAATGTTCAACCCTCAGAATACAACCCTCCTGAAAATAGTTTGGATACAACTGACTCCAACTAAAAAAACCTTAGGACCCAATCCCAAACCAAACATAGTCGGGTAGGATTATTTTGTTCTTTTCTTTCCTTTGCTGAGAAGCTGCGTGTGTGGTTTAGCCCAGGACGCACAGGATAAAAAGCACTTTGTTTCCTTCTAAAACTCACTTTGGGCCTTGAGCACGAGTGATGCCTAGCGTCAGTGACGGATCCAGGATTCTTCGTCAAGGAAGACTTACAATAATTATAACTAAAAATAAAATAATTAAACATATCTATAATTGATATAAAAACAAAACATAAAATTAAAAATAAGAAGAATAAAACATAAATAATAAGAAAAAGAGAGAAAAAAAATCTCTCCTTTAAAACATATATATATATATATATATATATATATATATATATATATATATATATATATATATATATATATATATATATATATATATATATATATATATTCATAAACCTCATAGGGCTGGTATGCAAACTCTTCGCTATTGATAATGATGTGAGAGGTAAAAGAATAACAAAATATAATTGGACTAGAATAGAAAATCTCTACAAAACATGTGAGCAAAGTTGAAAATATATGATTTAAAAGAAGCTCACTCCTATCTAAATCACGCTAGATAGGTTTTTCTTCCTCCAAACAAGTTTATTTTGAGCAAAGGTATCAAACAGGTTTTTTTTTCTGAGCAAGGTTATTTTGGGTTCAGCCTCTTTTGGCTCAATCCATGCACCCAGCTAGACTGGAACTTAAACTTCTTATTTGAATGATTGGACTGAAAATACTATAGAATTTATGGATTAGGCCAGTAGAACCGGACCTGCTTGGTGGTCAACCTATGAATCTCATAGGATTTTTAACCCAATCATCCGAATAAGCCCTAAATCAAGACCAACTCCACTTAGAATCAAGCTCTGCATGCCATCATCTAAGAGGTGAGAGGATGATACCATCCAAAGGTAACATCTTCCTTGAAGGCAAGGTCAAGGAGTGCATGTACACAGTAAATAAGAATCGATCTTACCACAAAAAAAGCAACATGGGCTATTTTGAAAATTAAGGTAAGTAAATGGAAAAGATTGCAAGTATGCAAAGGGAGAAATTGCAGCAGTATGGTCATCTCTGAATATGTTATCATGATGTTGTTAGTTGTTGTCGACGCCATATTGTAAGCCAAGAACAAGAATTTGCAATTCAAAAATTAGCACAGAAGGTTGGGAAGAAACTGCATGGTTGATGGTGTGTTCTTCAAGGAAACTGTTGGTTGATCAAATGTTCTTCAAGATCACTTATCCTTCTAATTCTAACAAGGTGTTGTTTTATTCCCTGCTCAATATAGTTCTCTGGAATTTTTTCTAATCCAAGTTTGTGGATCATTGGGGGAGCCATGGCTGCCCCAGTCCTCTAGATATATAATATGACCCCACCATTCAAGCAACAAAAACAAACTTCACAGTAGATACTTCCATGGAAAAAGATAAACTGCATGTCTTAGAATCACGATTGCTTTTTGCTACCACAAAGTCTTATGATTTGGCTTTCTTTTATGAAAATCTAGTCATAGATGAATAGGAAAATACAAAAAGAAGAAAACCTAAAACAATGTGAAAATAGAAAGCATTCCTCCAATAATAAGTAAACCAGCCACGCTTATCATCCTTTTCCCAAGATCTGCACCGCTTGGAGATGTCCCTAACATGAAAAAAAGTAAAGTTTGATTAGTTCATTTGATATGTAGTTTTCCACCATTGAAAATTGTAATAACGTATTGAGTATAATTGCTAAGAAAATAAGATTCTTTTTCCAAACCTCCACATTCTTCATTTTATAATTGATCAGAGAAATGAATAGGAGGGTGCAAAAATTTAGATTTGCATATTATCTAAGATAATCCCCAACAGAACCATTGTTTGTCTAAGAAAACTATTTGCAAAGTTCTTGTAATCAATGAAAATTGAACAATTTCTGCAACCATTCATGTCTTGATATATATGTTTCCTCGTACAAATGTACACAATCAACAAAGTGTGCACCATAATAGAATGTGTAACTATTTGTTGATCAATGTTTCGAATTTGTGATTATAGTACAAATTTATGAACACCTCGAACATTTGGATGAAGTCATGATTATAGATGATTACCCCAACCTTTCGTTTGTTGATTGGACTAGACTAGTAAGTAGGAGACTAGCTCAATCTCCCTTGAGGGAACATGCACTTGAGTCATGGAGATCCTAATCTTTGTTATATACAAATAATAATCCCTATTTGATTCTAGTGTCTCACTGACATGCTAGGATGGTTTGTTGATCTAAACCCGAAGGACCTAACTCTGGTCTGTGTTACCCAAATCACCTAGGATGAGGTGAGTTCTGATCTGATAAAAACTTTACTACATATAAGCATTGTTAATCTTGAAAGTCCACATATTTAAGCTTGAAAATGCTTGTAAATGTAACATTTAGTTTCCTTTCCAATCTTTATTTTTAGTTTTTGTGGGGGGTGAGAACTTTTCTAACCAATTTATAAAAAGTACTACAATCACCCTGAAAAGGATTCAATTTGATAACAGTAAACAGATTTACAGCATATAGATATGATTAGTAAAACAAGAAAATCAGTTTCAGCAGATTAAATGCCAAAAAACACAAAAGAGAACAAGAGTCGATGAATTCCGAATCATTTTTCACAGAATAATAGTTGTAGAAATTAATGTTATTGGCCAAAGATAATTCAAAAGAGAAACTAGCATATCTATAGTTTTGGTAGCATAGATATACGTATCGAGTCCCAATGGATGACTTCTTTTTCTATTCTTTTCTCTTTTTTTTTCTTTTTTTTTTTGTTACCGACCAAGGCGTAACTTCATTTGGCATACGTAGATGGTAAATAATTAGAAAATGCTCATATTATAGGATAAATCTCACATTTCCGTTCTCAAAAAATAATCTTTTTTAAAAAAAAATTAATGAAAAAAAGCTTGTACCTTTTGTAGGGGATTTTGGAGGCGTTGATGGGTCCCTTGGAATAACTGGCGGCATTGGTACATCTGCACACAAAGAACAAAAGCAAAAAAAAGAATACAATTTTAGATAGAAAATATGAAAACTAATAATGCTAATGATTCATGGAATCATCTCTTTTGAAGATAACTTGACTATTAAATTTCCAACGATCTAAGCAACCTCCTAATATTCGGGTGTTACAGAAAATGTAGTTAGTTAATTAAACATCACCCTAGTAAAACTAAAATATCCAAACTTAATTAAATACATAAAAAGATTTTTCAAAATAATCCGGCAAAAGTACTGACGCAAGTTATATAGACGTAAAGAAAATTGAAGTCAGAACTAAATAATATTCATCTGAATCAGATGTTAAAGGAAAGGCCAAACATAACCAAAAAAAAAAAAAAAAAACGAAAAAAAGGAAGTAAAAAGAATGGCTCATGTTAATTTACCACCGGACTTTTTGCACTTGCCGACATCCGCCGGATGGAGACCGCAGCGCGTCGGAAACTGGATCACCTCGGCCAGCATAACGTTGAAGGCCTTGAGGGCCTTGTCGTCGCCGAGTAACTCGCAGAGGCATCCAACGTCGTTCTCCAGCTCATTCTTCAGCGCCATGCAGCACACCGACGATGGACGCTTGCCGGAGTGCAGGAAATCGACGCACGGCATCAGCTTCGTTATGCATGGCTTCACTCCTTGGTCATCCTGAGACAGGGTGGTGGAAGCCCATGAGGCGAGGAAGAGGAGGAAGAAGAGGATGAGCTTCTCGGATGCCATGAAAACTTCTCTCTCTTGTCTTCCCTATATATCTATCTCTATCTATGTTTCTTCTACCATTAGTTGCTCGTTTAGATGAGCTTGTGGGCTTTGTATAAAGGGATAAGGAGGGATGAGCGAGAGTCCATAACGGATTTGATTCTGCGAGGTTGGCCGGCGCGTTTTGTTCGGCGAAGCCTTCTGGGTTTGTTGTGGCTTGCCTCTCTGTGAGAGTGCCGTTGGTGCACGGAACTGGAGTTGCTATGGATTGAATGAGCTTGACCAAGAAAACTCCTTCCTTAAGGACTCTAATCACTTAATAATATCTCGCTTTTCAGGAATTCGAATTAGAATGAGATTATATATAAATATATAACAAACTAACCGGTTTTCTTTTTTGGCTGTTGTTGAGCAAACCTCTTATGGAGCAAACCTCTTATGGAGAAATTGAAGGAATTATTTCGGCTAGAGATTTGAGGTAAAAGGCCCGTAGGATTCAAATTTATAGGAGAAAATAAAGAATGATTTACAAATAAGATATACTTTCCTAAATTATTGCATAGTGTAAAGAAAAGTTTTTGAATAGCTGTACAATATGCAAGAATTATTTGGTTAACTTTGGTTGATAATGAACTCTTTGGCGTGCTAATGATTATATGCCTTAATTCCGCAAGGTGGTAGCACGGTTGGAATGGGGCTAAAATTTCATCGGAGTGGCCCAAGTCCGAAACGCGCGGGCGTCGATTAAATGCGGGAACCGGATACCTCCCGCCTGGTTTGCCTAGTGGAGACGTCATCTAGTCTGCCAGTATTTCGGTGGTGCTGATGTGACGTACTCATACGTGGAAGGAGCTTCCACGCTGGTGGGGCTCCCCCGCGGTAGAGAGGGTATGGGTAAAACTTGTCTAGCTGTATTAAACATTCTCCAACGAGAAAGAGGCCTAGTGGAGGTTGCTACACGGGTGAGGTTCTCCTCACCCCCTCTTTCCTTTTCTTTTACCAAAAAAAAATAGATTTTTGCCAATAAATAATGTTTTTGAATAGTTACATGATATACAAGAATCTCTGGGTTAGCATGATGGGCCAATGTTATCACAACAGATTATGGAAAAAGGGGGGATAGAGGCATCTAATTCATGTAAAAGAGATTGAACCCAAGCTAATTCAAAAGCTATGGCAGCAACTCAATTCTCAACCTCGGTAGATGATCGAGTGACAGACCTGTCACGCCTCAAGCTTGGAACGTGACAGACGCCGCACACCTGCACGATGGACTGTACAAGCATGCACGGCTGCAGATCATATCAAAATAATAATAAATACCTGAAATTCATTTTTTTAATCAATAATTTACTTAAAGCAAAGTTTCAAAGTTTCAAAATATCGTATGACAACATAAACCAATTACTCTAATTAGTTTATCTAAAACGCCAATAAATAAAAGGAATCTTCAGAAATCTAGCACACTCCCCAAGTCTTGTGAGATCATGTATCTGAATCTTAAAAATAGAATAATATGATAATGAGCTATACTAGCCCAGTAAGCAACATAATACCCCATAGTGGGATCAAATCATGCTAGATATTTAATCAAAATATAAAATAATGACTGGGCTATGAATCACAAATAACATATTTTACTTTTCAAAACTTATTATCATTTGTACAAAAACTCTGATACTAAAGTCTCAACATAAATTAGCTAAGGCCACATAACTCAGTGGCATGGTTTGCACAATGTATCCTTCATCCCACTAAGAAAACAAGGAGGAAGGAGGAAGGAGGGTAAAGAGCAAAGAGGAAGAGAGCTCCGGCGGTGGCCAGACCTAGGTGGTCGTCGACCTCCGGCCACCCGAGCGCAGAGGCGGCCGACAGCCACTGCGGTGATCGGCGGGGAGCAAGACCGAGAACAATCTCAATTGGGTTCGAAATAAATTCTAAGAATAAAAGAATAAGGAGAAGGAGAGCTCACCGGTGAGTCTATAGAAGAAACAGATCTTGGCCAGGGTGGCTCAGTCCGGCCGTCAAGCGGCGGATCTCACGATGGCGGCGATGGCGGCAGCTCGAACCCGATCTTGAAACAGAGGGAAACATGGATCACGGAAAGGTCTTTGGACGGCGTTGAGACGATGTGGCATGCCGGCCACTGGAGGAGGAAAAGGAGAGGAAGAGAGAGAGAGGAGAGACGGCTCGATGGTGGCGGCTCAGTGGCAAAGAAATTTATAGGTGGATTTCGGCTCATTCACCACAGCGATTCTCGCGCCGGTTGTGCGGAATCGGCGGCTGTTCAAGCGGCCATAGGGCAGCTGCAGAACGAACATGGGGCGGCCGTGGGGCTGCCGCGGAGCGCCAACGGCGCCTCTGCTCCATCTCGCCCGAGAAAAGTGGAGCAGGGGATCGCAATCGTGATCCCCTGTTTTGCTGCTTCTATTGCGCCAAGGGCTGGAGTCGGCTGGGCCTGCCGATTTCAGCCTATTAAGGCCCTATTCTCACAAGACCATTGCTTCCATAAACATTATGAGATAGGATTGCTTCCAAAGTATAAAATGTAAGCCATGCACGATCATCTTTGTCCCCTATCCAATCAGCATTAGAGTAGGATGAAAGAACGAAGAAAAATAATACCTAAGCTCTAAGCCATGATAAATGATCTTCTTGAGATATCAAGGCATATAACCATTAGTACGCCAAAGAGCTTCTGAGGATTGATGGATGAATTGAGATAATATATTGACTATGTACGCGATATTAGGCTGAGTGTGAGCGAGATTGAAGTGCACCAACAACTTATCAATATTCAATAGCTTCAATGCAAGGAGAACCATCATGAAGACTAAGGCTCCGTTTGGAGGAGCTGTTGGCAGTAGAGCTTTTGGAAGTAGAGCTGTTAGAAGTAGAGCTTTTATAAAAAGCTGTTTACTATTTGATAACTATATTTCTAAAGTGCTATGGTACTTTAACATATGTTTGTAAACAAACTAAGAAAGTACTTTTGTATGACAAAATTACTATAAAGGACATTGCATAATATTATACAATAGATCATAATAAAATATAACATATATTAATACATTAATATATGATATAGTATAATATTACTGTAATGTAATATAATATTATTGTAATATAGTAATATAACATTGTATACTATAGCATAATAATTTAATATAATATTAAATTATTTAACAGAACATATCAATGTATTATGATATAATGTATTATAATATTATATTTATAGTATAATACAATAATAAAGGTACAAAATATTATAATTATTAGTGTACATTAATTTTTCATAATATAACATAATATTAAATTATTTAACATAACATATTAATGTATTATGATATAATGTAGTATAATATTATATTTATAGTATAATACAATAATAAAGGTATAAAATATTATAATTATTAGCGTAAATTAATTTTTCATAATGTAATATAATATTCAATTATTTAACAAAACATATTAATGTATTATGATATAATGTAATATAATATTATATTTATAGAATAATACAATCATAAAGGTATAAAATATTATAATTATTAGTATAAATTAATTTTTCATAATATAACATAATATTAAATTATTTAACATAACATATTAATGTATTATGATATAATATACTATGATATTATATTTATAGTATAATACAATAATAAAGGTATAAAATAATAATAAGAAATAAGAATACTTTTTTTTTTACACGGAAGAGAGTCTGATCCAATGTTAGAGTTCTTTGTTAGGGCTCCAGCAGATTTTTAAATTTATAAAGGGACAAAGTATGTAATTGTTATATTTTATTATAGGTATTTTGGTCAAAAGAATAGCTTCTAACAAAGCTCAAAACAACTTTTTTGGAAAGCTCCAAAATGGAGCTTCTTCTAAACCAATTATCGTTTTTCATCCAAAAGTGCTTTTAGAGAGTTGAAAAGTACTTTTTGGTCCTCCAAAAACTCTTCCAACTGGAGCCTAGGTCTAAAAATCGCAGGATAGCCATTGCAATTTTAAAGGGCACTGATTGTTCCAAATTTCCTTTTCCTTTAAATTTCTATCAAGATTCAATATACATATACTGACCTATTCACAGATTTTTTCGTACTTTCCAAGCCTATGGTGCACCGGCTGTAATAGTTTGTGACTTTGAGATGGCAGTTTAGAAGTCAACCTAATTAAGCATGCGCGCGCCCGTGAGAGAGAGTTGATGTCAAGATGTTTCATTCATTGTTCAGTATTTAAATAACAAATGCAAGGAAACTTTTCTCCATAATCTTGTATCAAATCATCAATCAAGAACTACTATCTTCTTTTAGCAAAAAGAACTACTATCTTCTGCCAAATTAACAGGTCTTATAGATACATGATTGATGTCAAATATGATAAAAAATAATCTAAAACTATTTGACATTCACGTACTTATATACTATATAGCGTGTACCATATTGGTTGTGCACATCGCCCCTACATATTTCTATAGCGATGTATCAAAATAAATGTTTGGCGAATGGGATTAGCAAAAATAAACCGGTGATAAGTACGGCTTATAGTACGACATAATTTCTCTTTTCCTCAGCTGAGTTAAAAGTATCATGCCGTTAGCCAGCCCAAAGTTGGCGCACCGGCCGGGCGCTGGCTTGAGCCCCCTCGATAAATACCCTAAGCTCTCCGTTTCTTTTTCCACAGTTCTGCTCTTTCCCGCCCAGCCATGAAGGCCTCCATCCTCCAAACCACGCGACCGGCGAACCGCGCCCGATCAAAGGAAACCCCTCTCTCGAAGCGATCCGATCCCAATTCTGGCGAAGGAAAATCCCAAGCAGTTCTCAGCAAACCCTATTTTCTATTCTATTCCTTCTCCATTCACCTTTCCTTCTTCATCTTCCTTGTTCTCTTCCCTCAGGATCGTCCCCAAGCGCCTGAGCTGGGAGTTCTCCACCGCACGGGAGGGCATCCACCACGATCCATCGGACCCGGACGATTCCTCGCCGGAGGCGACCAGCAACGTGGAAGATCCGGCGGAAGTGAGCTCTCCAAACCCTATATCTTTTTGTTTGAGGGAACCCAAACCCTAAATCTTTCAAGAATCGCATGTTCTCCTTTTCTTGACTCCCGATCTCTCTGTTTTCCAGACTCATAAGCCTTTAATCTCGGTTTCTTTCAAGATTGACGAGATCGTAGTGGTGGAATCCGGCGAGCCCACCGGCGGATGCACCGATTCTGATGCTGCGGAGAGGGAGGAGAAGGAGATGGACAAAGAGAAGGTGAGGGCTGTGTTGGTGATAGATCGCGTGCGAGAAGCTCTGCTCGAGATCGGTGCACCGGACTTGAGCGATGGATCCAAAAAGGCGGTGGAAGCTCTGGTCGAGATCGTGATCGGAGATGTGGGCATGGATTCGAGGGCGAGAGATGGGCTGTCGAATCTTGACCTCTGGGCAGATGTGCGCACCGTGATCCTCATTTGCCTGATTTAGCTGCTGGTGGTGTTGTACGCCTTCGTGGCCACGGCTTTCTCGTTTGGCCGCGGACGGGAAGAAGCTTTTGTCGACTCGCCCCCTATCTGAATTCTTCTTCTAAGTCCGTTTCCAAACCCTAATTTTTTGAAATTTTATTGTCAGTGGAATTTTAGTTCTCCTTCACTGTTTATTTTCTGGTTTTAGTAGTTGTTTCCAAGAAAAGAAGGGTTGGTGGTCTCGGCGTTGTGATCGGCGATGGACGGGCTCTATCTTTTCACGGCGTGCCTCCATCCGAGTTTTTGTTGTGAGATGATGGATATGGATCAAAGCACAAATAACTCCTGTACCAGGATGATATTAATGCCCCTTCCCAACAGCACGATTTGGTGGGTTTTTGGCAATGGCATAGAGCTCCATTTAAAAATGGAACAATTATAACTTCAATTAAGAAGAACAATGTTATGATAAAACCGTTGTGAAGAATTGTGAAGAATTGCAGAAGGGAGGTGTCTTCAGGGAGAAGCTTCGGAGACGCAAAAACATCATCATCAGATCTCTTTCCTGATCCTGCCAATAGAAGGACAAAATCCTTTGGAGGTCAGCTGAGTATATCATCTGGGAAGGGCCTCTTGATATGGTACCAATCTCCCAACTCTTAAAGCACTGACATTTTTTCCTCTAAGAAATCCACTTATAAGATAAATATAGAGAGGTGAGTCTATTAATTACTCTCCTTTTCTCTCTCTCTCATTTCCATGTTTCTCTTCTCTGATTTACCAGTGTACCTCCGACAATGTCAAGGGCTCTATCAATCGGTAATAACCAGTTTTTTTTCAACCCCTCAGCATCGTCCCCTTTTCTCCATCATCTTTCTTCTTTTTCTGTCAAATTTCAACTTCAAATCTACTCTGACTCAAGGCCTTTGTCACGCCGTCGCCGACCTCTCCCTCCCAGCATCACCTTCTCATCTTGTTGAGGAGGATACCATGAGCAGTAGGTTGAGCTCATCGTTGAAAATCTTGAGGAGGTATACAAAGTCAAACTAGCACGTATGAAATATTAATAAAGCTCGTGTGTATTATCCAGACATTATTAACAAAATAATATTGTTGACTATGTATTACCTTGATTTGAGGTATATGTTAATAAAGTGTAGGTATGTATCAAGAAAATAATAGGTGTGTATCTGAAAGCTGTTAAGTATGTTTCATCACACCGAGAAATCTCATATATGTATTGGAAAGTATATGAAAACTAATTATTTAAACTTTTACTACCTCAATTTGAGATAAAAACATAAGATATGTATCTATAATAAAGTGGGTAAGTATCAATCATTGGTTAAATCGTAGCACAGTCGGTTACCAACCTGGACACCTATGCCAAGAGTCGGTTACCTACCAGGACACTTATGCCAAGGTCTCGTTCTCTCAACGAAGCCTAAGCATCGAGCTCTCCTTCCAGACCACCACCCCGCATGCCAATGCAAAGGAAAGCAGGGAGATCCCTTCAAATTTCTTAATGGTAGGCGCGACCGGAGATGAATCTAATCAGATCGATCTATTTAAGTAGGATCTTGTCACGAGTACTACTCTCGAAAGAGGAGCTAATAGATCAAAACGAAGAGGATATTAGATTTTGTAGTGATATAACAGCAGTGGTGGTGTTCAGAGAGGAAGAGAAGATGGAATATTTAGGCCTTATTTGGGAGGGTGGTTGGTAACTACATTTCTGAAGTAGAGATTTTATAAAAAGCTATTTGTTGTTTAGTAACTACATTTCTAAAGTACTGTGCTACTTTAACATATGTTTGGTAAAAAAATTGAGAAAGTACTTTTGGTATGACAAAATAACTATAAAGACATTACATAGTATTATACAATAGAGCATAATAAATTATAATATGTATTAATATATAAATATATGAAATAGTATAATATTATTATAATATAGTAATATAATATTGTATACTATAGCATAATAATTTATATATACTAATTATAAGGAGGAGGTAGCATAAGCACCATCCGATAGGGGGGATGATCGGATCAATAGGGGGAGAGCCAAGCGACGAGCTTCGCCCCGATTCGGCGGTCGGCATCGGCCTGACGCTCCTCCGCCGCCAGCGGCGACTGGCAGAGAGGACAATTTAGATTCCTTTGGTCGAACCACCCATCGAGGCACTCGTTGTGGAACACATGGCAGCACGCTAGCCACCGTACCCGGTTGTCGTCGACGAGCTCGCAAAGGCACACCACGTAGCTCGGCTCCTCTCGTTCCCCCTCTGCGGTCGCCGATGGCAAGGCCTCGTAGGCAAAGGGGCGTCTGGAGGAGGCCATGACGATGAGTCCGGCGAGGCCGGACCTGGCACAGGAGAAGAGGGGATCGTTGGCCGCGGCGGAGGAGGGGTGGAGGCGTAGGAGGCCGAGGGAGTGGAGGAGGCAGAGGAGGAGGGAGCGGAGGTAGGAGACCCACCCGGTGGCCGCCACGACGTGGAGG
Source organism: Phoenix dactylifera (assembly GCF_009389715.1). Lineage (NCBI taxonomy): Eukaryota > Viridiplantae > Streptophyta > Magnoliopsida > Arecales > Arecaceae > Phoenix > Phoenix dactylifera. Next base: position 24,468,435 of record NC_052399.1, read on the forward strand.
ATCGGGATGGAGTCGCTGGAGGCATCGTGGAGTCGGTTCGGGAGCCCCATTTCTTTCCCCCTTCTTCCTTCCTTCTTTTAATTTAATTACTTTCTTAATTTAATAATTATTACAGAGTAAAAAATCGGAAGAAAGAAAGAGGGAGAAGAGGCGGAGGGCATCGGGCAGCAGCAAGGGAGAGGGAGAGGGCTTTGAGGGTTGCATTGAAGAGGGGGAGGGAAGGGGATGGGTGGGAGAGAAAGAGGCGGCGGGATGGAGGGTTTTGGCAGAAAAAAGGAACTTTTAAATGGGAATATTTTGGTCAAAAAATAGCTTTTCGACGCGACCTAAAAGTGCTTTTTCGAAAATCTCCAAAATGGAGTTTCTCCAAAAAAGCTGTATTCAGCTTTCTGAAAAAGCTAAAATAGATTTTTAAATTTTTTTACCAAATATCTTTTTTTATTTAAAAGTACTTTTGGAGGGTCAGAAAGTGCTTTTTGGCCCTCCAAAAGTCCTCCAAAGAAGGCCTAAGAGTCAATTATAAGGAAGGGAGTAACACCTTTCTTTAGCTCGAAGCATATGGTTATGATCAAGTAAATCTCTGATGTGCTTATGTTGAGTGTGAAAATGACTAGATGATGTAGGTATAACTTCAATACCCAATAAATAATGAAGATCCTCTAATTCTTTTAGAGAATTTTTATAAATGAGCGGGAACAAACTTGTACAAAATTGGGTTATTGGTGTAGGTGGGAATTAAATCATCCATATAAGTAAGAAAATATGCAGAAATGCCACATGAGAATAAATGAATAGAGAAGAACTAGACTTTCAATAAAACGATGTTTAATAACAAAGGAGCTAAGAACATGTTACCATGCCCAAAGGGCCTATTTAAGTATGTCAATGGCCTTCTTAAGCTAACAAACATGTGTAGGCAAAGAGAGATCAACAAAATCTAATGGTTGTTGCATATAAACCTTCTCAGTAAGGTTTCCATTCAGAAGGGCCTTATTTACATCCAACTGTTGAAGAGCCCACCATTTTAGCAATACAGAGGACAACTTTGATTAAGAAGGCATCATGATAACCAAGGTCAGGTCCTTGGTAGAAGCCCTAAGCTGCAAGTCACACTTTATAAAGAGCGACACTACCATTAGAATTTCGTTTGATATGACATACCTATTTACATCCCATTATATTTTGATTTTGTTAAGAAACTGACGACTGTATGTAGTTGTTTCAGTTTGAAGATATTGTTTTGGGACCTCGTGATCATAGGATGCATACATTGTGGTATTTGGTTAAAGATGGGAAATAGTGCTGGTGAGTAGGAGAGAGAGGGTTGGTACAAAGGTGAGAAATTAGGACCAATGGATGACACATGAGAAAGACTTGTATGTGAAAAGGAGACTTACATGGAGATGAAGAGTTTCCATGCAATAGCAGTGGAGGAGGAACTACACTTGGGGGCCTCAGACATAATGTCTGTAGAGTTCGAGATACTTCATGCAACTTGCTATGCAAGAACATGTTATTGTTAAAGAATAACAACCGGCTTTAATGGATTGGACAAAGTAGCGTGAAATGAGAGAGACCAAAGTTGGTTGGTGAGGGAGCCGACCATGTAGAGAGACTCGAGTGATCACATAAGGAGATTTAGGAATGCGAGGTAGAATTGAAAATGGATTCATCAAAGACAACATGATGCAAGATATAGATTCTTTTGATGCTGGGATCATAGCATTTATAGGCATTTTGATGAAGTGAATAACCAAGAAAAGTGCAGGGCTTAGATTGTATCTTTGCATGTAGCTCTCAGGCATCTTCCAATAGCTTTCCCAATTTGAAATACCTTGAACAGTAGTTTGCTTAACTATTTCTTTAGATAAGAGCATGTACATTAGGTAAAACTAACAAAAATAATAATCTATATGTATTTTAGTTAAATATCACCCTACAATATTAAATATTCTTATGAAATCATTTAAAAATAAAAATATTTTATTTTTTACTTTAATTTTATTATTGAGATTCTATATTATTTTAGTAATTAAAGTGTCACGCCCCGAAACCATCATTCGGGTCAACCACGTGACACAGCTACATAATTCCTGAAGCGAAGCCCTAGAGATCATGTAAAGCCTAAGATGAACAATACCTACATAATACCAACAATTATAATCAAAGCCTAAGATGAACCACCAATATTAAATAATCAACTAGCTCAATTATAAAGTTTTCGATGTTCATCAGTATTAAAAAAATAAAAGAGATAACTAACTAACTAATTAATAATTACACAAACTTCATGTCCCTCTCATCTAAAACTAAGCCTCTTGTGACTCTGAAAAATATAAAGAAGAATATGAGCTTTTCCAGCTTAGTAAAAATTTCGAACAGCTACATGATAAGTAATAAGAAAATGAACAAATGAACAATACCAAATAAAATGAAAACCATATCAATACTCGGAAAACTCATTCTAATAACATGTACATAAGCTCTCATTATCATCTTACTAAAAAAGCGCGCGCGCGCACACACACACACATATATATATATATATCAAATTTAACTAATTGTTCAACAACAGTTTCTTATGTCATGTCATTCATTTCTCACTAAATTAATTTCTAGATTTTATAGCAATATTTTTTTGGCTTTGGACTAACTAAAATCATGACTTAGTCCAAGATTGCTAAACAAAATTCCACGCGTAAATCTATGAAGACTATCCCAGGCATAGGCTTGTAGGGGTAATCTCACGTATAAGCCTGTAGAGTCTATCCCGCGTGTAAGCTCGTGGAGGCTATCTCACGCATAAGTTCATGTAGACTATCCCATGCGTAAGCCTGTAGAGACTATTCCGTGATGAGGTTAGTCCAAACTATATCTTATTTGTTTGATTTATATGTTACTCTTGCTATATCAATTTATACTTACACAATGCATTTCTCTTAAATTCAAGATATCATTATTTACATAATCATGTTTTCAATATTTGATACATATAATAACCATACAGGTAATTCATACTAGAATCATATAAAACATACCATCTTATGCCAAAACAAATCTATCGACCTCTACCAAAGACTGACTAAATCTCATAATGCAAATCCAATAGTACAAATCAATAAACATGTACACATATTTGTGACTAAGTATAAGGATTCTTATCTCTACCGAAGACTGACTAAAAACAACAATAACTGACCTACTTCATGATCTACGAGTTGAAGTGTAGAGTACCCCGATCAATTTTTTTTTGGATAAATGACTCTCCATCTACAAAATCAAACTCAATAATCAAAAGAAGAATCATACATTGGATTAGTAACCTAGACCGCCTACTGGCATCCACAGGGTCCATCACTAGGTCCCTTGAATCCCTTCTACCAATTACCTCGGTTAATTAGAGAGAGATAAAGGGAGAGGAAGAAAAAAAGGTAGGAAGGGAACAGAGAAAAAGAAAGAGGAGAGAGAACGAGAGAGGGAAGAAGAAAGAAATCTTTCTTCTCTCTTCATGAACAGGGAAGTTCATCTTCCCCTTCCCCTTCCCCTTCCCCCTATATATCAAAAGGGGTGGCAACCATTGTGGCCCAGCCCCCCCACCTGACGATGGCCATAGGCGACCCAAAACCTTGGTCGTCGCTGGCCGAGGACAGCGATTAGTCATCACAAAGAAGAAGAGAGGATGAAACACAAAGGAAGCTCTCGAATCTAGCCAAACTTGGCCTAGACCATAGCCGATTCTCCCAACAACTGGTCATATGATCCCAAAGATCCCAAGAGATGTGGAACTCGACCGAATTCGGTGGCCGATGATGGTGAACTCGAAAGAAATGGGGCTGAAACAGGGCACCCTATTTCAGATGGCATTCTGGCGATTTGTCGTTTCAAAAGATTGAGATAACATACTAAAGGGAGAGACTGGCAAAAAGATGATAAGGAACAAACCATCACTGAAAAAAACATGGCATCAGGCAAAACTAGTAATTCAAGATTGTGATAAATTCTACTGGGACCTTTAACTATAAGGGTTTATTTCATAAAGAAATAGAATATGGTTAATTTCCATTCGAGAATTGGGGGATCAAGTTTCCTAGGATTTTTTTTTTTTTTTTGGGGGGGGGGGTCATCTAAGAAAGAACTTCTCTTTCATTTATATGATAATAAAATCTCTTAAAAACTGATGGCACATTCCATGCAATACTATTCAATATAGAGCAAAGCAATCTAATACCATAATAACTTTAATAGCTCAAAAGCAATGCTAAGTTACATCACATTAATAAGATGTAATGCAATGTTATAATAGCTTAAACATGCCAAAAATATGCCATGTTGCATAACATTAATAAGATAATGGATGATATACGCAATCTAGGATTTAAGCACCAATGCATACTGATCCATACTAGCCACACCCCGTTGTGCTGGCAATGTACCAGTAGCAATATAACCCCATGTGCTAGTATTGACATGTGTAGCACCCTAACTTTCTGCTGTGCCTGCATGTGGAGCTGTACCATATCCTGATATCACATAATATTTATTATTGGATGGTTATATGAGGAAAGAAAAAGAAAATATTATAGGAATTTAATAGGGAGTGAATATTAAGAGGTTGAAGCTTGATGATTCAACTGCTTTTAATTCAATAGAAACGATTCAAAAATAGAAAATTAGCTTTCTGATGATCCTACAATCAAGGATCAACAGGTCGATTCAACTGACAATCCATTTTGTCTAGTTATGGAAGATCCAATTGACAGAACTGACTATTTACATGGAGCCAATGATGATGGTCAAGTTCGAATTCCATGATCCTTTCTATCATCCCATCAGATATCCAATTAATGAAACCCCTCAAATTGATGATCGATCATACTATGGTCAACAACCAAGAATCATGGGATCATGCATATATTCTGTTTGTTCATGTTATTTTTTAATGTCAAATACATTCAACATCATGTATTGATTATAAGGATCCATATAAATGTGTACGTACATGCATGTGTACATAAGTATGTTATACCTGTATGTATGTTTATATATCTATGTATTTACGTATGTACAATTTATGATTGTACATATAATATTCATGTCTATACATGTACACACATATATGTTTATATTGACATATGTATGTATATGTATCTATATGATATATATACAACTACATATAATGAATTCATGATGTCAAAGATATATGATAATTAAAAATAATACAATTCAAAGACAACGTAAATCAATATACAAATACAACCAAGATTGGCCAAACTATCCCGAATTGAATCGATCAAGAACCAGAACGTTTTGAGCAATTCGGATGGTTTGACTCTTAATAAAACCTCGATCCTCTCTCCCCCCTCCCCACGGTCCTAATTTCGTGTCTCTCCCCCCTCTCCTAGGGTTCCGATCTCCACCCCTTACCGGCGTGCTACCTCTCGATCTCTCGATGAAAACCCTCTCGGACCAGAGGAGCGCAAGGGTTCCACCTGCAAAACCCTCGCTCATAAGCACCAGCCACCGTGACTCCCCAGGAGAACATCGAATGTGACCCCAACCCATCGAAATTGTCCCCATTGTCCCCCTTCTGGTCAACTCCCATCATTGGAAAGCCCCTTGCCATGAAGAACCAGAGCCTGCTATCTCTACAGCCACTACAATCCTTGAACCACACCACCCTCTCCACATGAAGACCTCTCAGGTATGCCGCTTTATTAGGGTTCTCTCTCTCTCTCTCTCTCTCTCTTATCTTCCCCATCTCTCTCCTCCTCCCTTCCTCCCTCTCCTTCTCACTCTCTCCTCCCTCTCCCCCTCCCTCTCCTTATTTTGACATGCCCCAGAATGGCATGGTATGACATGATTTTTACATTTATCTTCAGATAAATCACAAAGCGTCCTCAAAGACTAGGTTTTTTTTTTTTTATGGTTCCAGTGATTAGAAGTAATATTTATTAGAATGTGAAGTTTTGGGGTTCAAGGTTTTATGTTGATTAAAAGTCATTCTGAGTCAAACTGTGTCGAAAGAGTTCTACGACTATGCACGTATTTTGAACCATTCTAAAATTAGGAAACATTATGATATCTATGGTTGTTAGATGTCAGCTCCAAAAGATTTTTCGAAACGTTCCTATATTTGGTTTAGAGATCAGAGGCATAATGCACTGCTAAAGCAATTTACAAAAATCTTCGTAGGGATGGATTGAGAAGCTCACATCACCAACTTAGCCGGGTCAAAAGAAAATATTGAAAATCTCTAGCTACCATCTAAATGAGCTATCTCTTTGGAAATTTATAGATGGAACCACAATCCCGTTTCATAGGATTAACCAAACACCTAATTTGTACAACATGCCAAATTCAACATGATACTCCTATTCATTCAGTTTCTCATTGCAAGTCCTCAGGTCCTATAGAGGAGGAGATCATTATGAAATTGATTTGCCTACCATCCAAGACAAAGATAAGGATTCAACTTGGTTGACTTGCCAAAGAATGTTTTTTTATCGCGAATAAATGCATTAGCAAACAAGAGAAAGCCAACTGTGTGCCAACAAATTAATCACCTTCTTTCTATAGAAATATTAAAATAGATTTGTTGGCACACCTTCTTTTTATAGAAATATTAAAATAGAAAATCAAAGCAGATTTTAAATCAAGCTTCACTAAAAAGTAAAGATAATTACCAAAATGCTATCCAAAATTCCATCGGACCCGTTAAAAAAAATTTCTCGCAAGCTCTCGAGCTAAAGAAAACAAACACTCGATCGGAGGGAGAGAGAGCCGGAAAGGAGCGAGCGAGACAGAGAGAGCATGGAGCAGAACCAGAGGGCCCCGAGGGCGCCTCAACCCCACCCCGCCCGGGCCGCCATCGTCGATCTCTTCAACCTCTACCTTGGGGTAACTCCTAAATCCTCTCAATCCCTTCGTCACGTTCCCCCTTCTCTCTATTGATTTTGAACAATGGCTTCTCCTCTTTCTCCTTGCAGAGAAATTCCCGGCAGCGGCCCGAAGACCCCTCCCGCGAGACCTCGTATGCCTACTCTCCTCATCACGTCTTAGCTGCTATGAGCACTGTTCAGTTTTTGGTTTCGTCTGTAAACCTTGAAGAGCTTCTTTTTGGCTTAAAATACTTGATTTTGATCGAATCTAGTCTGGCTGATTTGCTGATAATTCTCAGGGAGACCTATTTTTGAATTATTTTCAGCTTTTAATCATTATTAGCACCCTTGCGTGTTAGCAAAAGATGAGAGCGCCCAAAATACCTGAGAGCTTTTTGTGGCATGAGGGAATTGGTTGATTCATGACGTTGCATGCCATCACTATGCTAGCAAAGGGAGCCTTTTTGTATGAATGACCGGCATTTCATCGTATTTTTCTTGTCCTAACCCAATAATTTTTTTTTTTAAATTTTTTTTGGTTTCTTGCCTAAACTTTTTTGTCAGAGAATTGGTGCTATTTGAATTCTAAAACATTGTGAATTGATGTTCTAGTTTTCAATTTTCTTAAGTTTGGGCATATTGATTGACTATAAAGTAGTTACTACAATTTTTCATTTCTAAATGGTATTATATGTTTCACTTGTTATCTTCTATTATTTTTTCTTTTCTTGGATATCTGAAAGGTGATTTTCTAATTGGCTATGGCTGACAAATCCTATCAGGAACAAGATGCAGAAAAGGGTGACCGCTCCCAACAGAGATCTTCCACCTCGAGACGAGAAGTTTATCTTAGATTTTGAACAGTTGCAAGGACAATTCCCGGTAATTGTTGGTCTTCGCTTGAGTTATACACAAACTAATCCTTTGCAAGGCTTAAATTCATGTGCATACTTCAGGACCAGGAGCAACTGCGTGCTGTTACAGAATCAGTTCTCGTGTCATTCATCATTCAGTGCAGTGGTCATGCACCACAATCAGAGTTTCTCTTGTTTGCAATACGGGGCTTGTGCAGCATAGGCTATGTGAAGTGGGACACTTTCCTTCCTTCTCTTCTTTCAGCAGTTTCCTCTGCAGAGGCGTCTGTTGGTCAGGGCACTCCAGGTGCAGCAGGAGTACAATCTACTGGTGTGTCATCATCCATGATGATACCTTCATCATCTACAGTTGCGATACCTAATTCTTCAAACTTCCATGCTTCAAATCCGGCTTCTCCCCTATCAACAATCCATGGTATTGGATCTCCTGCTCAATCTATTACTGACCAGTCTGCTGGTGCAACTCTATCACCGATTAAACCCTCTGAACTGTCTGGCTCTGCACAACAGAGTATGATGAGGGCTAATCAGTCACTTAGGGGTACTGCTATTAGCTACCTCCGCCAATTAACATGCCGGATTATTTTAGCCGGACTAGAATCCAGTCTAAAGCCAACTACCCATATCGAGATTTTCTCGCACATGCTAAATTGGTTAGTTAATTGGGACCAAAGGTTGCAATGCTTGGATGAAGTGGATGGTATGAAAGCCTGGAAGCCTGAGAGACCTTTGCACGAATGGATGCATATATGTTTGGATGTTTTATGGAAGTTGGTTGAGGAGGATAGATGCCGCATCCCCTTCTATGAGTTGCTTCGCAGCAACTTGCAGTTTATGGATAACATTCCTGATGATGAAGCACTATTTACCATCATCCTGGAGATTCATAGGAGGAGGGATGTGGTGGCTATACACATGCAAATGTTGGATCAACAGCTTCACTGCCCGTCATTTGCAACTCACCGGTTCTTGTCTCAATCCTATCCAAGTATTACTGGTGAACCATTAGCAAATTTGCGCTATTCTCCGATAACTTATCCTAGCGTCTTAGGAGAACCATTGCATGGAGAGGTAGGCAAAATAAACTTATTTCTTTCAAAACCTTTATCAATTCCTTTTCTAATAAACTACATTAGTGCTTGAATACAAGCTCTTGTTATCCAATTAGTTAATCTTGTTTTATTGCTTGCTTGTTTTTGTGCTTGTGTTTATGTAAATTATTTCCACCATGTTTCAAATGCATTTATAAGAATTCAAATATTTAAAGATTCAATGTCATTCCTAATGAGCAGTTCTATAGGTATAAATTACTAATATAGTTTCACATAGTACATGTAATCTTATGATAACCAAATACATTCACAACATTGTCACATGTACTAAATGTTAAAGATGTAATCTCGATATTGCAGCCAAGGCTAAAAATATTGGTGATTGTCTATACCAGATTGTACGGGAAAGTACAAGCAGTGTTTTAAAAAGCGATTGAAGTATGCTAGCAGGGACCATATAGCATTCGCGGTATGCACGTGCTATATGCAGGATCATATCTGATTAGTATTTTTTAACTATATAAAATAAATAAAATACATTAAGTACGACAAAAGTGACAACAATGATGGTAATATTTTTTGTATAAACAATATCGATATTAATAACAACAACTAACTATTACGACTAATTACTCAGTACTTAATACTAATAGCAGCAATTATAACATAGTTGAAACTGAAATCCAACCTAGCTGTTTGTTTTAACATGCTCCATCCGTATATATTTGGCCTCATAATGCTAAGTGGCCTACATATGCTGCCGTGCATTACTAATTGAGCCGTAAATATGGCTGCATACTGCTAAATGGACTGCCTTTTTTGGCCTAGATATGGTATGGTGCATATAGTAACAGCATATATGCAATGCAGTGTGGTCAAGAACAACATCTGCATACGCAGCCTTGTGCACCGCATCTTAAGACATCAGATGAAGTATGCCCAACCCCCATTCAGATTTGGTACTGACACATGGCATTTCACCTCCATTTTGTGGTGCTATTGTTAGGAGATGTACAGTATCATGCCACATCATACCATTACTAGTAAGTACTAGTAGCGATACTTTGACATTTGATTGAGCAATACTTAGTGGATATGAAACAACCTAGGATATGGTCTATTATATCAACATCAATGCTAGAAGGTATAAGGAATGGGTTTTTTTAATCTTATAGGGTGCAAAGATAGTGAATGCTTAAGTTTCAACTTCACGTAATTTCTTGCATTGCTAAAAACTATAATTAGCTTGAACTAAGGTTCACCGTACTAATGCTTACCATCTTGTAATAGACATACTATACCATGTTGGTGCCGAATCGAGACTCGGTACGGAGGGTGTAATGAGTCTTGGTACATTGAATCGACGCCCGTATTGGGCATTATTGAGACTGGATTACCATGGTATGGCATGGTATCCGGTACCGAGATTGTGAAGTGTGGCTTTATCTATTGAAGTTGGCAACTTATGTGAAAATAATTGATTGATGAGGTTTGAGTTATGAAAAGTGAATCGAAGGTTTAGAAATTTCATAAAACATAGGACTTGATAAGATATAATTAATCAAGGTTGTATATGTGATTACAGAATTGAATAGGCAGGTGTAAGATAGTTTATTGATCAAGGATCAAAGGGGTTTTTGGATGTTTAAATGGTTAGGGTTGCAAGGGCTTAAAGAAAGGTGATAAAATAGTAGAAAATGTAAATTAAATTGTAAAAGATGGAAGAAGATGCTTTATTAGGTTTGCTGCATTAAGTGATCAAAGATTGAATGCATGAAGTGGCACAATGAAAAAAAATCTGTCTTAAAAAAATTCTCTCTTTAGTATGGCTTATTTTTCAACTTTCGAGGATGAATTGGTGAAGGTTTGCATCAATGAATGTCTTGCTTGTTGGATTACGTGGGTTGTGCTTTCTTGATAGTATGACTCCTTCACTTGATATGACATTTACTTGGTAAAATTAAAAAGTTCAACCATGCATTTACTGACCATGAATTTTTTGCATTAAGGACAGGCCCTCGTTATTGAGATAAGTTGTCAAGAAGCTGCACACATAGACAGATAGCATTCTGGCCTGCCCAGTTGTGCAACAATAACTTTGCAACAAGGAGGTTGCAATACTTGAATCAGTCAATTATGGGTAATTGTTTCAATTTTCAAGGATGAATTGGTGAATGTTGTCCTGGTGAATGTCTTGCTCAGTGATTAGCTAGCTTCTGATTTCTTGATAGGGTAACTTGTTCACTTTGAGATAACATTTACTTAATAGACATGGAAGAGTATAACTTTGCATTTGCTGAGGGTCTGTAGTCTGTCGTTTTGCCCAAAAGATGAAGTTTGTGTAAGTCCTCCAAATGAGTCTCATTCACACTAGATACATAGTTGGGATACACTAGGCATGATTCTTGCTTTGATACTTTGATTACGTAGTTGAAGTTGTGTTGCTGATTGCATGCTTTGCCTCCTCTCTCGTGGCCGTGTCTTGGTCAGCATGGTATGGAGAAGCGGTTCTTCGGTAGTTTGACTGTCTTGATGCAGCATCTCCATTTTTTGGTAAATCTCGGGAAGGTCTTTCCTATTCATTATTGTGCTCAAGTATCCATTTTAGAGTACTTTGTGCCTTGGATAAGGTTTCATACCCCTTTGAGATCATTCACAAATATATATTGGATTAGATAGAGCTGTTGAAGAAAAGGAAAGCATGTCAGTTTCATTGGGTATTTTGTCAAGGAAGATGTGTTCATGTTTTTGTACTTCCTCTGCCATTCCCATCAATAAATCTATGTTGACTTCTTACATTCATATTCAACTTAGCACATAAACCGATAAAAGTCACATGAGAAAGATAATCACCTTAGGCATATACAAGGATTTAAGTCATGGTTTGATGCCCCTCAGGACGTTGGGATGGGGCACCGCCCTAAGTGTCGCGAGTCATGATTGAATCATTCCACTATTGTCCTAGCATCTTGCTCTGCATGTCCCGAGCAAAGTCCACTGAATTATTGGTAATCAATTTTTTTTATTTTTTAATGATTTTAAATATAATTTGATGTTTTTTGATATTTTTATGATTTCAATACATCCTAAATGATGCCTCTTGATGTTTTAGAGTGATGCAAGATATAAAATGATTAGTAAGATATTGCATGCTAGAAGAAGCAACACAAAATATCCTAAAATTAATTAGTAAGACATAGAATATAAAATAATATAATTAATTACATATATTTAAAGTACAATATGCGTACTAATATCTAAAATTTTTTCGAGTGGCGATGTCTCTTCTAGATATTCGGATCATTAGCATTATCAGGAGGCACATCAGCCCACCCCTCTAATTAGGCGGCGTTGTAGTCTTGCACGCTTATTCCATGAAGAACGTGCTCTAAAATATAACCAGTCTCGGATCTCTTATTGAAGCTCTACTTTGATAGGTGTCCTCTGGCTGATAATACGGTCAGGAAGGATCCATCCGAATATGCCGACAACAAAATCCGACCTCCAGGCTCTGTAGGATAGTAGCCACCGGAAGACGATGCCTCGGATGCGTCATATCCATATCTGTATCGGTATCGGTCATAGGTTGCCTTTGGCTGTAGGTAATAGGATCCAGCATACAACTCGAAAACTGATACTTTTATGGATCCTACTCTACGTGCGAGGCCATCTGCAGCTACATTGTGTCCTCCTAAACGATCTCAAAGAGCTCGTCTCCTATATGCAATCGTATGCTCGTGGAATTTATCAGATCATGCACCATTGTTCCTATCCTGTGTAACATGTATAAATAAGGACTCACTGGTGAATTGAAGACCACCCTGCGACTGTCTCATAAATGATGATCTTATGTCCTCCACTCCCTTTTCACTGGATCTGAACTGTCATCGCTGCTCTTTCTGATCTCTGAATCTGAGTGAGCTGACTCCTTCACACTCTCCATCGGGGCTGCAACTATCTTTTCTTTTTTTTTGTTGTGCTGGGCAACTATCTGCTTCTCCTTCGTGCCCCTCTTTGCTTGGTTACGATGGGAGGATGGATGCCGTCGCCCTCCTGACCGAGTCAACTGGGTAGCATGGTGGCCTCGTCTAAGCAATTCTCGATCATATCTCTGAGAGGATGTCTCGGACAAGTAGTCATATGATAACCGGTTCTTCAGGGACCTCTGTGGCTATGGTTAATCAGCTGGAAGGATGCATGGAATGTTGCAATCTGTCCATTGCGCTATATCCACCCTAGCCTCGCTGGTGACGAAACTGGCCGGTCGTGGAGGTGATCTTGGCTCATCAAGCTCCGGCTCCTGCTGGCCCACAAGCTATTCGATCATAGGATCATCCTCATTGTCAACGAAAACGTTGTGGATCGGATCCGTATACTTCAACTTCACTTTCTTCTGAATGCATTTCAACCTCAACCTCAGATTGTAATGAACATATACAAGGTTGTTGAGGCGCTTCTATGTCAGACTGTTTCTCTGCTCGCTGTGGATGAGGATAAAGGTGGACCAATTGCATCACAACAACTCGAGAAGATCTGGAAGAGTATCTGAATAGCTAGCCGCTTAAAATTTTTGTCGGACATACCAAAATGAACCCACCATTGTTTTTTACTGTGCTGAGCAACTATTTGCTTTTTCTTCATGCCCCTTTTTGCTTGGCTACGCTGGGAGGATGGATGTCGTCGCCCTCCTGACTGAGTCAACTGGGTAGCATGGTGGCCTCGTTTAAGCAACTCTTGATCATATCTCTGAGAGGATGTCTCAGACAAGAAGGCATGTGATAACCGGCTCTCTAGTGACCCTTGTGGCTGTGGCTGATCAGCTGGAAGGATGCATAGAATGTTGCAATCTGTCCATTGCCCTACATCTCCTAGTCTTGCTGATTACGAAACTGGCTATTCGTGGAGGCGATCGGGCTCATAAAGCTTTGGCTCCTGCTGGCCCACAAGTCATTTGATCATAGGATCATCCTCATTGTCAACGAAAGTATTGTTGATCAGATCCGTGTACTTCAGCTCCACTTCCTTATGAAAGTACTTTAGCCTCAACATCAGATTATAGTCAATATATACAAGGTCATTGAGGCGCTTTTGTGTCAGACGGTTTCTCTGCTCTCTGTGGATGAGGGTAAAAGTGGACCAATTGCACCACAACCACTTGAGAAGATCTGGGAGAATATCTCGATCAAGGTATACTAAACTAGCCCGTATCAGCCGGTTTAGCTCGTACCGGCCGGTTCAACCCGTACCGAACTGGTGCCGACTGGTCCGATTCGGCCACAGAAAATATTTTCGGCCCCTATGGGGCCGAAATCGACTGGTACAAGGCCAAATTGGACGGAACCAGACCGATTTCGTCCGGTTCGGCTAGGACTCTGTGCGAACCGGCACCGAGTTTGGTTTTCACAGCGCGGTGCGCTGGGGCGCGGGCGGCATACTGTGGCTTTTAATGCCATTGCAGCTACAGTGGCATTAAATGCCACAGTACTGTAGCTGTGGCATTAAATGCCACAGTACTGTAGCTGTGGCATTTAATGCCACATTACTATAGCTGTGGCATTAAATGCCACAGCCGAGCATGCTCGCCATGCGCGTGCGCTCGCTGTGGCCGGTTCGGTACCGATGCTGACCAGTACGCCAACCGGTACCGGTTCGGTGATCCTTGATTTGCATAGCTAACTGCTTAAGATTTTTAGCTGACATACCAAAATTAATCCACCATTCCGCTACAAAAATATTGAATAAAATTACATAACAAGATAGTATCATATTAATAATCATTTAACATCACGTAATAGTTATCGTTGATATGTAATATACCAGAATTTATACTTTTCGTACATATGACAGCTGCCGAGACTTCGAAGCTGTTAGTGCCCTCTTTAAATATTTTTGTTTATGAAAAAGAACTATGTTGCAATATGTTAATTATTGAAGAAACGAGTTAACTTACGCATGTCACTCAAAGTTAACTTACCTCTTCTAGATCTAGAGCTACGATTTCTGGATCAGGTTTCATCTTGTAAATCACATGATGCAGAGCGGCCCGAAGTTTGCCGTCCATTTCGAATCTAGGTATTGTGTACTGGAACCTTGGGTTTAGATAGTAAGCTGCAAAAGTGCAAATAGAGTTCATAATTATTTTAGTAAAATTGTACAAGTACAAGGGCAGTCTAATTTTCAATGTTTTTGCTTACCTGCTTGATGCAAGTCCCAACTTATCAGGTAGTCTCATCGCCGCTCAATGATGTCGATTTACTCTTGGGCATGAATCAAATCTGCCTCCTTGATCCGAATCTTTGCCCTTTTCATCATATGATATAAGAAGCCCATCTAGGAGTACTTCTTGCTGTCCATAATCCGAAGCACTTTGTACAATGTTTTGATAGCCTTCACTATCTTTTCGGCCCGTAGCTATAATGTCTGTCTCATTGCCAAGTCCTCCACAATGGTTTTCTCAATGCCGACCCTCGTAAATTTGCTTTTTTGCCACTCGATACTGACAAACATCAGACGTAGGGTTATTTTTTATCAAGAAGGCTATCAAGTGTAACGTAGTTTGTAGCAAATTATGTCATATCCGGTCTCAAGTTCTCTCTCCTTGCATACGTTCTCATTAGGGATAGGATCTATATATGGTTATAAATATATTTGGTGATGGTTTGGGCTGTCTCCATTGTTTGCTACACCCTACAAATTTTCGCAATGTCCATCAACATAAGGTCAATATAATGTGCAGTACATAGGGTCTAGAAAATATATGGTTGCCCTCTATTAAGATCTCTTCGGCGGTCTTATCTTGTGGCCCATTATCAGTGATGACCCGCACGACATTCTCCTTTTCTACTTGATCAATCACCTTGTTCATTAATCTAAGGATGTACATGGCATCGTGCACCTGATTGGAAGCATCAACTGACTTTTGGAAGAAAATCTTCGTATCGCAGCATGTCAAGAAGTTGATGCTTTGCTTGGTAGGACTGGTCCAACCATCACACATCACTGTTAGTCCATTTGTGGGCCATTTGGTCTGATATGAGGCAATTCATTTCTCTAGCTCCTTATTGTTGTCAAAAGCTCACCATAGATGTCCTTCGGTCCTAGAAGATCTACACCGAGACTAGTATCCTGTATGAAGGAAATGACAGGCCTATAGTACGTGTTGTCTGTTGCATTCACTAGGATGTGGCTGAAGTTGAGCCATGATCCAATAGCTCACCACATATTCTTCTTTTTATCCTTCTTTAGTATGGTGTCAATCCTCTGCTGCTTCGAATCTTTGCTGGAGAAAGCATGTAGATCTAAATCATAGATGGTGGCTCCTGCTGGAATATCTCTGGAGGACTTCTTTCTGCTACCAAAAGCCTCCAACATAAATAAAATGCAGCCACCGCCTCTACTGACGGCCTCTCTAGCTGAGGAGGCATTCTTGAACTTTGAATTTGCCCTGCTAGTTGCAGAACCAGAGATCGAGTCATAGTTTGAGGGCCCAAATCGAGCCCTATGCCTGGCCACTACATCCTGTTGCTACTGATTATTCAGGTTTGCCTAATGGCAGTATGGATCTGTCTCCTCCTCACCTGAAGCAGACGCTTCTTCTAACTCCCTAAAGTCATATGAAGATGGCTTTGCCGCTCCGCAGTCCACCTCCGTCTTCTTGGTAACCCTCTCATTTGCTGCTCTGAAATTAATGAAATGCTTCTTCATCGGCTGCCAGACCTCCTATGAGCATTTTCGGCACATAGATACTTTAGGATAACCACTAGCTAGGTGCTGCTTCAACTTGGTTACTCCTTTCTTGAGCTCTGTGCTGCAATAGTTGTACTTCTAATGGTGCCGATTCAAGAGCATTTATCTATGATCCCAATAATGTTGCACTCTGGGTCATTTTTCCTCGATGGTTTTATTTCTGCAGGTTTATCGAGCACGTCAGTTTATTAATTATTTAAAAATAGTAAAGTTTCGTTGCGATAAAAAAATATTTTCTACTTCAGAAAATGCTTCCGACTTATCTAATACATGGTACTAGTTTTTCATGTTTGTTGAATTATTTATATATTTTTAATAGTTTTTAAATTTAAAAATATGTTTAAATATCATAAATTCAGAAAATATGTTTTTTACTTCAGAAAATACTTCTGAATTATGTAATACATACTACTAATTGTTCATAATTTTTTTGTATTAATTATATATTTTAATTATTTTTTAAATTTAAAAATAATTTATAAATATAAATATTTTAAAAAATTAATTTGAGCTTAGATACATGTAGAACCATACCATGGATGCTACATATTTTTTTTTAAGCCTGTAGGCGTGCATCAAAAGCTACTTATTTTTTAATTTTTTAAAAAAATTTAGGCCTAGGCCACTATGCGCATAATCGTGTCAAAACTTGAACAAATAGACACCAAATTTAGCTAGAGAGTAGTTTGCATACCCCTAAATAAGCTTATAATTTATAGTTATTTTTTGAAATTTATTTTATTTTTTTAATTTTTAATCATTTTTTTAATTTAAAAATTATATATAATTGAAAAATTAAAGATTTGTAGAGGGCTTGTGTAGATCCTCTATAGATCTACAACATATCGTAAAATTATGCCAAAATTTTAATTTTGGCACGACCTTTCCTTATTTTGGAATTTTTTTAACATTTTTCGGCATTGAAAAAAAGGAGGTATGAGGTAG
Organism: Phoenix dactylifera; assembly: GCF_009389715.1. Taxonomy (NCBI): domain Eukaryota; kingdom Viridiplantae; phylum Streptophyta; class Magnoliopsida; order Arecales; family Arecaceae; genus Phoenix; species Phoenix dactylifera. Next base: position 24,485,931 of record NC_052399.1, read on the forward strand.
GGGATGGGAAACATACCTCGTTTTGGATTAAATCCTCCTCGAATCATTGAAATCAACACGTTTTTTGGCTCGGGGGGGGGGGTTGAAACAATCGTGAATGAAGGCCTGAGAAGGCTTTCGGGTTGAAACAATTGTGAATGAAGGCCTGAGAAGGCTTTCGGGTTGAAACAATCGTGAATGAAGGCCTGAGAAGGCTTGGAAAGCCTTCTTAGGCCTTTCTGCTACTTAAAAAGAGAGAGGGAAGGGGGAACCGGTTTCGCTCGGGACCGCTTCGCACCAGTTTCGCTCGGAACCATCCGGTTCGGACCATTTTCGCTCGGAACCATCCGGTTCGGATCGGTTCCGAGCAGTTCGAGGCCGGTACCGATCTCCACAGTCAAATCGGTCTAGTCTTGCGCCGGTTTGGCTCGGCGATTCGAGTCGGTTCGGTAGACATTGGTCTCGAGCCATTTCCCATCCCAAGTTTCAAGATGGGGAGGGATGGCATCACATCCCATTCCAGGAAAAACTAGGATGGCCTCGTCCACCATGGGATTTGAATCATTGGGCATATGTCTGTCGGATACTAAAAATTGTTCATTATTGTTGAAAGTTGTGTAGCATTTTTACGGTCCTTTTGTGGTGGGAAAAACCCTTCCATGAATACTTCAACATGCTGAATGTGTTAGACAGCTAGAGAAAAGACAAATCTCTGCAAGTGCCTTCTTGATGTACGGGCTAATTGTCTCTTTACGTCTACGCCCATGATCATGGGAGTATCCTTAAGAAAAATGCATGCTACAAGCACATAAACAAAAATGCGATGGTTTGCTACTAAATAGATTGGTTTATCTGTTGAACACCACTAGCAGAAGTATCCATTATATAATACGTATTCTTTTAATGATTTTGGAATTTTACCTCCCTATTGTTTAACTGTATTTTATGGGGATTTTTCAGTGTATCAAATAGTTGCATGCATCTTTCTTCATCTAGCATTAAGGATATGTCTACTTTTTGAAGCTAAAAGCTGGGTTGCTTTCATGAAGTACAATGGGCGTACAATGTAGAAGATGATGAAGATTACATTGCTTTTCATCTGGGGATTGTATTGATGGTTCATGACAATTTTAGTTTATGGTAGGAGATTTAAGGGATTGCTTAAGTCTAATAAGGAACTGCTAGTTAGGATGAAGGAGATTTCCACCACAATGGAAAAATAATATATGTTACTGACTTACTATATATAACGGAGGAAGTGGTTGCTCCTGCTGAATATGAGCTCCGATTGATGAAGAGGTCAGCTTCATTTTTGGGGTTCATAAAATTTAATGATTTTACACTTTGATGGATGAAGTCAGCGTCTTATTCAGGATTCACAGATTTTGATGATTGAAAGGGCAGGCTAGTACACAAGGCTCCCACCATTGCACGGTTTGGAAAGGGTCAGATGTACGCAGCCTTATCCCTGCGTGTTTCCTGTTTCTGTGTTTCAAACCCCTGATCTCTAGGTCACAATGGAGCAGTTTATTATTGCGCCAATGTTCACCCTCTAATAACGTTACTATCTCTCATTCAATGTGAAAATAGAGGAAATAACTGTATTGCTAACTTACTACACTCAAGGGAAATAACTATATTCTGAATACACCGCTGACTTGTACATGCTTGTTGCTCTGATCAACAAAAGTACTTAGATAACATTCAGACTTGAGACATGAACACCAAGAAATGTGCAAAATAAAGAACATAAAAGTGGGGAAATACATGTTCTAGACACAGTAATATTTTGTCACATCTGCTTTTTTATACAATTCTTATTGAATTTTGTTTATATTGCTGGCATAGGATTTTGCTTATTCCATTCCTAAGGGGAGTCTTGATTGGGAAAGGGCTTTGCGCTGTCTAAGACATGCTCTTCGTACAACTCCATCACCAGATTGGTGGAGGCGCGTGCTTCTAGTTGCCCCTTGTTATAAAACTCAGCAAGCATCAACTCCTGGTGCTGTTTTTTCTCCCGAGATGATTTGTGAGGCTGTTGTTGACAGAACGATAGAGCTACTAAAAATGACAAACTCAGGTATTGCTCATGCTTTGTTTCATCTCGCATGATTATTTTATATGATTGTTCCAGGAGCAAAATATACTACAAGACCCCGAGTAGATTCATTTCTATTCCCTTCATATTTAAAGCTTATTCATTGATGACCTTATTCTGTATTGATTAGGAAGTCAGCAAATTGTTTATCACATATTGCAGGCTCATGCACTTACAATCATAGTAGCAAGAAAAATATATGAGAAACAACAATGCATTATGCACACACATTATGAGGAATGTAAGGCACTAATGTTGGTGAAACTATTTTTCATCTTTTTTTGGAGTACACTTGTGTGTGAGTTTCACTATTGACTAAGTAGGATGTTATAATAATACAGACTCCAGTTTTAGCTATTGTGTTTCTGTTGTACGCTCAAGGTTTTAAGTAGAACATTTTAAATCTTGGCACAACATGGTTATTGTGCTGGCACTTGGAAAACATCACCACTAAAAGATAAAAGGTCAGCACAGTGCATGAGGCTCTTGCCATTGCAGGGTACGCAGTCTTACCTCCACCTGTGGAGAGGCAGTTTCTGTGTTACGAATCCATGACCTCCAGGTAATGATAGAGCAACCTTACCATTGTGCCAAATCACCGCAAAAAGATAGTCCTATCAATAGATGCTTCAAAGACAGAAAACTATTCTAGTCAAAATAATCGTGAACAAAATTGCAATTGCTGATCTACTTCAGAATAATTTGAGTACACCACATAAATTGGAGTCAAACATAGAGTTGTATCTTTATATCTGCTGTTTTAGTTAGCAGTTTAAGTGGAACTAGAATCCTATTTCAGAATGTTTAGGTCATTTCTGATATTGGGAAGTTATTGAAATGTTATAAAGTTCAATTGTCACCTAGAGTACCTTTAAAATCTCCTTTTTTATTTTATCTTGGTTGGTGGGGTTGCTAGGATCGTTGGGAGTATTCTCTGGATTGAATTAGGTTCTTTCTATATAAAGCTTTATGGAAACATTTGTTTATTTTCTTTCTTCTTAGTTATCAGATATTTTTGTTTCCCTTTGTTATGGGGAATCTCTTGTACTGAGTGTAACTACTGTTTGGCTTGCTAGTCTACGGTATGTTAGCTGCATCTGGTGTAGGATGCTTCATCAGTTAGGAATTACTTACAGTAATGAGATTTTACTCTCATTTATAAAGATTCAAGTTGGTGACAAAAGTATTTATTAGTGGAGCAATTCCATAGTAAAATCACAACTGGATGTCAGAGAGGTGAAAGTCCCCTTTTAGTCTTATTATCTGCAATTATTATGGTTCTATCTGATTTTGGGTCGGATATTTTTGTGAAATCAAAAACAAGCTACTGTTTTTTGCAATTTCAGCAGAACATTAATTCATAAAGCCTTTCTGTTAAATATGTGGCATGAATTCGGTGGTCCATAGACCGTAATTAATTTAAGGGTGTTGAAAACTTGAAACTATTGTTATCAAAATGGAAACAACAGAACTAACATCCAATTAGTCTTGCAACTTGGGGATCCCAAACATGTTTAAAACCAAGGTACGCTGAATCGGTACGGGTAGGCATACCGGTCGCCTACCGGACTGGTTCGAGACCGGTTCATACTGGAACCGGTCTGGTACAAACCGGTCTCCTGCCTTATTTTTTTCGGTTCGCGCGCGGATAAAAGGTGGGTTAATGCCACTCTGTGGCAATTATGACCCGTGCGGGGCAGCGCGCCCGCTGCCCCGTGCGGATTAATGCCACTCTGTGGCAATTATGACCCGTGTGGGGCAGCGCGCCCGCTGCCCTGTGCGGATGAACTGGCTCACGCCCGTGCGGGCGTGCTGCCCCGCATGGGTTGGGGAACCTCATGTGGGATGGTTCCTAGCGCGGGGAATCGCGCCCGCGTGCGATGGAAGGGCCACACGCTCTGACACCACAACGCGTGCGGCCCTTTCGAGCCACGCGCTTTGACACCACAGCGCGCATGCTGTGATTAAAAAAAAAGTACCGGTGCGAACCGGCCGGTACAGGCCGGTACGAGGTATGCATGCGTGCCTGTCGGTATCGGCCGGTACTGATCCGAAAATAGCTAGAACCGGTTCTCACGCTGTCCAGATATCGGTTCCAGGCCGGACCGGTCCGTACTGGGCTGAACCGGCCGGTACGGTTTGGTTCGGAAGACCATGTTTAAAACCATGAGAATAGATGTTTAAGTCCTATAGATACATTGTGATATGAATCTTCTCAATTATTCATTGCTGTTTCTGCTAAGCATCATTAGAAAGCTGCATACAGCTCCACATTAATCACTCCTATCCAGAAATCAACATAAAGATATTAATTAAGCAACCAATTTACAACGAAGCACATTTTCAGTTATGCTAGGCTATGCTGGAACTGTATTGGTGTGTATTACTCTATATGATAGGTTGATGCACTGCAATAGAGACTAATACTGATTGATACTCGATCAGACTTATATATTTAACCCATAGAAGGTGTGAGCCATACTAATCAGGTTTGAGTTTGCAAATTGAACGATTCATTTTATTGAATATCATATTTGAATGTTGTGTCTGCTAGAGCTGATATTATATGGATCTCGTTTTGACTCTTGCCTTGTACTAATTTTTTGATGAGTTTTGAACAAGAAAATGTATCGTTTGAAAAGAAGAAAGCAAACAAGTGAACATTATTTATTTTACCAATTTACTTAATCATGGGATCATAAACCATCTGAAAAATTTCTGCTGGTTGCTTTTTAACATTGCTTTCTGTGTAGTTTCAAGTATATTGTTTCACATAACTCAAACTAGAAATAAAAATAGGCTCATAATGCATCTATTCTGATGTATAACCTAACTCAAACTGCAGAGGAGAGTGCATTTCTGAAGCTCAGAGCCTCTTTGCTTCTGGGTTTCTACAGTCATCTGCATCCATTTTCTGCACTCTGGTAGCAAAAATAAAAGGGAACCTTATATACTTGTGTTATCACGGGTGGCATATATAGTACAGGTCTCCTTTTCCTTTTCCAAACATTTGTTTTAATTAAGACTATCATGTCTGCTTTAGAGATTTGACATCAGATTCTAAATTAAAAAAGGAAAAAAGAAGGGGAAAAAGGAAAAGGAATTATGGGGTAGATCTTTAGGCCATTTCAAATAGAAATAAGTCTTTACAGGATAGATGAAAACGGATTTGAAACAGGAAAATGAAATATAAGCTTGTTTCACAAGATACCAGTCTGTATTGATATTAGCTGATGCACAATGCTATAGGTTGACAGATGAAATTGATATATGCACTCCTTTATGGTGCTGATAATCTACTATGATGGTATGCAAACCAACAATTTAGTACCTGGATAAAGCTTATAGTAATATGCTGTACAACATTATATATCCAGTTGTCTTCTACCTTTTTTCTTTTGTATCAAGATCATATGTCATGCTTATAACTCAGATTTTTGTGGTTATTTTTCAGTGCTTATATTGATAACTAAACTGTTCTTCGTCTTACAACTTATCCATTTTTCCGAAGGCCCACAAAATGCAATAATGAACTTCTAGTGTGCTTGATATTATTGTTTGGTATAACCCACTGTGCTTTCAATGTTTTAAATTGCTTTTCCACAGGAAGCTCTATTATTTATTGCTTGATTTGATATCCCATATTTACTTTTCTTTTGCTTGTTTGCATTTTTATTTTTTTTTCAATAGTCTAATCAGTTCGTATGAATTTGACACTAAACAAGTGATATTCGTGCTCTTAGCTTCACACAAGATGCCTTAAAAGACTGAAAAGGGGTCCAGGGAACTTTTAGCACCCGCTTCCCCTTCCAAAGTTCTAATTACTTCATCTGTTCTCGTTTGTGAGTTTTAAGTGACATGTTATATCATGTTTGGATATCAAGTCACAATCCTTAAAGGTATTTTATTGCATGTATAAACTTAGATCAAGGGCATTTTTGTCTTTCACTTGTGATTGGTGAATATCTACATATGATAATTTGTTCCAAGGGCTTTTAGCACCCACTTCCCCTTCCAAAGTTCTAATTACTTCATCTGTTCTTGTCTGTGAGTTTTAAGTGACAATGTTATATCATGTTTGGATATCAAGTCACAATCCTTAAAGGTATTTTATTGAATGTATAAACTTAGATCAAGGGCATTTTTGTTCCAAGGTACTGAACTGGATGGTATGAGGCGTATCGTTCCATACCAGTTTGGTACCGGTATGTGGTATTGTGGGCGTACCAAACTACCAATACTCGCTATGTCGAACCGGCCTCCATACCGGGTGTATCAACATAGTAATAAGGTGATACTAGTACGGAGCCCAGTACCGAGACGGCGTACGTTGATATGTTCTTATGTCATTCATTGCATGCTTTGTTACCTATGCTGCATCATACATGCAGTTGAATTGATTATGCATCAAACAACTTGGATACTCATCAATTATTTGTTTGCTGCTTCTAGAGATTGCTGTAGAGTGCATTCTTCTAGCAATGAATTCAGCCAGCTATAATAAAGTTGCAAACATAGATGTAAGATTTTTTTTCTTCTGTTTAGAGACTGGTCAAAAATTTAACTATTACATAACCTTGTCAAATACCAGTTCTATTATATCCTTAAGTTACTTGGGAGATTTGGATGAGAAACATGTAAATTGAAATACCATAACAAATTTTCAGTGTCTTCTTTATACAATTTTTGGAGAATGAATATATAATTTATTCAAAACTATAGTTTCTACATATACTCTTATCGGAGTGTCTCCTTTTCTCCTCTTGAGGTGTCAAACGCTTGGATACATGTGGGAATCCAATTCTTGTATCTGTTTTCGTGCAACACTGGTTACATCATTGTTGGTTATTCCCCTCTAAGTTAATGTTTTGTTGTAATTTCTCCTCCTGTCATGTTAGATACTTGGTGAATCATATAAACTGTGTTAGCCTCTTGCTGCAAATCCATATCAATGTACACTATGTATTTCTGGAGTACAATACTAGGAGTGATTTATTTAACACGTGTTAACATTGTATTGGATAAAATTAATTGATTTGTATAAAGTAATGATGCAGGCATATTTTGTTATCTGAACTATATTATCATTTAGGTTTTTTTCCTTTGTTTTAGTTGCATTTTGATTTTGCTTTTTGCTATTTAGTTTTAAGCATGGTAGATGTGCATCTGTGTACTTATGGGAAGTGATGACCTGAATTAGAAGCCCTTAACTCTATTATTCTACACTCTTGTGCTAACACTTATATTATTCTTTACTTTTATTTTTCAAGCTTAGTTTTTCTCTGCTTCTTTTTTTCTCTTTCAACTTGTGGTAATTTTAGTCTTTACCCAAGTTATAACATCCTTTTTTGCTTATGCTTATGTCCATACTTTTATAAGTGGCATGTTTCTTTCATTCTACTTTTGCAGAAACACAGTGCTGGCAGGAATGGCTTATATTTGCGGACATATTTTTCTTTCTCATGAAGAGTGGCTGTATTGATTTTCTCGATTTTGTTAATAAACTTGCATCTCGAATTACAAAAGGTGACCAACAGATTCTTCGGAGTAATCATGTGACCTGGCTGCTTGCGCAGATTATTCGTATTGAGATTGTCATGAACACTTTATGCTCAGACCCAAAGAAGGTGGTTCCCAGTGCATATTCATAAATTAATGTGCTTTTGCACTTTTTTTACCATGGAGAAAGAGCCACTAATCTAATTGACATTTATTCATGTTTTATTGTGAGCATTTTTTTCGTAACTTTAATGCTCATTTTCTTTTCCAATATATATTACTTTTTTTGCTTCTACACGTCTTATTTTTTGTTTTTGTCAGGTGGAGACTACAAAAAAGATCATTTCCTTTCATAAAGAAGATAAAAATTTTGACTCAAACAATGTCAATGCTCAAAGTATTCTTTTAGACTTCATCAGTAGTAGCCAAACCTTGCGCATTTGGTCTTTCAACGCTTCTATTAGAGAGTATCTCAACAACGATCAGCTTCAGAAAGGAAAGCAAATAGATGAGTGGTGGAAGCAAGTGGCAAAAGGTATTTGCATTAGGTTTTGGCTTGAGATCTACTTATTTGGCAAAATTAATTCTGTTTCTTTAAATTTATTATTGCAAAATCACTTTATATGGTGTATTGTTGATTTGGTGCACAAACCATTCAGCATACAGGCTACTAGATGTACAATTTCTGGGAATTGTTTTTATAAGACATTCTTAAGTAAATCAAGTAATTTTCTTTTGTCAGAAATCACAAATTATGTTCTTGATGCCTCAAATAAATTATTTTGGAAATTCTGATGGATATTGATGACCATTATGTTATGTGAGCTGAACTATAAAACTTTTTCCTGCCTCCCTTCAGAACATGTATGTCCAATATGGCTTATATGAGCAATTCATAAACATCTTGATTCTAACTGATTGAGGAAATCTGAAGTGCATATGTAGGTTTTACTTTTTATTTTTTTAATGAGAGTAGTTTTTTATTATTATTTCTGTTCCATAACTTTACACTACATGTGAAAGGTTATTAATTATAAAAAATCAAAAATTGACACAAGTATGACATGGTTATGGCAATTAATAATTTTGAAGGTCTCAGATCTTTTGGCATGCCCTCATACTGTTCATGTACTGGTATTATAGGTGTTATATGAGACATGGTACATCCCCACATATCTACTCACGGTTTTCCAAATTGGACGATGCTCATGTTGATATCATTGTTATAGCATGTGACAAAGGATCGATATGGAATGATATGGTTGATATCTGAAAATATCATTATCTGCACTGTATAGGGTGAAGGTGTTCTCGATCTGTCAAGGTCAAAAGCTCTTTCTTAGATATTCCATTTAAAGACTTAATGTTTTAATATGCCATCTTATTAATTTCTGTGCTTTTAATTCAATAGTACATCCATGCATCTGTTATCAAATGGAGCAACATACTTGCATTTTTAATCTAGGTCAAAAGCTCTTTCTTAGATATTCCATTTAAAAACTTAATGTTTTACTATGCCATCTTATTAATTTCTGTGCTTTTAATTCAATGGTACATCCATGCATCTGTTATCAAATGGAGCAACATACTTGCATTTTTAATCTAATAATGATCTGTTCTTTTGATACACCCTTTATTTCTTGATCTAATCATTTCAACTACCAGTCTAGTGCATATTGATTTTGAACTTTAGATTGTTCTACTTGGTTTCCTGGATTTTGCAGAAAAGTTTACTTCTATATAATGCATTTTTTTTTAATTTTTAGCTTCAGGAGAGCGCACGATGGATTTTATGAACTTGGATGAAAGATCAATGGGGATGTTTTGGGTTCTTTCATTTACTATGGCCCAGCCTGCTTGTGATGCAGTGATGAACTGGTTTACCTCAGCTGGAGTCACAGAAATATTACAAGGATCTAATGTACAGTCTAATGATAGAATGGTGATGTTGCGTGAAACTTACCCTCTGTCTATGACGTTGCTTTCTGGTTTGTCAACCAACTTATGTTTGAAACTTGCCTATCAACTTGAAGATGCGATATTTCTTGGTCAGGTAAGATGAACATGATTTTGTTGCTTGATTTAATAGAGTTTTGGTCATGATATCTTACCCTTTTATACTTACCGCAGAAATAATTTGATATTTCATTTTGTGTCGGGTTAAAATATTTGTTTATGTATATCTTAACATCTAGGCATGCATCAAGTAATTATTTCATGCTGTCATGTGTCTATGAACTGCATGCATACCATGTTCTGGTGCATAATTGCACAACATGCTGCGAATTAATGATGTGCCAGTATGTACTGAATTATTATTAGTTATAGATAAAAATGTCAAGATTATTGTTAGCATAGGCAGTATATCGGGTTCATGCCCGTAAATATTGCCAGTATAAAATTGTGTTTGTATATTTTTATACTCATATACATATGTAATACATCCATAAACATGCATCTAACTATGCATGCATACATACATACAGAAGGATATATAATATAAGGTTCCCAGTGCCAGATTGTACCGCTCCCACTAGGTATACCATACCACATTGGTATGAACAGATACATGGTCTTGGGGTTGTACTAAGTGCCGGTACCATGAACTGACATGTCCTGAAACTGTACCAGGATGTTACCGACATGGGTACTGAAACTGCTACTACGAATCATGATGTAGACATAGATGTGTAAATTCATACAATTGTATATGTAAAGTCATTTGTATATTATTTTCTGCCTGCATGTGTGTGTATATCTATCTAGTTTATTCTTAGAAGAATGTAAAGTGTGTGCATGAGTCTTCTCTGCTGCTCTAGTATTCTGGTTTAGTTCAAATCAACTATTATTTCTCAGGATGTAGTTGTGTATACTTCAGTTTCTGGGCAAATCTAAAAGTTTACTATTGATTGTGGACATGTTTAACACTGCTGTAGGTCATTCCTAGCATCGCTATGGTTGAAACATATGTCAGGTTACTGCTGATCGCACCTCACTCATTATTTCGTCCCCATTTCACGGTATCTTCTTGTCTTGTAATGTTTGTTATTTATCTCTTAATACACTTTTAGGTGTATTTGTAATAAGGCGTCTTAATCATCATATTTCTGGTTTTGCAGTCAATTTCCTTATATTTCTTCAATTTTTTGTTAGTAAAAACTTATGTATTGCATTCTGATATGAAATCAAATGTGGATGTTATTTTCTTGTTTTCTTGACAAATATCTTAAGAATTTTGAAATATATGCAACAATTCCCAATGACATCTTGATTCCTTGCTTTCTGGAAATCGTTGTTAGTTGTCCGATAAGGAATGGCATATATAAGCTATGATAATCGGTTATTGCAATGTATCAGGAACGTGTTGTACCACCACAGGATGACAGAGCATGCCTGTCTAGTACTGGTTGGTACACTAAATATATTTTTATTTCTTGGTTTCTTCTATATGGGTTCTTAAGTTTTTACAGGTTTTTTTGTTTTAATGGCTTTTGAGAGATTGAGGCTCTAGAACATCTAAAAGTCCCTATAATTAGGGTCCAATGTGGTATGATGTGAAACAATTTAAAGAAAACAACAATGGTTTTAAATTGAACACCATTTATCAATCATAGCATGAAGATGGCTTCATATTTTATATTGTAATTAAACTCATTTAGATATTTTTAAATTAATTATCAATATTATTATTATAAGTTACTAGATAATAGTGATAATTTGCGGTTCTGCATAACTATGTCAAGTATATGCCAGCTACCTCTGAAAATAGTTTCTAATTATCTATAAATGCAACCAAATTGTTTCTTAGTTTTTTTTTTTCGATTTGTTAACTGAGTTTAGTTAAAATTCTAAATTATAAATTTTGAAATTCATAGAAATTCTGAAAATTGAAATTTATTAAGGATTATTGTACCTTCACTTGAGGAGTACTACATATATTTTCTCCAACCCAAAAAAAGGTGTTTTGAATGGTTGATTTTAAAAATGTGCTAATTTTTCTCTTTAGGGGGCTCGAAATGTGCACAAAAATTGTGCAATTGGTGCAAAAGAAAGGGGTAACATGTGCACATACACAGCTCTAACATGCTATTTTTCCAAAGAATTGTTTCTATTTTTTAGTTTTAATTATTCTTCATTCAAAAAATTTTTATAGTTTAAGAAATTTTTTTCTGAAAAGGTACATGGATGTGTAGATCAATGATAGACCTACAACACATCAAGAAATCATGCCAAAAAAGTTCGACATGATTTGTCCCTTTTTATGTATTTTAGCCATTATTATGGCCAAAAACAAAGAGAGTATATTACCTTCTTAGAAGCAATTCTACACTTTTGTCATGCAAGTTTGCACTTCAGGTGGTTGAATCCTTTGGCCCATGGTCTACAAAACTGATACCAAGTATGGTATCAATGCAGTATGGTAGGTACCATGTGGTACACCATATTGAGATAGGCTTCCAAGTTCCAACTATATTTTTTTCTCACTCCTAGCCATGGTACCACTCAGAAATTGGGTGGTCCAGGGTGGTTTTGCTTGATACAGATAGGTATGGACTGGTTTGTCTTATATACTGAATCAAACCTTGTTATCATATTAGTACCTTATCGGCATGGTATGGTATATAGTCGATACGGGATAGTACTGGTCGGTACAACAACCCTTGCTTCCCCCTCGCCTTTTCCTGCTCTCTTTTAAAAAAAAACATATGAAGAAAAAATGTCTTGAGGGCCTTAGAACCAATTGGAAGCAGATGGAATTGGTCTGATTTTGATCAGAAATAACTTGGTACTGGTTTGTACCAAGCAATATGAACTTGGTCAACCCAGTTCGTGCAGGAACTACATACTCCTCACTATGTTGGTATATTACATCCTATACCACCACATTTGATCAGCTTCTTGAATCACGGCTTATTGTTTGTCCATTTTTATTGGTTTTGTATTTAAAATTTCTTATGGTAAGCTTGTTACTCAAAGAGGAACAAATACATATAATGTTCTAACGTAAATAATTGCCACAATAATCAAATAATTTATTTAGTAGGGATTAAATCCGTGACATAAAAGAGATGCCCAACTCATGAATGGAATATTATTATATCCAAGGTCCGCCGAATCGAGCTGAACCGCCTAATTAGGTCCGTACCTTGCCGACCCGGCTGGGGACTGGGTTGGTTCACCTATTTTTTTTGGAATCGGTCGGAACTGGTTCCGAACCGATAGAAATGGGCCGGAACCGGTCTCGAACTGTTCAGACTCAGTTCGAACTGGCCGGTTCTGTGCATAACTGGGGTGAACCATCCAGTTTGCACTGAGTCAGACCGGTTCTGAACTGCCCCCCTCCCCCCTCTTTCTTTTATTTTAAAGACTTGTTGGGAAGGCCTGAGAACTCGTAAATCCTTTCCCACAACGAAAAATATGCTGATTCAGCACGATTGAAGGAGGATCCAACCCTTAATAAGATATGCTTTCTTTTCTCTATCTCATTTCCTCTCTTTTTTTTTGGACGCCAAAAAAGACCTTGAAATTTGCAGAAAAAGGGAAGATCATGTCAAAATTTTTGATCTTGCCTTGATTTTATGATAGATCTATGGATGATCTACACGACATGAAAACTTTTAATTTTTAGATTATATATAATATTTAAAAATTAAAAATATATTTTTAGATTAAAAATAAAAAATAAAATAAATAAAATAAAATTGTAAAAAATTGTAAAATCAGAAGCGTATTTAGGGGTATGCAAGCTACTCTTCAACTAAATTTGATGTCTATTTATTCAAGTTTTAATGCGATGATGCATAGTGACCTTGGCCTAATTTTGAAAAAAATTGAGAGATAAGTAGCCTTTGATGCATGCCCACGGGCCTAGAAAAATATATGTAGCATCTATTGTAGGATTTCACATAGATTTGAACTCAAATTAATTTTTTAAAACATTTATATTTAAAAAATATTTTTTAATTTAAAAATAAAAATATAATTAATGCCAAAAGTTATGAAAAATTAGTAGCATATAATATATATTTTAGAAGTATTTTCTGAAGTAAAAAACATATTTTTCTGAATTTATGGTATTTAAACAATTTTTTTAATTAAAAATTATTAAATATATAAAAAATAAAAAATTAAAAGTATTACTATGTATTACATAAATCAGATGTATTTTCTGAAGTAAAAAATATTATCTTCATTACAATAAAATTTTGTTATTTATTTTTAAATAATTGATAAACTGACGTACGTGATAAACCTGTAGGAATGGAACTATCAAGAAAAAAAGAAGCTAGAGCATGATATTAGTTGGGACATGGGTAAATGCTCTCGGATCGGCACCATTGGAAGTGCAACATAAAGTTTAAGGAAGGAGGAATAACCAGATTGAAGTAGCACCTAGCTGGTGGTTATTCCGATGTATGTGTCGGAAATGCCCACAGAAGGTTTGGTAGTTGAAGCACTTCACTGATTTCAAAGCAGCAAATGAGGATTCCCAAGAAGAAGGCGATGGACCGCTGAGCGGCAGAGCTATCTTCCGATCAATCCATAAAGTCAAAGGAGGCGTCCGCTCCAGATGACGAGAAGACAAATCTAGACTGCCATGCAGGTGAGCTTGGATGATCAATGGCAGTAGGATGAGGTAGCCAGGCATAAGGCTCGATTTGGGCCCTTATACTACGAGTTGGTCTTTAGTTCTGCGAGCAATAGGGCAGATCCAGAGCTTAGGAACTCAGTGAGGGAGGCCGTCAGTAGAGATTGGCCGTATTGCATCTACGTTGGGGGCTTTTGGTAGCAGAAATTTCTTTAGGAAGATTCTATCAAGAGTCACCATCCATGATTTAGATCCACATGCCTTTTTCAGTAAGGATTCAAAGCAGTAGAGGGTTGACAAAATGCTAAAGAAGGTTAAAAATAAGGATGTGGCGAGCTATTGGATTCTGGTTTTACCTCAGCCACATCCCAGCGAATATAGCATACAATAAGTGCTATAGGTCTGCTGTTTTCTCTATATAGGCTGCCGGTTCCGGTGTAGATTCTCTAGGACCGAACGACATTTACGGTGAGCTTTTTAACAATAATGAGCTAGAGAAGTAGATTGCCTAATACAATAGCAAGTGGCCCATATATGGACTGACAGTGATGTATGATGGTTGGATCGGTCCTACCAGGCGGAGCATTATCAACTTCTTGACATATTGTGATATGAAGACTTTCTTCTATAAGTCAGTTGATGTTTTCGATTAGGTGCACGACGCCATATACATCCTCAGATTGATAGAGGTAATTGATCAGGTAGGAGGAGAATGTCGTGCAAGTCATCAGTAATAATGGGCTACAATATAAGGCCATTGGACAGATCTTGATGGAGCGGCGACTCCATATTTTTTGGATTTCATGTGCTGCACATTGTATCGACCTCATGTTGATGGACATTGCGAAAATTTGTAGGGTGCAACAGACAGTGGAGACACCCTAAACCATCACCAGATATATTTATAACCATGCATAGGTCCTATTACTGATGAGGAGGTATGCAGAAAGAGAGATCTTGAGATCAGGAGTACACAGTTTACTACCAATTATATTGCACTTGATAGTCTTCATTAGAGAAAATCAGCCCTACGTTAGATGTTTGTCAATTTTGAGTGGTAAAAAAGTAGATTTGCAAGGGCCGGCACTGAAAGGAGCACTGTCGAGAACTTGGTGACGAGGTAGATATTCTAGCAACGGGCCGAGAAGATAGTGAAGGCTATCAAATCATTGTACGAAGTGCTTCGGGCCATGGACTGTGAGAGGTATTTCCAGATGGGCTTCTTTTATTATATGATGGAGAGGACAAAGATTTAGATCAAGGCGACAGATCCAATATATGCCCAAGAGTACATCGACATCATTGAGCGATAGTGGGTACCAGATAAGTAGAGACTTGTATCTAGCAGGTAAGCAAAAATAATGAAAATTAGACTGCTCTTTTACTTATACAATTTTACTAAGGCAATTACGAACTCTATTTATAGCATACTATCTGAACTCGAGGTTTCAGTACATCGTACCTAAAATCGATATGGATGATGAATTTCTAACTATTCTGCGTAATGTGATTTATAAGATGGAGCTTGATCTACAAGTGGCAGCCATATGTCTAGAAGAGGTAAGTTAACTTAAGTGACGTGTAAGTTAACTGGCATCTTCAATTATTAACATATTACAACACGGTTATTTATAACAGACCAAAATATTTAGAGAGGGCACTGATAGCTTTGGAGTCTCGGCAGCTGTCGTAAGTAAGAAAAGTATGAATCCAAATATATTACACATCAACAATAACTATTATCTGGCATTAGATAGTTACTAATATGATATTATTTTATATGTAATTTTTTTCAATATTTTTGTAGTTGGATGCTGGATTTATTTTGGTTTGTCTGCAAGAAATCTTAAGTGGCTAGCTATTTGGATCCTCTTCCAGATGGTCTCCTCAAGTGATTGTGAGCGCAACTGGTCCACCTTTACCCTCATCTAGAGCAAGCAGAGGAACTGTCTGACACATAAGCGTCTGAACGATCTTATATATGTTCACTTCAATTTGAGGTTGAGGCTGAATTGCATTTAGGAGGAAGTGGAGTTAAAGTACACAGATCTGATCAATAATGCTTTCGTTGATGATGAGGATGATCATCTGATCGGATAGCTTGTGGGCTAGCAGCAGGAGCCGGAGCTTGATGAGCGAGGATTGCCTCTACGACTGGCTAGTTTCATAGCCAGCAAGACTAGGATTGATGCAGGGCAATGGGCAGATCACAATATTCCACGCATCCTTTCAGCTGATTAGCCACATACACAGGGGTCATTGAGGAGCTGATCATTATTTGACTTTTTGTCCTAGACATCCTCTCAGAGATATGATCGAGAGATGCTTAGACGAGGCTAGTACGCTATCCGATTGATTTGGTCAGCAAAGCGACATCCCTCCTTCCAACATAGCTAGGCAGAGAGGCACGAAGGGTAAGCAGGCAGAGAAGAGTACAAAGGGTAAGAAGGCAACTGCGTAGCACACCAAAAAAGAAAAGAAAAGGCACTTGCTGCACCTATAGAGAGTGTGGACGAGCTAGTTCACTCAGCTTCAAGGAAGAGACAATGAGCAGCAGCGATGACAATTCTGGTCAAGGTTAGCGAAACCGTCCCGAACCGTCCGATTCAAGGCGTCCCGAGCCGTACCGGCGGCTTACCGGGACGGTTTTAGTAAAGAATCCGAAACACCACGCCGAAGAGAAGAGAGCGAGCGGGGGAGGGCAGGGAGGGAGAGGGAGTCCGGCGAAGGCCGGCGTAGGCCAGCGCTAGTGTGAGTGGCGAAATTCGCTATTGGACCCTTGTTTCGAACAAAACAGGGGTTCGGCCGCAGCCTCCGCCACTCGCACCAGCACTAGCCTCCACCACCCTCCGCCGGCCTTCCTCTCTCTGCCTTCTCTCTTTTTCTCTCTCGTTCTTCCTATTCTCCGTCTTTTCTACTATGTCGGTACGGGCCCGGCGCGGGTCCATATCGACTCGTCCTGTTGGGCAATCGGTATGGTGCTCGATATCGGTTCCGCGGACCTTGATTCTAGTGGTCATGGATCTGCTGGCTAGGGAGTGGATATGTGACCGTTTATAAGACGCAGCCGCATAGTGGTTTTTGATTCACCAGTGAATTCCAGTTCATGCATGCTACATAGAATGTGGACCATAGTACATGATTTGGTAAAGCCCGCGAGGATAGGATTGTATATAAGAGATGAGCTCCTCGAGATCATTCAGGAGGATACGATGTAGTTGCAGATGATCTCGCACGTAGAGTAGGATCCATAGCCGTATCAGGTTCAAAGCTATTATCTGTAGCCATAGACAACCTATGATCCATACGGATATAGATATAGATATGGTGCATTTGAGGCATCGTCTTTCGGTGGCTGCTATCCTATGCAGCCTGGAGTATCTTATAGGTCGGATTTTGCTGCTGGCATATTCGGATTGGTCCCTTCATAGCTGTATTATCAGCCAGAGGACACTTCTCAGAGTAGAGCTTCAATGAGAGATCTGAGACTGGTTATATTCTAGAGTGTATTCTTCACGGAATAAGCATACAAGAGTACAACGCCGCTTTTAGATGGGTGGGTTGATGTGCTTCCTAATGATGCTAATGATTCGGATATCTATGAGAGATATCACCACTCGACGAGATTTTAGATATCGGTATGTAAGTTGTACTTTAAATATATGTAATTGATTGTATTATTTTGTATTTTGTATCTCACTAGTTGATTTTAGGATATTTCATATTGCTTCTTGTAGCATGCAATATCTTACTAATCATTTTATTGTTTTGTATTACTTTAAAATAACAAGATGCATCATTTAGATTAAACCACGATAATAAAAACATAAAAAAAATAAAAAATTATCAAATTATACTTAAAATCATTGAAAATATTGAAACAAATTGATTACCAATTAATCAAACTTGAAAAACTTAAAAACAAAAAAAATTTGTGCATGCCGGTTTGGAATCAGCATGCCCAAGCGTACCGTATGTCGGTATGGTATCGAACCAATATGTCCGACTCGCTCGCCGACCATTAAGGATCCCGCTACCGATTCGGCGGACCTTGATTATATCTATACCCAACTACCATTATTTTCATTGCTTATATGACAAGGATATTTCTGATACCCTCTGCTAGTAGTGGTTATAAATATGGACATAAATATTAGCGCGCTAATATGGCTTGAGAAAAGAGGATACCTTATGGCTCCGAGATGACAATATATAAATATTCTTTAAGCGTGTATCTAGAAAAGCATTCCACAGGGCATAATGGGTCTAACCAAGGATTTAGAAAGTAATGATCGTACCTGTCTGACATGTGTCAACTTGTGCTAGGTCTTGGCACCGGCTCAACAAAGTCCTGTTAGTTGTTAGTGGTTATTTCGGGATTTTCTTTTTTGGGGGAGCGGAGGATTATTACAAACTTGTCATATTGATCTTATCTAAATTTAACAATCACAATAATTTTCATTTGAAAAGAACAAACAGATAAATCAAATAAATAATCTCGAAGGTGGAAATTCGACTCACTCAGATGTCTATCAGTCCAATCAGTATATCATGCAATGTTGACTTGCATGTAGATGCAAAAGAATAATATTGTTTTTTAAAAAATGAAAAATATAAAGAATAAGCTTCGAATGAAGAAAAAGCAAGGGAAATGCATGTAGAAGTATCAAATGGTTGATATAAATTACATTGTCTACCTCATAAAGCACAAATATGGCATTAGTTAATTTACATAATAAACATAATAAATCCAAATTTTCATATGTTAAAAATCCCAATTTTTGTTGTTAATATTAAAATTCCTCAGTTAATAATTCAATAACAAAACCGTTCACTTGTATATGCAACACACATCTGTATATGCGTACATCAGACGATAAATAATTTATCATACATTGACTAAATAAGAATTTAAAGTTAGAAAAATTTAAACATACTACTCACAAGTTTTATGGGTTTGGGCATGTTAGAGAAGGATGGTCATCATCATGGCATGTTTCTCTTAGTTGTTAAGGAAAATTGCTTACTCCACTACCCCTGCATTGGCTCTACCTCCCGAAAGCTACTTAAGATTTTCATTGAGAAGGGCCTGAAGGAGAATAGGAGATGTCTAAGCCATGCCAATTAATTTTATTTTCACAAAAAATTTTTTGAAGTATAAAGAATTAATGGTTAAAATCCCATATTAAAATTTAAATAGCAATCATCGCGTAAAGGAGGTTAAAAAAGGAAAAGAGAATCCATAAAATGCAAGGATGCTGTGGTTCAATTTTAAAGGGCGTTTTAAATGCTTCTTGATAGCTTTTTAGCTGTCAACAAGTTGGACTATCACTTCACCCATGATCTTGACCAATTCTTTTGGGATAAAATGTGAGTTTCTGAGGCTCATCTTATCCCCATGCCATTGGAGTTTTCACCAAGTGTTTGATTTTAGAACGATCATTCCCTAAAATGACTAGGGTCTATAATCTATGAACGCCCCTGCCCCCGCCCCCCACCCCCATCCCCCACCCCCCGGCCCATAACACAAAAGAAAGGAAAAACTTTGAGTCCTTTTGGCTGTGCATGCTGCCCCTTACGATCTATTACCTGTAACCATGGTAGTACCAAAGTCCATCATCCATAAATTAACTGTTTTAACACATCATTTAATCATCATTAAAATCCATATTATATTCCATACAATAATATCAACACCACCATCCATCATTCCTATTATTAAAAGGTTAACATTCACAAAGAAATAAAAAAAAGGATCCCATCCTTTATCTTGGTCATATGGGAAGTGTCCAAAGCCTTTCTCTAATCATAAAATGTAGGATACTTAAAATAAGTATGCAACATGTATCTAAGCCGTGGTTTAGTATCCGATACGTATTTAGATGCCAAGACAACCAATTTAAGGCATCCACAAATACTATGGAAAACAAGTCTTTTATATAACTAAAAATATGAAGTTGTATTAGAGAAGTTCTCTATTTGCTTGCTAGATAACAGATGTTGGAGAACGTTAAATTAGAAAAAGAAAAAGAAAGAATTGGTCCTCATTTGCTATTGAAAGTTTCTAGAAATATTCTTAGGAGGTTGTGGATGAATTTAGATTGCTTAAGACTGGGTAAGAAATCTAAAATTAATACTTTGCCTCATGGTCTGCCGTACCGGTCCAGCCTAGGACCGGTACCGGATCAGCGTGAAATCTGGTACCGGTAGCTTATCGTTGGAGAACCGGTATGGGACCGGTACGTACCGGTCCGGGCCGTCACCGGTACGCCGACCGGTACCGGTACGGTGGACCTTACTTTGCCCATTGTTGTGGTTGAAGTTTTTGTTGGAACTGGTCAAACCATATCCGGGAAACGATTTTTGATGCAGAATGTTTAAAATGTAAACTAAATAATGGGATCAAAAATCAATATTAAACAACAAAAGTGAGACGAGTGTAAGAGAAAAAGTTGGGACTTAATTAAGGCCATCAGGCACAATGCTGTTATTATCATGTTCATTTTATAATGTTATATATATGTTGGTGGTATTTATATATGTTAGTTATGTGTAATATATGATGGTTTCAATATTTCCAAGTGTTCTTTCTATTAGGTTTCATGACTAATATTTATATTAAAATGGAAGAAATTTTTAATACTCATATTTAGTAAAACGTAAGGCTTAACATAGATAGTCGATACATAACTAGTCAGCATCATACTGTAGTGTGTGTATACCATTATCATGATCCTTATTAGCATGTTGATGTTCGTATTTATATGTGAAGCTAATAGTGTAGCACGTAGGGGTGGCAATCGGGTCGGGTCAAACATAAACGGGTTGGGTCAGATGTAGGTTGGATCAGAAAATCATAAATCTGAACCCGACCTTTTTATTAAACAGGTTAGGAATTACAACTTGAATCGACCTGTTTAATAAACAGGTAACCCGACCCGTTTAACTTGTTTAATAAACAAGTAACCTGTTTGCCCAACCTGACCTGACCTGTTTAACCTGTTTAGCCCAACCCATTCTGACCTGACCTGTTTAACCTGCCCAACCTAACATAAAATCAATTTCTATAATGATGAGGCAGTGATAAGTGATCAGGATGCATTTCATCCTGATCAATCCATCAATAGAACAGGCTAGCCTTCAGCTTCAATCACATCACCACCATCTCAAGAACGAAGACGAGCGAAGTGTTTGACGAGCTGGGCAGCCGAGAACCTGAGGGTTGGGCTCTGAGGGGTTCGATGGATTCGACGACCTAAATTGAAGGAGGAGAATGGAAACCTAACGGAGGTGGAGAAGGCGTATCTTGAGGAGCTGTAGAATTCTTACCTTCTCATTGTCGCCGCCGTCGACGTCGGAACCCTAATCTTAAGCCGCTAGGGTGGGCTCGGGGTCTTGAGAGCTGAAGGAGGAGAACAGAGAGAGGGGAGGGCCCGAAACCCTAACCGTAGCCCCTGCCGTTGCCCTCGTGCTCTCGAATTCCCCCCCCCCCCCCCGGGAGGTCGTCAAACTCTCGATACCCTTTGTCTCCGGCGTCCTCCCCGCTGCTCGATTTTATGTCGGCGGCGTTCGTGCCCTCATTGACCTTGGAAGTCCAGGTCGACTTCTCCCGCCTTGTGACGGCTCGCCAAGCCTTGGCATCCCGGAACCCCTGCCGGATCGCGACGGCGACGGGCTTCGAGATATCGTCGATGGGAAGGATGACCCTGTCCTCAGTGGCGCCGGCGGCTCCAGAGGAGGAGGAGGGCAGGGGAAGGTCGGGGGTGTTGCGGGGGTCGTCGGAGCCGAGGATGGCGAAAGGACGGGTCTTGGAGGGGGGGCTTCCAGGGGTTCTTGGACGGCAGGGGGTGGCGGGGGTGATCGTCGACTAAGGAGGAGATCATCCATTGCTTGCGGTTGAGGTGGGGCTCGGAGGGGGTGGAGATCTTCCACCATGGAGCTTCGGGTAGAGAGGAAGGGGGAAATGGGAAAACGAAAGAGGAATTGTGGCCCTAGCAAAAAAAAGGAAGAGGAACTGTGCGCATCAAATTATAAACGGGTTAAACGAATTAAAGGGTTAGACATTTAAAATATGTATCCGACCCAATTCATAAACAGGCTAAACGGGTCAACCTATTTACGACTCGAACCTATTTAGGCCAAACCCAAACCTGTTTATGGCAGGTCGAACACGGTCGAGTTGGCGGGTTGGATCATATTTTGCCACCCCTAGTAGCACATGGTACGCCATATAGTACCGAACCGGACGATACGGGACGCACCATTCCAGTGCAGCACCGGTACATGGTATGGGGGGTGTATTAATATTTGGTATGCCGAATTAACTCTGTACCATACCGACACAGTGATAGGGTGGCGCCAGTACGGGGCTTGGTACCGAGATGGCATATCTTGGTGTAGTATGTGTTCTATCGTTTAGATGGATAATGAGTAATATGGGTAGAAAGGTCAGGCATTTTGTTTATATAACAACTATAACTGCCCTCATAAGTCCCAACCATTAGATGGGATGGCTTATCAATCATAGCTTCGGGATATGTGTACACCATGTATTGATGATAACTTTAGTATCATAGCGCACAAAAGAATGTGTAATTCGACTGTATAAAGTCAATACTTATTAAAATTAGGGGATTTTGCAGGAAATGTCCACTGTTAGGTACACTGAACCTTCCTGAACCGGTTAAGAATCAGGATGGTTTGGGCTGTCGTGACAATTTGGTCCTTAAAACCTCCTAAGCCTCCCCCTTTCGAGGCCCCGACCCCTATTCTCTCTCTCTTTCTCTCCCTCCCCTCTCTCTCTCCCCCTTCCACCATGATTGGAGCTTCAAAGCTCCACCAAATCTTAGAGAGAGCGCTTGTTCTCATCTCGCTTACTCGTAGCTCTTCTCAATCGCTCGGTAGCTCGTCTCGCTTGCTCAGTCGCTTGTCTCCTTTTTGACACCGACCGACGCCGATCAACATCGACTGATGCTGATTGTTGCCCAGGAGTCGACATCGATCGATGCCCAGGTAAGCCCCCTCTCCCTTTCTCCCTCTCTCTCTCTCCCTCTCTTTCTCTCTCTCTCTCTCTCTCTCTCCCGCTCTCCCTCTCTCTTCCCCTCCTCCCTCTATCTCTGTCTTCTTCCTCACCATCTTCTCTCCCTCTCCCTGGTTCTATATGCCTCTGCTTGAGTAAGTCTCATGGTGGATCCTGAGTTTTTTGCTATTGAAGATGACAGCATCTCAATGCTGAGCATAATTCCTAGCGACATTTAGTTGACTTGTTTGCTTCATACTAAATAGTCATTCCTTTTGTAAAATAACATGCCTGCTTGATTTGATTTCAGCCCTTTAAGTAGTTCTTTATTACCCATATATGTATCAGAATATTGAGTATTTATGTTATTTGTCTAAGGAGTCTGTGTATTTTGCAGACTTTGACTCAACGATCTCCATCAATTTTAGGAAAAACTGGTGTATCTTTGCTTCTCCTTGAAATATTAAACTACAGATTGCTCCCTCTGTACAGGTGCTTCAACCTTCTTTTCTTAATGATTTACAGTCACTGATCATGTAACAAATTTGAGTATAGTGGTTCTTTGCTATGAAAGTCTCAAGTTTCAATCTATCAAAGGCTTAAATCTTTCTATTTCTTGCATGTGAGTAATGGTTGTAGTTAAATACAAGTTGTGTCAAAACGAACTTACAATGCATGTTATTGAGTCAACATTGCTAAATTATTTAAATTAGCAATTAGAACAAACATGTGTTCGTGTTGTCTAAAAGGGGTGAGAAGGTTTAGAATTTTGTGCATTGTTCTTGTGCCAGCCATGGTACTATGTGCTGTTCTATCTGTTACTAGGTATTGCTATAAAATGACATGGATTTTTTAAAGATATAGAGGGTAAATGTTCTTCTTTGCACTACATTACCCCCTGTCCCTATTTTAGGCTAGATTTGTTTGCTTTGTCATAATAAATCAAGATGTTCTAGACATCTAAGAAGAAGCTTAATTCATTTCAGTGAAGATACCATTCAAATTGAAATTAAACAGGCTTGTTCTTGCTAGGGATATAGCCAAGATGCATATTTTACACTATTCAAGTAGAATTTTCCCACAGGCTAACTAGAACTTGCTTGATATTAGATTAAACAAAGTAAAATAAAGTATTTTATTCCAAAAATAATTTATTATTTTCATAAAAAGCAAAACAATAGGTTGATATCCAAACTAGAGCAAACTAGAATTTCACGCCAATTGGAAAATTTTGGCATGATTTTTCCTTTTTTTGGGAATTTCAGTTAAATAGTGGCAAAAAAAGGTTGTGCGGAGGAGATCACACGGTCTGCAAGATGATTTTACTTTAGGGAATACTGGATCTTAGCAAGAAGATTTCAGATCTGAGCACTTCCTCTCCTCTTCCTCTCTTTTCTCTGCTCTTATTTCTTGTCTTGCATCGGACAGTGCAACAAACATAGCCTAAGGCTCTTTATTAACTGGCTTTCCACCCTTGTATCAGTTGTACTGGCTGACCGGTCACCGACCTGGTCGGTCTGAGCTGAGAACAATGGGCACAGGACACCCTGGTTTACTTGGAGCTGGTGTCCCATTGCTGTCCAAGGACCTGACCTCTCGCTGGTTTGACTCGGTGATAGCTGGGATAGATTGGGATGGACCAGGTCCTGAGTCCTTGTTCCATAACCTGTCCATTGTTCTGCGAGCATCAAAGTATTTGTTGTTTCTATGCCTCCACAGACAACTATAGGTCTTTGAGTGCAGATGTACTTTGTGAGTTGTCAAACTATCAAAAAAATATTATAAGGCTATTTCATGGCTAGAGATGAATCCTCTAGTTCCATGGAGCTTTACACATTGCAAAGTTCAAACAAGTAATGAGATGGCATAAAAGTATATAAAGCTAAGTAGCATGCATTGCAAACCAATGTAGATTATAGTATGGAGTAGGAAACCAAGTAAAACACAAAATAGGAGGATGTGGTAAGCAGGCGGCTGCTGGTGCTCTGCAAAGGCCTGCATTCGTCTTGAGAGGAAGCCCAAGCTCAAAGGCTAGGAGGTGACCGAACCCCACCCCCCCCCCCCACACACACACACACACACACACACATAAAATAGGAGGATGTGGGTAAGCAGGCGGCTGCTGGTGCTCTGCAAAGGCATGCATTCGTCTTGAGAGGAAGCCCAAGCTCAAAGGCTAGGAGGTGACCGAACCCACCCCCCCCCCCCCCCCCCCCCCCCCAACAAACACACACACACACAAAAAAAAAAATCTCATATTCTACTTCTTTAATCAAATAGATCTGAAGTTCTTCTAGAACCACAAAGTAAATAATATGGGAGTGTAGAGGATGGGAGGGAAGGGGTATTGAGGTTTGCAATTTCAATGGCTTAGCATGGTGCAAGGTAATGGATAAGACAGACAGATGGATTTTGATCTCTAGGGTTTTTAAGTCTTATCTGAAAGAGTTCAAGGATCATGGACCCAAGAAGGTTAAATGCTAAGAAGCAAAAAGTGTTTAAGGGTTCCTAACATGCTAGGGATCCTTGGGGGTCCGTTTATTTCAATGCAAGTATAAGAAGTAATGGAAGTTGATTCTTTGGAAGCGACTCTGTTTAAAGTGGGATCTGCTTGCAAGTTCAGTAGATGATTTCTGTTTTAACCGTCATTTACATAATTTTGTTTACACTTTTGCCTTTTATTGGAGTAGAGATGTTACCTTCGCTGTGGGATAAAGAAGCGGTTAGTTTTTTATGTGCATATAAAATTTTTGGAAGGTTCTCACTTTCTGGAAAGATCTATCTCTAACACGAAAGCATCTGTTTAATAAAAAAGTGAATGATTTTGTAAATTAAGTGAAAGATGCATGCATGGGTTTGACATCATTGATGTTCCCTGGACGTCACTTATTGGATGGTAAAGATATAGCTAGGATACTAAAACACATTGTAGGCTATTCAAACAATTTTGAAAACACAAACTATTGATTAATGTAGGCATCTTGGAACACAAACCAAGGAACAATTGTTTTGGTTTCTACTAACCCATAAGTCAAATCAAAACATTTTATTAGATTGTTAAAATTGTTGGTTTTGGGTGACTTTATGCATAGGCAAGGGATACTCAGAACTTTTTTTTTTCTAGTTTCTAGGTAGTTAGACAATTATACATCTCATGCAGCAATTTAAATTTTCACTAGAACGTCTCTGTTTGCATCAAATTGGATATTCCCTTGAGTATAGTTGTGCTTACTATAGTCTATCCCTCTCTTATGCTCTATGTATGTTTATGTGTAACCATCGTCATTGTCTATTCTAAATCTATCTTCTTGAAAGCTTTTTCTTCATAATTTAATTTCGATTTCAATTTATTTTTATTCAGTAGTATTTTGTTATTTGGTTTTGAGAAACTCATGGAAAACTTATCCGCCAATCATTCTATATTGGAGCTCAAAATCATACATATTAAACAAAATCTTGTGTATTTGGTTATATTTCATTGAATCCTATGTTTGTGGTTAGATTTATGTTAAAGTTAATACGAGATGAATTTAATGATTTTGTTCTATTTGTTATGAAGAATATTTTAAGCATGCTTCTTTTCAAGATTCGTCATACTAGTGCTATCGCCCCGTACTGGCATTTTGTACTCCAAGTCTCGGTACGAGGGCGTACTGAGTATCTGTGGGCATCGAACCAACCCTCTGGCATACCAGCATGGTATCGGTATGGGGTCCAATACCGACATAGAGAAACTTGCTTCTCACATTTCAACACTTAGTAGTGGGATTTTTTATCTAGATTGTTGCACCTACTTTGGAATCTTTTAAGAAACATAATTTTGCACCCCTTTCCTAAGTGCTTCCTATTTTAGTTTTCTTTTTATGTGAGTTCTGATTCTGCTAGCCCTCATACAAATCCTCTCCTGCATCCATTCCCACCAATAACAAGGTTTCAACATGCATTAGGGCCGGATAAAGCTGATCATGGGTTGGGCTTGGGCATACAAAATGTGACATTTTACATAGACCTAGTCCGAAGCCCAATTAGAAATGAAAAGAGCTTAGGCCCAAGGCCCAGTCCATGATCAACTCTAGAGCAGGATCTTGTTGCTTGTTCCAAGTTGAAGATGTAGGTTAATAATGTCGCAGAGGGAAAATGAAGGGAAACCGTGAAGGAAAGAATAATGACGAGGGCCCTCTACCTTTGTATCATCCTTTTTTCCTTGTTGATTCGTAAAAAAATAAAAAATAAATAAAAAAATATTGTTTGCTTGAAGGAGGGAACTAACAATAAATTTTAGTGTTAATAGGAATAATAGTGCCTAATAGTGGTTAATTTTGTTCTTTTCGGCAATAGTAGTTTTTGCTAGATTAGAACATGTAAAAACAATGAAATTGAACTTGGACAGAAATAATTTAGAAGTAACTCAAATAAACTTATTACTTGTTTTCTTACAATATTAAAATGCTCAAACACATTAAACATCGAAGAGCAGAGGTATACACATGTTTCTAAAAAATGGCAGAAATTTTAGGTGGAAGGTTCTTGCGGTCGAGCAAATACTTCTTCCATAAAGTTTATATTGTACTTTGTAAATAGAAAAAGCAACTAAGTTTATCTTATGAATCTCCTTTTTTCTTATGTTTCAAATGTAGATCTTAATAATTTTATTATAGGGTGACAATTTTTGATGCATCATGACTAAAATCATGCCCTTGGTTGTTAAGGCTGACACATTTTAAGTACTATGTTGCTTGCTACCATGTTGACACCCATATGCACGAGCATTGCCAATAAAAATAGACAATTAACAAATCAAGCATGGAAGGATACACAAAAGCATACAAAACTGACACAATAAGATACCAATAAAGATAAATGTGTTTTAAGTTCCAAATCATGCGATTTATGTGATATTGCGCATATTATTCACTTCAGGGAAATAGAAAGCCATGACTAGGACAATTAACTCAATATTATTAATTGTCACGGATTTCGACATAGGTGTGGCATGGTGCAATAGAGGATTTTGTGTGCGCCAAAAGCTGCAATGCTCCTAGTTACTTTGGAAGCCTCGAGTTCATTATTGGGTGGATGCCTTGTTGGGGTATTGAGGGGAGCAATGGTTAGCCATCACATAGCATGGCGATGGTGTGATATCAAGGGACTTGGGAAGCTTGATATTTGGCACGGTGATGGATTGCCAAGACATACGTGGATACTCGAGGATTCCTCTTGGTTTGAGGTGCACGGTGCTTTGAATGCATTCCCAACTCCCCTAGCCCTAGAACATGGGGCTGCTATGGCATGATTGTGGAGCAAGGCAGTGACATGTCTAGATGGTCTCGTGCATTGGTGTTTGGGGCAACGTTGGTTAGATGAGTTGGCCATATTGCACAGTGGGGATTTTCGAGAGGTTGGTCCTCGAGGAATTGTCCGGGCTACCTTATGCGTTCTTGATCTTTGCGATAGAGCATAGAGGCAGTAGGGGATTAGTCGGGAAAGGGTTTGGCTTATCTCGACAGGCAAGTCTCATAAACATTGCAGGGTGATGTCTTGCTGGGATCCACAGGAGTCGGTTAGCTATTGAGCACAAGTGTATCCTATGAAATTTTGGTCAAAATATCTGCTTTAGAGCTGGGCCAGGATCAAGGATGGCCAAGAGGGTTGTGCCTAGGAGAGGACAGTGGGATGCAATGATTGGCTAGTTGTACATATTTACTTGGTGGGCAGACTTGGATGCCAGTCTTGTGGTAGTGTGCAGTGGTGTGCAAATAGGCTGCGGACAAAGAATGTTGGGTGGTATGGTTGTGGACTTTCGAGAATTTTGACAGTGTGTAGTGATGTGTGAACATGCTGTGAACATTGTTGGTCAATATGGCCATGTATGGAAGGCATGCTGAGGATGTAACACCAAGATCATAGCTCAAGAGCTTGTGGGGGATCTTGGATAGTGAAACCCAGGAGGGCTCGGATATGCATTATCAACTGTAGCTTCAAGGGGCTATAAGGCATGCCAGCTTAGTGGTTTGACTGAGCAATGTGATAGGATGGTTTGCCACAGCCTCGTGCATAGTGGTGTTGTTGCATGGCATGCCATATGAGTTCGGTCTATGTACTCCCAAAGGGCAGCATGGTGACTTGTAGATTGGTGGCGCATTGGATTTTTCATGGCACGGAATTACTTTGCTGGAAATCATTATATCTTGTATAAGCAGTACTTAGCTTGAAGAGCAAAGATGTGGAATTGGTATAGAAGAGTCGAAGTTCAGAGCAATTTTGAGGAGAGTCCATGCGATGGCACGGAGGTGTGCATGAGCATTGCAGTTGACCAAGGTGTCAGGTTGCTTGCGGACACTCAAGGGTGTTGCATGTGTTTAGTTTGACAAGGTTGTTGGGTAAGGGCATAGAACTGAATGCTTGGCTATGTGGCTGTACTACTGCGCACTTACATGCATGTCTGAGAGGACTCGAGAGGGTTGGCCTTGGTGTGTCGCATGCTGGGGTGATGCATGGGTGTTTTGGGTCAAAAAACTTTTCTTTTTCTTTTTGTAGGAACATGTCCCTATGGCGAGAAAACGTGATAAAAGAATGTAAAACCAGAATTTGGAGGCTAAAAAAGTCCATATCAAGGGTCTATCAACTGTATCTATGCGTACCATTAATATCCACTTGTCACTATGATCGTAGGTATGGTGCATACCATACCTAGCCTTGATTGGTACACCATGATATCTCAATACTTTGAACTAGGGATTCCCAAATTGTTTCGAACTGGACGATTTAGGACGTATTGAACTGGACCACTTACTAACCGAGATAGTTCACCACATTGAAATGGTTTAAGAGGCCAGGACTCCGAGGGTTTCGTTCGGTGGTTCATTCGTCTCTCCCGTTCTCTTCTTGCCCTCGCTGATCGAGGTGATCGATAATCGTCCCAAGTAAGGCTCTCGTCCCCCATCCCTCTCTCTCTCCCCTTCCCTCCTTCCTTCCCTCCCTCTTTCCTAGTAGGGTTCAACAAGATCTAGCTCCTCAACACTGTTGTCTTCTTGAGTGTGGTCTGCGTGTTCGCCATCACGACTGCTGCGTCTCAAGCCATCTCCTTGGTGACTAGAGCTCACATCTCTGCCCTCCCAGTGGCCTTGGCCTCTCTCTCTCCCTCTCCCTCTCCTTCCCTCCTTTCTCTCCCTCTCTCTCTCCCCCTCCCTCCCTCTCCCCCTTCCTTTTCCTATTTCGGTATGCTTTGGCATGGCACGGTATGGATCCGTGTAGTACCATACCATACCAGTAGTCAACCGATATGGGTCATCGACGAACCTTGCTTCAAACCTTGCATGTACGATACTTTTTGTTTCAACTCATGATTCTTGACCTCTTTAAATGACCTACTACTGATCCTTACTAAATGTTTTGGCTATTAGGAAGGATTAAGTACAGCCTATGCTGGCTATGGGGGATCATACTGGTAAGATTTTGGAATGCTCTCCTTATTGGCCCCATGATAACACATGTACGTTACCCAAATCTTTGCTGTGTGGGCACATAGAAGGTTCCTGTTTGCCAGTACAGTACTGCACCCTACTATTCTATTTCTTACTAATATGGTACTGGTATAGGTTATGGTATTGGTACTTTAAACCTTGGTTATTACTAAAACAAACATTCAACATGTACAGAAAACTATTTAAATAAATTTAACAAACATTATAAGAAGCTCAATTTACATGCTGAGTTAATCTATTTTCAGATTATATTGGACTAAACAAACATTAAGAAGCTCAATTTACATGTAGAAAGCTTATGAGAGGCCGAATTATTACCTATAGATACGAGGATACAATTTGAGGCAGAAACTGACATGCACAATCAGTACAAGCTAAAATAGAAAAAAGAAACAGGCTGACCATAATATGCACTTCCATCTGTTGTGTTGGTTCATTATTTTATTAGAGTAGCATGCTGATGCTATGCCACAGGTCAGTACTATGCGTTGGGGTTTGATACTTCAGATATACAATGGCATGCCTCGTATGTTGTGCTAACCATAATATGCACAATCAGTACAAGCTAAAATAGAAAAAAGAAACAGGCTGACCATAATATGCACTGCCATCTGTTGTGTTGGTTCATTATTTTATTAGAGTAGCATGCTGATGCTATGCCACAGGTCAGTACTATGCGTTGGGGTTTGATACTTCAGGTATACAATGGCATGCCTCATATGTTGTGCTAACTCCTTACTTGCATATTACATATTGTGCAACATAATATGATGTGGACTGATACTTCAGACATTAACTAAAAATACATTAAATGCTAGAGAAAAGTTTTTGCACTGCCACTTGAGAAAAGTTGTCTTCTGGTCCCGCCTGCAGCCTTTGTGGTGTTGTCATTTGTCCCTTCTAAACCTTAGAGAAATTTTGACTAACTTCACTATCATTCTCTTTTTCATTTTTTTTCTTGTTCTTAATTTTTACATTCAGTAAAGATGCCATTCATTGAATTTGTTTAGATTACTTTTCCTTGTAGGTATCATGGAAAGAGCAAGGCGTTAATGTATGATGTCACAAAGATAATTTCTATGATAAAGGGTAAACGCGGAGAGCATCGCTTTTTCAGATTGGCTGAAAACTTATGCATGAATCTGATTCTTTCAATACGGGATTTTTTCCTGGTGAAGAAGGAATTAAAGGTTAATAACAAATAACTTTATATCTAAGACTTTGTTGGATTAAAGCTTAAGTTAATCCTTTCTTACTAAGACTAACTTTTTAGGGTCCAACTGAATTTACTGAAACACTTAATCGGATAACGATAATTAGCCTTGCTATCACCATCAAGACACGTGGAGTTGCTGAGGTTGAGCACATGCTTTATCTTCAACCCTTGCTAGAACAAATTATGGCAACCAGTCAGCATACATGGTCAGAGAAAACTCTACGGTATTTTCCTCCATTAATTCGTGATTTCCTAATAAGTAGAGTTGATAAGAGGGGACAAGCTATCCAAGCATGGCAGCAGGTTTGTCTTTTTTCCCTTTAATGCTTGATTTGTATTGCATCAAATCTTTTGATTCTTTTGGGTGCTTAGCTATCTCTGCAAATTTAAAAAGAAAAGTCTTATGGGAACATCATAAATAAATATTGCCTTTGGCATCATGGATAGATTTTTGTTTTCATTTTCTACTATGGTTTGTATTTGTCTTTGTTTTGTTCAAAATGTTTTAAAAATACAATCATGTTTGGTAATTACAATTATTTTCTTTCTTAAATCTCTCTCTCTCTCTCTCTCTCTCTCTCTCTCTCTCTCTCTCTTTGTGTGTGTGTGTGTGTATATATATATGTACGTATGTATATAGATAGATAGATAGAAAGATTATGCTTTAGGTATATGGGTTTTGTGGCATAGGTGATGGTATGGCACTAGTGGCAATCGAGTTTGTGGTGGATGTAGTGGGTGGCCGTAGCTATTTGTGGTGGTGGCGGGCAATGTGTTGGGCCATGGTGGTAGCAATGCCTGGTAAAGCAGTGATGAGGATGATGGTGGGGAGTAGCGGCCATGGTGGTGGTTGCAGCAAAGGGGTGGTGATAATGTTAGAAGTGATGACAATGGTTGTGATGGTGGCGGCAGCAACAATGGCAACAATTTTGGTGGTGATGGTTGTGGTATTGGGCATGACAATGGAAGCAGTGGAGGTGTGGTTGTGGCAGTGTAGCAATCACGATAGCAGTAGTGATGGTGGTGGTCGTGGGTGGTGGAGTAGCAAGTGAAGGTTTTGAAAGAGAGGGGGGGGGGGGGGAGAATATGGGGGAGTGGTGAAGAAGGGGTGGCAATACCATATTTTTTATTTTTGTGTTAAATAGCCGAGAAGAAAAAAATTTCTATTGCAAAAATTTTCTGAAATTTTACATGCGATCTTTTAAAAGGAAAAAAGTAAATTCTTGACATCTTTTCTGGTTCAATGTCCTTTTTTTGTTGTTGATTTTTTTTTAAAAAAATAATGGGAGTGGTAAAAACAACGCCTAACTTATGAATTTTCTCTTCTCATGGCACAACCCCTTATGAAGTTGATCGAATCCCGAGGTGTGACTATCCTGTTCAATCAAAATATGATTGGAAATCCGAGTCCTCAAAAGATATCATCTGAATTGATGATGTATTACTAAATTTTTTATTGATACCCATAGTGGTTAAACAAAGAAATCCATTTACAACTTTTCATATCCTCTAATGCAATACCTATACCATCAAAGCTATGTTGATGATGTTTCTTCAGTCGTCAGTCAACCAAAACAACTTTATATCATTTAGTCTTCTTATTTTAAAAGGAGAAATCGCTATGATGTTTCTCCACTAATTTTGAGAAGATTGTAAAATAAATAGAGTACATCGCACAGCTAGTAAACTTCTATTGTAGTCAAGAGTCTTAAGTTTCCTTTGAAAAACACGTCTCTTAGATTATAAATGGAAATTCAATCATCACTAAAAGTCTAAGTGTTGTTTCATGAAAATTAAATCAAAAGTTAGAATAGAAACAAAATTATTGTGAAGGAATCAAAACACTTGATTTTTCATAGACTTCAGATAATTCACATTACATCTTAGTCGTATGTTTTTCCAAAAGTTTTGGCATTGGTTCACTGAAACATTTCGATAATTAAAACTCCAGAAATTAGTATCCTCTAATAAGAGAGGAATGATGAAACCATGATTTGTCGAACCGGTCGGTTCGGAGTGTACTGAACCAGACCGGTCTATTACTAGCACAATTCATGCTCTATATTTGAGACTATCCATATGCCACATTCGCTTGTATTCGTCCCCTCCACAGGGAACCCTAAGTTTCGTTCGAGGAAACTCCTCTGTTTACTTGAGCTCATCTTGCCACCACCCTCGCCTGTTAACGACCATCCCAAGTACACTGACCGGTGATGCTCCCTCTCTCTCTTCCTGTCCCTCCGTCTCTCCGTCTCTCTTTCTCTTTAACTTGGCTCCTCTCCTCAACTTATCCTAAGCTTTGTTGCCGACCATAGGTGAAACCCTCCGCCCACCTCCTTGCTAACACTCCCTCCCCCTCTCTCTCTTTAAACCCTGTACCTCTCCTCTTCTTGCCCTAAGCTCTATGCCGAGCACAGTAACAGTTACCACCCTCGTCGCCAGAACTCCCTCCCTCCCTCTCCCTCTCTCCCTCCCCCTCCCTCCCTCTTCTCAATTCCTCCCTCTCCTTCTCCCTCCCTCTTCTCTCTTCCTCCCTCTCCTTCTCTCTCTCCCCCTCTCTCTCCCTATTTCGGTACATTCCGGCATGGCACAATATAGACCCGCACCATATTGTACTGGTAGCTGAACAATACGAGTGATGGTACCAGTTCGATGTTCCTCGGAAGAAACAATTAAAACACATCTTACATCAAACTTTGAATTTTCATATTGTTTCACATTTTCTGACTTTTCCCTCGAGGCCACTTATATTCTCGTTGTGGATGCAAGCGAGGCCACTTATGTATTTGTTGATAATTAGGATCAGTCTACTCATTATCTTTGTTGCTAATGCAAATAAGGTGATTCTTATCCTTGAGGTCCACACACACCACTCGATTAATTGAAAGTTAAAGGAGATGTTCCATTTCAAAAATTAGTATTATAATTTGGGTCTAGCATGCTATCTGCATTCTTTTTTTGATAGAAATTTGATTAATCTTCGAATGTTAATTGCTTTTCTCGATTAAAAGCTCAACTTTAAAGTAATTCCTATATTAATTAGGTTGTTAATTAATTTAATATGCATTATGTAGTCACACCATTCTTTAGGCATGAAACACAAAATCAAGGTAAAAATACAGCAACACCACTTCAAGTTTGAGCGAGAAACATATTGACTATTGACTTCAAAATTTTAAAGTTTTCATTTAACCTCTAATTAGTTTTCTTCAATGTGGCTCAGCCGTCTATCTCTGTTAGGTCATGTGATGACACATGACAACTTGTTACCCCTATTATTCTTGAAATGGCCTTCCCTCTAATTACAATTGGGCTTGCATTTTGGCACGAAGGGAAGAAAAATCATGTGCCAGTCACGTGATTATCTTCTCCAACTACTTGTTGCTTTGCCTGAGGCATTGAAGGACTCTCCAGAAACCACCCCAGAGAGTCCCTTTTCTTCATATAAAACTGCCATATACTAATAAGAAACAAGAGGAACAACAGAGCAGGGCCACTTCACACGATGGCGTTAGTCTCCACCTCAATATACCAGAAAATTTGACCAGTATATCCTAATGTACTTATCGTCAAAGCCCAAAACCACAAGCTTTTCAGGGCTAGTAGTGATTAGAGGATTTCCAATCAAAGACCCATATCAATCGTGAAGATGGTGAGATCAGTCGTGAAGACCCCGATCCTCCCGCCGTCATCCGTGGCGAGGTTGTTTCTCATCAAGCCAATCTGATATATCTCGAGGCCGAGCACTGGAGGGGAATCTAGGTCGTCAAGGTTGTGAACATGCCGCGAAGAGTTGCTGAGGGAGAGGGTGACCTAGTCGTCATCGTTGTTGGCAGACTTCTAGAGGCAGTGGGCTGCGATGGAGCCATCAGCATGGAGGTGAAGAGTCCCTCTCGTTGAGCCAAGAGGAGAGGTAGTTGAGGAAGGATGTCACTGAGGTGTCGGAGATCAAGGGGAGCTTGATGAGTACGTCGCTGGTGGAGGATCAGGCATAAACCCACCTTAGGTGTTGCTGATGCCTAAGTACTTGCTAAAGCCATCGAGGTCTTCATATTCATAGGCGAGGATGGCGGGGTGATGGAATCTTCCAATTGTGTGGCCTTTTTTACATGTCGCAAGTCTTGTAGTTATACTATTCTTTGCTTTTATGCCAAAAGATGACTATTGGTTCACCTAACACCCATAAAGCATTACGAGTTTGTTTATAATTAAATCCATTTACATGCATGCCATTATTTAGCATTTACTAATTGTTGACCTAAAATTATCACTTCGCTATGCATATTAGAAGTCTATACCTGGCATGATAAGCATTTATTCTGCTTTCCCCTTTTAAACCATGCACGATCATCTTGAACAACATTTTCTCTAATTGGTATGGGATAAGCTTTCCCTTTTTGATTTTTTCAATCATTAGTTAGTTTGTGGCCTCATTTAAAGATTGGAATTGTAAGATGTAGAATCACAATATGTTAAATTAGAGTCTAGACTCTAGACAAAGAATTGGAAAAAGCAATAGTAATAATAATAAAAAAATTCAAAATATAAAAGGCATCAGTTAGTTTTGATTAGACAACTAAGAGATTATAATGAAGAGAGAAGACAATACAAAGAAAAGTTGAAATGGGAAAATTAGATAGGGAGAGGAAATAGAAAAAGATGGAGATGAAGAAGAGGGTGAGGATGTTAGATAATATAAAATATGATCTGAGAATTCAGAAAAATAGTGCAGATGAGGATGAAAAAAGGATTGAAGGAAAAGAGAGAGGTGGAATCAGGGAGGAAAAGGAAAAAAGGAAGGAAGAAGGAAGGAGATGGAAAAGGGAATGAAGACAAGAAAGAAGGGCAAAGATTGGATAATGGATGGTGTGTCATTCTTTTGTTCTATCAACCAAGCAAACTGGTTTGGGATTGCTATTATATGCACAAAGCAAGGGGGTTTTAGTGGTCACGCTACATGCATAGTTAAATGTAACATGTTAAGTGTTATGTAAATGGGGCTTGCCCCAGTGGTCACACCCAAGGTTACAAATGCTGGTGGGATGCAGAGCATCCTACCATCCTGAGAGTTGGGATGAGACACCATCTTGATTGTTGGGATGGGCTGAGTCAGAAAATGGACTGAGACAGTTTAGGGCATCCACCATCCTAAGTGTCACCATGTGTGGTGTCTCATTCTACTGTAGAACCAGGATGGCCTTGTAAACAATATTTAAAACCTTGCTTGCACCCTTTTGCTTATAGTGTTCTAGGTTTACTTGTTAAGTTTATCTCCCAAAATATGGACTTGGATAATCTATGTGTAGGTAGGTCTCCCTCTTTCTGTCTAATAAAAAAAAGTTATTAATTATAATCTGTAACCTTGATTAAATAAAACTATTTTAATATGACTTAGAGGTCGTTATTTGAGTGTAATGTCTAAAAACATAGATAGCCAATAGGCAATGTAATCATACATGCAGTAATAATTAAGTTAATGCGTGCAAATTCTTATAGCTTAGCAGATTAGTAGTTACCTATGCTCTTGGCGGTGCGTAGTGGACTGATGATCGCCTAGGCTTATGCGTAGATGATAAGACCTTAAGTAGGTCATTAGATGCCTAGGTGGATTCTTGCAACATAGATGTATGCAAGACCCTATCTCGAATCTTGAACATATGCTCTCTTTCTACAGGGAGAGGGGGTTGTGATGTACTCCAGAAAACCCCTCTTTTCTTCCCTTCTCACAAAAATCTATCAAAACTTTGAAAAAGAAGGTTATCTATTTTCTTGAATTTATTATGACCATCCTAATGCTTTCCAGATATTGCAAGAGTTTAAGTTTAATTATAAGTAAAAACTTTTTAGTTGTTGGATAGATCACCAAGTTCTCTCTTTCTTAACTAGGAGAAATAAAATTGATAAAAAATAGCACCTAATATACTCAAATTAACACAACACAACATCAAATACAGAAATATATGTTAAAATTAGCCTCCTCAGTTGGTTTAATAAGTTTTTTCTAGAACGGGCTGAAATTGGATCTAAAGTAGTAAAAACTAGTAAATTTTTGGGGAGAGAGGGGTGAGTGAGGTGTGTGTGTGTGGGGGGGGGGGGTCAATAAAATATAGGAGGTAAACTATTCAAACGGGAATTTTTTCTAAGAGATGTAATGGGATGGTAATTTTCAAGTTTGCTTTAGATTGTGGGCTTTTCTTTAATCAAGGTAGATTCCTTATGAAGCAAAAATTGGCGAAGATTGTACAAAAATGTCCTTTTGAGCTAATACTTTATCAGCCATGTATTTATGTTTCTGGCCATTAATGATGTACTGTGTACACAGGCGGAAACTACGGTTATCAATCAATGCACTCAGCTCCTTTCACTGTCAGCTGACCCTACTTATGTTATGACCTACCTCAGTCATAGCTTTCCTCAACATCGCCAGTATCTCTGTGCTGGTGCTTGGATGCTGATGAATGGACATCCAGAGAGCATCAATAGTACAAATCTTGTACGTGCCGATCCCTTTACCCATTTCCTTTGTGTGAAGTTCTTTGGGAAACTTATTGTACTAGTTTTGAATGCAGGGACGTGTCTTGAGGGAATTCTCACCTGAGGAAGTGACATCTAATATTTACACCATGGTGGATGTCCTTCTTCAGCATATTCAGATCGATCTGCAACATGGACATCTTGCTCAGGTCTTCTATTAATAAATTAATGTGTTTTGATCTTTGTGTGACTGGGTATTTGCTTTTCTGAGTTGGTTTCCATGTTCTGCTTTGCTTTTTGTCATATCTGTCATGTTCAGGATCTTCTATCGAAAGCAATTGCCAATCTGACATTCTTCATTTGGACACATGAGCTACTTCCATTGGATATTCTACTTCTAGCTCTTATTGACAGAGATGATGACCCTAATGCTTTACGTATCGTGGTATGCTTTCGTCAACATACATATTACCTTAGTTGTGAAATATTTTATGTTTGATGATTGCAAGAACGTGTATATAACATTGATTAGAGAAGACAACTAGAAAGTGTGGATATTTTCGTTGGTCAGAAACGAAGCATGGTTGGAAACCATTATCTTTTACTATACATATATATTAGATATATGGGTATTTTATAATTGATTTGTGACTTGCTCAAAGCATAGTCATATCATCTGTTGATTTAATGTATTGCTTTCGCAAGGCATATTCTATATAAATACTTTAAATTCAAATCAGCTACACAGCTTTTACTGAGACCATGGGTCAATGTCTTTGCAAGTCCCAAGTGTTCTCTAGGAGTTTGATTGTTTGAGAATATGATTGGATGGTTGGAGATTGAAAGTTTTATAGGAGAATCTGGATTTGATAATCCGGAAAGTGTTATCATGTACTTTATTTCAGTGGGCAAGTCAGGTTTTTAGTACACATTGATAATTACGTGACTAATACTCTGGTTGGATTGAGGGATTTGGGGAGAAGAGAAAAAGAAAAGACAGTTAAAATCCCCTGTTTGGCTAGGAGAGAAGAGAATCAAAGTCGGCAATTTGGACATTAATCAAGGGGGGTAGACAAGAGAAATGGAGAGAAGAGGGTTCTCTCCTAGGTAAACCACATTTTAAATCTCTCCAAAATGAAGAGATTTCGAGAGAAAAAAAGCTACTTTCTCTTCACTTCTCATTTTTAAAGTTCTCTTTTCTTTGTTTCTCTTATTTTCTCTTGTTTCACTTTTCTTTTTTCTCCTCTGCCATGCATCTG
Source organism: Phoenix dactylifera (assembly GCF_009389715.1). NCBI lineage: Eukaryota > Viridiplantae > Streptophyta > Magnoliopsida > Arecales > Arecaceae > Phoenix > Phoenix dactylifera. Next base: position 24,525,548 of record NC_052399.1, read on the forward strand.
GACAATGCATAAATTTTCATATAAATTACTATAAAATTATTTTTCACATTGGTTATGATTTGTTATATTAATTCTCTAACATCGGCTTTGAGGTCTTTAAACAATATCTCTGGAATATGTTATAAATTGCTGAATGAGGTCCTCTTCAATACTTATTCAGGCAAAGAAATAACTGCTTTGCAAATTGTGGTGAAGCTTTTAATGAGAACTTTGATCCAGAATCTTAAACCAACTCATCTAGCATACCCTGTCCTCTTATTGTTCCCATTTCAAGTGAACTGCACTGCTAGCCCACATACCTCATGCTTGTGGTGGCCCTAGGAATCATCTTGTCTCTAACACTGCCACTTAGTTGTCCTCCCTCTTTCCCTCTTCACCTCCATGAGTCCCAAAGCGTGTTGAGAAAATTTCCTAGAAGAATTCAATCATTGTATACATACAAGCAGTTTGTCCCAGAGAGAGGCTTAAAAGATTTTAAGAAAAGGTGTCAATCAACTAGACTTTCATGTAAGTCATCAATCAACTAACTCAGAAATCTATGGAAAGGATTAATATGCTGAAGTATTTTTCTCATTCTTTTGAGTAGGTATAAAATCAGTGCAGCTACAACTTCGGTCAATATCATATTTTACTAGCCTCATACCCTTATCTGTAGCTGTCATTCATTTTTCTTCTTTTCCTAACCAACATGATGTCAATTCATATTTTAACAAATCTAATTTCCAATGGAAAATTGAAGCAACTGTCTTTGGAGGCCCTCTTGACTGGAAATTTTATTCCCTACCCTCAGTTCTGATTGCATTTTTTTAATTCGTGGACTTTGTATATAACAGGCATGCTGGTGTTTAAAAGGAGGCCTAACTGTGTGCGAGGGACTCAAATGTAAAATGCAAACTATGTAATGACTAACCATGAAATGTTGGTCAAACAGAGGACTAGGACTCAAGTTTGTTGATTTCCTATATCTAGCTAAGTGGGTTAGTGGTAGAGAAATGCCTGATCAAATGGAATTAAGATGGTTTGAGTCTTGTAATTGGTGGATGCCTGTGTGCTTTAAAGAAAACGCAACAGGAAAATAAAACCTTTTAGAGTATTATCCCCTTTACCTTGTCTTTTGTTTGCATATCATTGACTATATGTGAAAGTCCAAGCTCATTATTTTTATTTCCTTTTTTGTCTCAGTTTACCAGCTTGTGAAAGAAGTTGACTCAATGCTCCCTATGTTTTCATAAACTGAACCCAAGTGTTGCTATTGCTAGCTAGTTTGATTGATTGCTTAAATGGGGTTTCCTACATACGGAATGTTTGAATGCTTGTAATGGATATGGCATGAAAATGTTGTGGAAAATAATGGTTACTTGAGAAGGAAGAAATGGATGTTATCTTAGCCGTGACAAACATTGGAACTGACATAGATACATGAGAAGGCTTCAGTGGCATTGTAGTTTTGAGAAATAGGAATCTTGTATGCAAGTGGGCAGAAAAATTTGAGGGCTAGTTGCTGCTTAGCATAACAAATTCCCTTCTAAAAATATATGCTTGTAAGCAAGGTTTAGACTAGTTCCAAACCTTGTACCATTATTCCATTGGAACGGTATGGGACTGATATGATTCTGGCACCAATAGTATGTACCGAAACCAAGGTTCACTGTCTTGATGTCAAACTCTGTACCAGGACCTTGCTATTACAGTATCGATACGCTTGGTACGGGGGTCGGTTTGGCACACCAAGACTTCGTATGCCTCCTATACCGAGTCTTGGTTCGGTACTAGTACAATGCAGTATTGCCCAGTACGGGGCGGTATGCACTGGTACAGTGAACCATGACCGAAACTTCAAAAAATAAAAAACATAGTATGCATAGATATGGTCGATATGGTACTATTAGTGCCCGCTGGTAAGGTTGGTACATGCTGGCACAAGTCTTAGTGTCCTATAGCTATACCAATGTCAGTTTTGCATCGATGGTATAGTGCTAGTTGTACCATCCTGTTCTATAGTTTTTGAATCCATGCTTGCAGATGTCGTGCGTGAAAGGACATTCAGCTAGATGGGATGTTAGCGAATATAAAAGGAAGAAATTTGAAAGGGAAGGAAATAAAGGAAGACATACCAAATTAAGACTACTTGAAAGGGAGAGTATTTTATGCAGACTTGAGACGTGTACCAATGTAAAAGATAGATTGGTCATCAGAAGGTTAATTTGACTCTTGAACAAATGAGATGCTCGTCAATTGCATTCATAGGTAGTTTCTTTTTATTTATCTTTAGGTGACAATGAAACTTAAAATTAAAATGGAATAGGATTGAGGAAGAGAAGGAACTTCTAAAAAAATTTATGGCTGGATGGTAGTGATTGGTATCTCGTGCAAATTTGGAAGTGGGCAAGGTTTTTAATACCAGTATTGAACTTCGTGCTATTTTTTCATTTGAATGGTATGGTATCGATATGATATTTGTATCGACCAAGGCCTGCAATCTTGGTACAGTGTATTGTATCAATACTTACCATTTTCGTACAATACGGTGCGTACCTGATTGGGACAAGTACCATCCTTTTTTCTCACCTTTTATCATGATACCATCTGAGTTGGTATGGTATGATATGTGCTCTGTTTTTAGGCGGTATCGGATGGTTTTGCTTAGTTCGAGCTGGTATAGACTGATTCGACTCATATACCGAACCAAATCTCGCTATTGCACTATATGGTACAATACAGTTGGTCTGGGTCAGTTTAACAGACCTTGATATTGTTGGACGTACTAAAACTAACATACCGCAAAATTGAAAAACCATCGGTAGACTGGTACGACCAATATGGTAGCACCGGTATACATCAAAACACTCTGGTACAAACTAGTACATATGATATAGGATTGGTATAGTTGTTTTGCAATCCTAGAACCTATCATAGTGTCGTTTTTGTTCTGGAATGGTATGATATGGTACAAGTCATACCGTCTCACTTCTTTAGTATTTGAAACCATAGAACTAGGTGACCTATATTTCAAAATTTTACATTTATTCTATATACTTCAGATTTTCCAAGGGCATTTTGAAATGTTTAATCAAACTTTGAACTTTAAGGTAGTCGGTTTTGGTTTTGGTATAGTTGATGTGAGGAACTGAAAAGTGCTGGTTGATATTTTATGTCAAAATTGGTCAAAATATTTTTACCTATTCAAAATTGTGCTTTATAATCCTCAAGTGGGAGATTTGTGGTTATCACATATTTAACTTTGGCATTTGGATATGTGATCTTTGTGTTTGGTTTAGTGCATGATCGAGGACTGGTATGAGATTGTCATATTTAGACTTGTAGGTTAACTTTTAGATTTTCTCTTTTTCCCCTTAATGCTAGAACTTGGTTATAGATTTGACTCTTTCTTTGTTTATAAAGTTGTTTTGTGGGATCAGTCTAAGTTAGGTTATGGTAGGTTAGAAATTTTGAGATGAGCCAAGATGGCCTCAGAAAAGAAAAAAAAAAGAAGCTTCAATTTTATTTCAATCTACAAAACTTTTTTAGTTTTGAAGCAACATATGCAATAATTTACCCGACTAATCAAAATTTAGAAAGACCAATATGCGTTGTAGTGTCCACCTGGATGGAAACGAGGGAAAGGGAAGAGGCAAGTAAAGGACTATTTATTTGGTTCAGACATCCATTTCCTCTATTTGACTACGTTCACTATGCTACTAAAATGGCTATTTATTTGGTTGAAAACTTACTTTTCTTGTACTAGGAAGTAGGAACTTCATCTGATCTATTTTGTGGGACTAATCTCAGCTGTTCATTGAATGACTTGCTAATGGCTAAATGTAAGGATATTAAAAGCTGAAGTAAAGGCTAAAAATCCGGTCTTAGTGATTCCTAAAATCCATGTGCACATTTGTTTCCTTGGCACACATCTCGTCGTCAAGCTAGGCATGGAAGACTTTGATTGGTTCCAACAAATATACAAACCCAAAGTGTCATTCCGATACTTCTTTTTTTTACTTTTGCACTTGAATTGATAACTATGAATTTCTTGTTTGTGCCTCAGATTTCATTTTGTTGTCAAATTTCGTCTGATATTTTAAGTTGATTTTTTATATCTTTTTCTTAAAATGAGAATGCAGTTCATCTGTTGAAACTTCGTATTGCACAGATAAGTTTGTTAGACAGGCCAGAGCTTCAACAAAGGATTAAAATGTTTTGCGCAAATCGTCCTTCTCCCGAGCATTGGCTTAATAATCAACCTCCAAAGAGAATTGAACTTCAGAAAGCTCTTGGGAACCATCTCTCTTGGAAGGAACGGTAAGTGTTGCATTTTAAATTGTACCAATCATCACAATTTTCCATAGTTTATGAAATACTAGATGCAAAAAGCAATAGCAGAGTTATTGAGTTTACATTATTCTCATAAAAAATGAATGTGGGTGCAAGTATTTATGTAAGCCGATACTATAGTCAATATGTTGATAATTGAAAACGATGCAAAAGGGTTGTGCATTCGGGGTAGATAAAGTACCAAATGAAATTATGACTCAGTATATGAGGGAATGAAAAAGTTGATAGAACCAAAGGTTGAAGTATTGGTATTAGTAGCATAATGATACGGTACAAGACCACACCAACACATGGTACATCTCTTTGTACCAATATAAAAAAATAGAGGTGAGATGCCATATGTTCGTTCATTACCAAAATGGGAGTTGTACCGGTACCGATACCTTACTGGTAAGATCTGATATAGCATGTATGGATTTGTATGTGTCAGTGTTTAAACCTTGGACAAAACAAAGAGAAATAAAAACAACAATTTCAATGAATTAATTTGGTATAAGGAGAGGAAAGACAATAACGGGTTATTAGCTTAGACTATAGTCTGCCATACCGTTCGGTACGGAACGTACCGTACCGTACCGGCAGAAAATCGATATGAAACACACCTTCAAGTCGGTACAAGACTCGTGCCGTCCGTACCGAGGCGTAGCGCCCCATATCGAGGTGTACCAACTTGTACCGAGGTGCATACCGATCCGTACTGCGGCGTACCAAGATGGAGATTGAGAAAAATGATTGGAGAGATATTTCGGTGCAGAGATGTACTGTACCGTACTGTACTGTAGCAAACTGTACTGAACTGATAAGATACCGATATGGTACCCAGTACCGAGATTGCGGATCTTGGCTTAGATTGTTGATAGAATGATATAGAGAGAAATGGAAAACACTGAATTTATTCTTTAACAAATTGGAGAAAGCTTGTGAAACCATGCTAAGAATGGTAACTGTGTATGGATGATACATTGAAATTTTAAGGACATTTTTTTGCTAGAGTACTCAAGAGCATTAGGAGTAACTGTGACATGATAAGTGAATTTCCACTAAATGGATTACATTAAGGATCAGCATCAAGCCAGTATTTTTCTACACTGCCCATAGATGAACTTGTTGCTAGTACTCAATAGTATGTATCCTGGTGTATGTTGTTTGCAGATGTAAAAATATGAGGGACTTGCAAATAGAATGAAATTTAAAGATGCTGAATGCAAATTTAAAATGAGTTCCAGGCCAACATTAATGGACAAGGGATATTAGCAAGTGATCAGTTTGTTTTGTAGGATGTTTTGGAGAAAGAATATGTAACAAACTTAACAACATTAGATATGGGTAGGTGCTTTTGGAGTATTATTGTAATTAACACAAGGTCAGAAAATAATATAAAGTGTTAATAACATCTCCTATGCTACATTGCTCAAATATCAAATGGTAAACAGGGTGCAGGCAAATACGATTAAATCAATGGCAAGAATGTTGAGATGAATATGTGGCAAAACTTGAAAGGGTAAGGTGAAGATCAAGGGTAATTAGAAGAGCTATTGGAGTTAACTTGATTGAGGACAGTGTGATGTAGAGCCAATTTAGATGGTATGGGTATCTATTTCAAAAATAAGGAGTCTCTTATAAAGAGAAGGACAAGGCTCTCTTGTCATCCTTGTCATGGATTTTGTTGGAGCATTATTGAAGATTGTTAAAATTTAAGAATCTGCTTACATGGATTCCTTGTTAGACTTTCATCTCTCTTTCCTTCCTATGGAACTATTAAAGTCATAAAACAGGTTCTTTTGCAAGTATACCTGTTGAAAGTTTGAATTTTGCATGCAGGACCCTGTTACTCTGTGTTATACACGAACACCATTTTTTTGTGCACCAATACCGTTGCAGTTAACTAGCCACTAACTGCTGTTAACTTTTTTTCGTGACACTGACTCAAATAACCTTGAGGATCAACTAGTCCAACAGCAGTCTGGAGGGTAATTTTTTCTTTTTCTTTTTTTCTTTTTTTTTTGTAGATTAACTTCTAACTCAGGTTAACTGACTCTAATCATGAATTCGACTGATAAATGCTAACAGTAGCAAATGGCAAGGCCCTGATGCAAAAAAACTTGTTTGAAAGGGTATTCATGCAAAATACGACATGACATGGTCATACATGCAAATGTGAAACTTTAAAAATGTATACTTGCAAAAAACCTTGAAGTATTTGTTTCCCAGCCCCTAGCATGCCATTGCTTTTCTTCATCCCTTCTTTTAGAGTTTATGTTCAGAACTTTTTTATTCTATGAGCAATTGGAATTGTTCACATTTACATTAGAGGATGTCCTTTTAATTCTGCATAAACCTTCTTGTTCCACTATCATGGAGATGATGGACATATTTTGTAGCGACATATATCAAGCCTTCTATTAAGAAGCTCGTTTCAGTAGCGTTTGTCAATACTGTGTTGATGGCTCTCGTCATCAAAAGATAAGCCGATTACTTATGCTTCAATTGCATCTGTTTGGTGACATTAGCCTGAAGTTAGAGATATGTAAGGAAAGTCACAAGATGAGGAGATAAGAAATACAGTTTGGTTGATCATGTATATAAATAATAAAAGAAGGGAAAAATAGAAAATATGAAGATGTGGTGTGGAATATAAGAATGGACACCAAGGTGAAGAGGAGGGACGGCACACACGCATGAGAGAGAGAGAGAGAGAGAGAGAGAGAGAGAGAGAGAGAGAGAATGGTGAAAACAAGAAAGGAGGTAATCAAATATGGGAAGAACAGGGTTATGTTACATACAATGATAATAATTTGTTATTTTTAGACTAACATGTTCACCTTCCAATCTAAAATTGCTGTTGACATTAATTATCTTTGAATATTAGAGGGCAAGGAATATCATGTCTTGCTGTTTTTCTATTTGATATATCTGTTTCATATATTTTTTTTTTCCAGTTTATTATGACTAGAATTTCCCTTAATGTGTAACTGTTATATTGCGATGGCACTACATGTTGGCTCCCCTTTCCAGTGCATCTTGTTTTTGCCTGGCAAAGACACTAGGCAGTATTTTTAACTTGTTTATTGTCTCCTGACATTTGCATATTGATCTCCTTGTTCTACCAATTTATACAAAGATTGATACACAAACATCTTCGATGAAGGGAAATCTAAATTTAGACTAGTGTGAGAAAACATTCTAAGGAGTGAAGGGGTGTTTCAGTAAATGTTCCCTTAGAATAATTTTTGTTATTTATGTGTAGCTCATTTTAAAATACTTCAGAAAAGTATAGTATATGCATGAGTCAAGTTTATTCAGGCAGAAACTATTAAAATAATGGTTTTCAGGTTTTCATATGCCATCATGAACTATTGAGTTATTCTTCTGTATTATTTGATGTGTCGTAGCCTCTTTAGGGAAATCCTTCTAGTAATGATTCCAGTCATTGCAGGTATCCTCCTTTCTTTGATGATATTGCAGCACGTTTGCTCCCGGTTATCCCACTAATAATTTATAGGCTCATTGAGAATGATGCCACAGATATTGCCGATAGAGTTCTTGCTTTTTATTCTTCACTTCTGGTCTTTCATCCTCTGAGATTTTCATTTGTCCGGGACATTCTTGCATATTTTTATGGTCACCTTCCAAGCAAGCTAATTGTACGGATGCTCAATATGCTTAATATTTCCAAGGTAACGACTTCTCTTCATTTTTTTAACGTTATTTAATTTTCTCAAACTGTCCCATTGACACTCTTTTTTTTCAGATACCTTTCTCAGAGTCATTTCCTCAACATGTTGGTTCATCAAATCCTGCTATCTGCCCTCCACTAGACTACTTTGCTACCCTTTTACTAGGTCTTGTGAATAATGTCATACCCCCTCTAAGTACTAAGTCAAAGTCAGATTCAGCAGGAGATCCTTCTAGCAGTTGTGCACGTCCAGTTCAAAATAAATGTCAATCATCTTCACAGCCTGGCACAACCAACATTTCTGATGGGCAGAAAGCATTCTATCAAAATCAGGATCCTGGGACATACACACAGCTTGTCCTGGAAACAGCAGCTATTGAGATCCTTTCGCTTCCAGTGTCAGCTTCCCAAATAGTAACTTCATTGGTTCAAATTGTTGTTAATGTACAGCCAACACTGATTCAGTCCAGCAATGGGCAACATGGAGCGTCAAGTGGACTTGGGCAAAATTCTGGTCTACCAACATCTCCATCTGGTGGCAGTACCGAATCCTTGAGCACAAACCGTTCAACTTCTTCAGCAACTGGAATCAATGCCACCAATTTTGTTTCCAAAAGTGGGTACTCTTGCCAGCAATTATCATGTCTGATGATCCAAGCGTGTGGCCTTTTGTTAGCCCAGCTCCCACCAGAATTTCACATGCAGCTGTATTCTGAAGCAGCACGTATCATTAAAGATTGTTGGTGGCTTGTTGATGGTAAGAGGTCGCTTAAGGAGCTAGACTCTGCCGTTGGTTATGCTTTGTTGGATCCAACATGGGCTTCTCAGGATAATACATCAACAGCCATAGGTACAACTTAAACTCTCCAGTGTTTCTTGTAAGCTATCTGGAACATTCTTTGTTATTGCGTTTGAACACTTGGTAAGCCGTTTTGATGCTACCTTCGGTCACTGTCAGTTCTTTCATAGAAAGGGGAGCATATTGGGAGGCAGAGGTTCTTGATACAATGTTCTACTTTGCTAGACTAGAAAGATGTTAGGAATAATTCTTAAGTTTTTTGGTTCTTTTATTACATTCTCTGTGGTAGTATAAACAATTTGGCATGTCAAAATCCTCCAAACAAGAAAGAAGGAAAAAGTGCTAGGTCATCTTGGACAGGACCAAGGATGGCGAGGCTATGGCCTGGACAACGCATGGAGCCGTATCCATTTCTAACGGAGGAATTGCATCTTGGATGTGAATCATCATATGCATCCTGAAGTTACTGCACAAATTAATTCTGTAATTTTTACTGTGCAGCTGTTTACCAATTTCTTTATATATTTATTTAAGAAGCGTCTTTATGCAATGTAATCAGTGACGCCGGAGTGCTTAGGGCTCACTTCCTAGATGAGTGGCGTTGAGCCAAAATTAGACACGAGATTGGACTGCATGAGTCGGGGGACCGTGCAGAGCGCATGTGCTCGCTGCACGGGTCGCGGGTTCCGTATGCGCATGGGTATGGGAAGCCAAGCTAGATTTGTTTTGTTAGGAAAGTTTGATGTTAGTTAATTCTAGGTGTTTTAATTTTTGTGAACTTTTTTTGAGAACTTTTGATGTTATTAGAAAAGTTAATAGTTAGGGTTTTTTGAGTTAGAATGGGATTTGGAATCCTGCATTGGAAAGCTGAAGAAAAGAATCTCATTGTAGTACGTATAAATACCCCCATCGAGGCTCCTCTTGTAATCATGCTTGAGATATTTGAATTATTGATTAGTGAGAATTCTATTATAGGAAATATTCTTCCATTGCCTTCTCCATATTCTCTTTCTCCTCGCTTTTGGTGGATTCCTAGGGTGTGCAAGTGAGTGTTGTGAGAGCTGTATCCTTTGAGTGGCCTGCCAAAGTCTATTTGTTGGCCTTGGAAAAGAGTGATCTGCCTTGCTTGTCTTCCAACTACCGTTTGTCCGTTCTAACACTTTGTGTCGTATGTGCCATAGTGGGATTTCTACCTTGCTACAATTGGTTGTATCAACATACCCTTCCTCCTTCGAGTTTTAACCCAAGTTCAACACCTCCCGACGTCAATCAGATTCATTTGCTTGATATCCTCTAGCATTATCATGAGTTGTTTGCCTTGAAACCTATTTAAAGTTGTATTTTTGTATTTCCTTTGCTCATGCCCTCTGCCCATGAATGTAACTCTAAATGCTTTGCGAGTAATATTTTTCTTTGTTTCAGGTAATATTGTGGCCCTTTTGCATTCATTCTTTAGCAACCTTCCCCATGAATGGCTGGAATCAACCCATACAGTCATTAAGCATCTTCGCCCAGTTACTTCTGTTGCAATGCTGAGAATTGCTTTCCGGATAATGGGCCCATTGCTACCTCGTTTAGCCTTTGCTCGCCCACTTTTCATGAAGGTACATAAGTTAACTTTTTCTAGCATCTTCATATGGAACATTTGACTTTGGAGCTTGTAGTTCAAAAGTATCAAGTAGATATGAATTTACTTGTTTAATTTCTTTTATCAGATATAGCCAGATTCTTTGTCATAATGAATGTTACAACCTCATAATCTACTTCTGAAATAATTGCTGCTTGTAACTGTCTTTAGTCTTCTTGCCTCACGATGTCTTTTCATGAAGTTTAAAAATCTTGATAAATTAAAAAACATAAACTATGATAGATTCTTCTACTAAAGCACATAGAAATTTAGTTACTTCAGGTTTAAATTGCATATCTGCAATCTCATTGTGTTTGGTGCTCTATGTAAGTGTCAATTACCAGGCAACAAAGTCCGGCATTTGTTGATCTATTATTCCAATCTGTCTGAACTTCAACATATCTGCCCATTTCCACTAAATTGAGCCTCCATCTAAAATAAATCCAGTCAAATTTTCCATTTTCACGATGTGCATATGTCAAGGAAACTTTTTCTGTGGATATGGATTGTTTGTTTGTTAGGCATGTTATTGTGATAGGTAACTCATTGTCTCCCGTATTGTACAAAGTCAAATGGTTAAGGTCATAGAGCAATACACATGCAAATTGACAAGCATACCAATATGGTGAAGATGTTACACATACTTCAGATAGGATTCCTTTCAATTTGAAATCTGTCAAACAAGAAGGCATGGCATTTTTCATTGGCTAGCAAACAAAAGAGAATACATGAAAAGATGAAGTTTGCTGTGTATGTCAGTGATGTTTTGCATAGTAGTTTGGGTCTTGATGGATAAAACATCATGATGGAGCTGGGGACATGTTTCTAATTGAAAATCAGAATGATAGCTGTGGTAAAGAAAATGGTTGTCAATCTCAGGGTGATTCAGTGAAGCATACAGGTCCAGGGATAGAAACTGGTAAGATAACCGTCCAATAATCATGTTGCAGACGTAAGTTAGTTCAAGTGTTTATCATCATGAAGAAGCTTAAAATTAGTTTTTGGAGTTGAAAGATACTGGAATATTGTGATTGTGGTGAATAAATTGTGTACCTATTCACAGTATGCTTCAGCTGCTTGTGGAAGTCTATCTACTGAAAGTCAATCTGCTGAATGGAGCATTGCTGGTTGTAGGTATACATTAATGAAATGCTCTATTACAATTGATTGGTGAACTAAAGTAAATTTTATTTTTGCTGCGTTATATCTTGATAGATGTATCCGTATGATGCAATAAACATAATAGACTATTATTTTGACAACTAAAACACAGATTAGGTGATATTTTCACATAATTTTATTGTATTTATCTTGGGTTATAATTTGCATTTCGGATTGGTTTTTAATTAAACTAAATTGTGTTAAAGCTAAATGTATTATATATGTTACAGGAATGCACCATCTATTGAGTATCAATACCAAACATCACCTAATTAAGAATAAACTAACAAGTACAGAAAAGTATAAAATAAATTAAACGCACCTATTAAGTCCACAGAGACAGAATAGTTGGTGTCATAATGATCATTATCATCATGTCTTGGATGGGAATACTTCTCCTGCAACTGTGGTAGCCTCACTTATGCACAAATTATCGTGTATATCTTCCATGATGGCCATAATAATGACCAAAACTTCCTGAGTAGTTTGAGTCAAAATGTTTGGCTTTGGCTCAAACTGCCACTGTGACCAGAAGGATCATGGTATCTTACAGGGGCTGCAAGTGTATCATCCATCTCTGTCCCCTTGCCCTGAGTGATAAGGCAATCAAATATAGGAGCACTACTAGCTACATCAGAGCCTTCGCTTGCTGCTTTGCCACCTGACTTGTGCTTCTTAGTGATTAGGCATCTTTGCAAATAGATAGGCATCTTCACCATGTTGATCAACACTCACCCAATGCTTAGACAATTAAAGAAGCCAGATTAAGTTCGATAAGCATTGAACTCATACTTGACGTACCATAATAGATGGCGTCAAAGTGAAATAATGAACTTTAGAAAAACGCTTTTTTTGCAAAAATAAACATCTAGTTTTGTAGGGAGTAGCACTTACAAAGGTTGTTCAGTTTCTCAAGGTCATTCCATGAATTTTTTATTGCAAAGTGGAATAATCAAGAAAGAGCAATAAGAGAGTTGATCTCTATACAACGTATGCCAGCTATGCTATATATTGGTTAGTAATAGACACGAGCAAGGTCTGTCAAACCGGTACTGGGATCCGTACTGGTCGACGTCGGGACCTGTTCGGTAAATATTTAATTGGTAATTATTTTTTTTGAATTTTTTCAATGAATTTAAGTCTAATTTGATTTTTTTAATATTTTTTGATGTTTGTATGATCTCGGTTTAATCTAAATGATGCATCTTATTACTTTTAAATAATATAAATTATAAAATGAACAACATAAAATTCATCGAATCAAGTAGTAATGTGAAAATTAAAAAATAATACAGTCAATTACATACATTTAAAGTCCAAGTTACATATTGATATCTAAAATCGGATCAAGCGGCGATGCCTCTCGTAGATATCCGGGTGATCAGCATAATCAGGAGGCATATCAACCCACCTCTCTAACCAAACGGTATTATAGTTTTGTACGTTTGTCACATAAGAAATGCGCGCCGGGTTAGGAGAGAGAAAGCACACCTTATTTAGCCTTGAATCTTCCTTCTGATAGCTGGAATTGGTGTTTGTTGATTTTTTGGAAGGAGAAGCGGCAGATCTGCTTTCAAATTACGTTGGGAAGGCCTTCTCAGGCTGTCCTAATGCTATCAGGTGGCAGTGGCAATAATATCATAACCAACTCGGTTCGAAACTGGTTTGACTCGGTGCGAACTGGCTGGTTTGCATTGAGTCGGCACCGAACTGACCGGTTCCGGACGGTTCCGATCAGTAAAGAACCGGTTACAGCCGGAACCGAATAAGATTGCCGAATCGACTCGGTTCGTACTGGATAGGCTCGATAGTGCTTGAGCCGGACGGTTCGGCCTGGTTCGACAGACTCCGGACATGAGCAATGACTAGTATACTTACTAGAAACTTTACCCATCATTTCCTGTTGAAACTCAGCCACCTTAAATAGACTTAATCTGTCCCTGACAGTTTAAATGCTCAATTTTCTCCCATACAGATTATATATAACTATTAAAAAAGTAAGTCACATTTCACCCATTGTTAGCAATAGAATGTAATGCATTGTAAATAAGCTTCCCATATTTTTTCCAATATACAAATCTGCTGTATATGCACTATTACAATTTCTTGTTGACGCGTAAGCATACTCAAGTGTCCCTTTATGGATTTAATATGAATTCTAAGTGTAATTTTGTTGTTAATGTGTAACGCAAGCATTGTTGTGTTATGTCAGTACTGAGAAATTACCTAAAATTTTGCTTGTGCATCTTAAACGACCAATCCAAATACCTATGTTGTCCTGGATTTTCTTGGATTGTTTGAAGACTATTTTCAATTGTTTAGAACCTACTGTATACACTTTCAATGCTCTTAAATTTGCTTTTATTTTGTTTTTAAAAAAGAATAAAGTAGTGTACTTAAGACTTGTCTTCCTCTATCAAATGTTGGTCTTTTGCTAGCTATCAACCGGCACAAGCACAATGCATGAAACTTTAATCTTTGCACTCAGATCATGATACATGCATTGTAAACCCAAGAGAACACCAGATATTCAAGTGAGAGGCTATACACATTTTAGAATTCATGAAAGGGCAAAACTTTTTCAAAAGGCCTGAATTGTGGCCAGTAGTCACAAATGGGTGGTGCCTTTCTTAATACTTGTCAAAGACCAATTTAGGGGCTCATGTTGTACTTTTTTAGTATCCTCATAAGCTGTAAGACTCTTAGACCCTTCTGTTTAGCTTTTCTTATGAAGGAAGGTAGGGGCAAGAACCTTCTTCTCTTACGAGTATAATAAGGAAATTCATCTGTTATAATAAAATGGTAATTAGTGTTTAAGTAGACTTTATAGCAATCTCTTAGAATATATGAGCTAAATTATTAGATATGTTGACCGTTCACCGCTGATTATGCATTCAACCCAGAGCAAGGACTTCACTGCATTTTACAAAATTTCTCTTTTTTCTGATTTGAAATATATTTTTAATCACAGCTTGATTTGATCCTTATCTCTCAGAATTTGTAAAGTCCTTGTCACACAATTCCCTTTCACAGAAAATCTAAGTTCATACTGATGAATTCCTCATTTCTCTCTCCTCAAATAAATATTTAAAATTCGACTCTCAACCTAATTATTCATGGTTGTTAGGTTTCCTTGTAACTTAGGGGTGTGCATGGGCCAAGTTTGGCCTAGGCCCGAACTTGAGCTTGGTTATCTAGCTCAAGCCCAACCTAACATGAACCTGGGCTGGGGACTTAAAGCCTGAACCCGATCAAAACCGGGTTCATTTTGCATGCCAGGCCAGACCCAATTCAAATCCCAGACAAATTTAACCAAATGTGTAAACCTAGGCTTGGCCTGGATATTTTTGGGCTTCATATTCAGGCAGAGTCAGGTTTCAGGGCCTAAATCTTGAGCCTGGGCCAGGCATTTTCAGCTCAGAATATGTCTGCTCCTAGTCCATTTGATGGCACTATTATACCTCTGCATAAAGGCTGTCAATTGAACCAAGCTGCTCGAGTGCTGCTCAAAAACTCCAATTAGGCTCTGTTCGAACTCTTTGTTCTCAATCTCGAATTTATTGTAAAGTCAAACCTGAGAAAAAAGCTGGCTTGATCAATATCAGCTAAATAGGGTAGAAATTGGGCATGTAGTATATGTATTTACGTAGTCAACCGCCAAAATTGGTTTAGTGGCTGAAGTCTGGGGCATGTAGAGTGAGACAGCTGGACCCTTTCGGTGTGACTCACTTTCTCATCAACTCAGCATCACATCCATAATTCCCTTTGGTGCTCTCCTCTTGGGCCTTCTTTTATTTAGACATGAATTGGGCTTTTATTCGAGCTTGAGTTGATATTGAGCTAACTTGGATCCGTGCTTGATACGAGTGGGATTTGATTTTGGCTCAATATAACATTATGAAGCCGGTTGAAATATTGTTTCTTCTTGATTCAAAATTGAGCCTGACTAAATATCTTTTTTAGCTGCATATAGAGTACAAGTGGTGCACAGTTATGCGATGACTTGTGTTACCATGACAAGTGTTCCAATCAAAATGTCTTTCAAGTTTCTAGAATGTGTGGGAATTAATTGAATACATGTTATCCAGTGAAATTCTATGTTTCTGTCCATGGTTCATGCTACTGCAGCACACGTGATGCGTGTAATATAGCTCAGACACTTATTAGTTATTGCACTTAAATCTATGCTGTATTCATGCATTTTCTTTTTCTGGAGAGATGACCTTTCATTAAAGATTCTCTTTTCCATCTTCCCTTGTGATATGTAGACTTTGGCTCTTCTATTCAATGTGATCGCGGATGTGTTTGGAAAGAATACGCAGCCCTCAACTCCAACTGAAGCATCAGAGATAAAAGACCTTATCGACTTTCTGTAAGACTTTGCATCTTGTATCCCCACACACGAACACGTGCACATTGCAGGCGCGCGCGCACACACACACACATACATTGCAGAGAGAGAGAGAGATTTGCAAAGTTCATGGTACCTTTTACCTTCCAATCAATATGCAATGTTTCACATAGCTAAAAGAGCTTATTTTCATCAGGCATCATGCTGTCATGTATGAAGGACAAGGAGGGCCTGTACAGAGCACCAGCAAGCCCAAACTAGAGATATTGACACTCTGTGGCAAAGTGCTGGAACTCTTGAGACCCGATGTACAACATCTTCTCTCTCATTTGAAGACCGACCCAAACTCCTCTATTTATGCAGCAACTCATCCAAAGATAGTACAAAATCTGGCATAAACAGTTAAATATCTAGTCCATCATATACTTAAACTTGTGTTTCTACAGCCTCATGTCTCATGGTACACACTCAATAAAGATGTACCCAACTTGTGGATTGTAAGCTTATACAACTAGCAGTCCCTCAAATTTAGGTATTGATAGTGGGCCGTGGATCAATATGATACAGGAACTTGATATGGCATTGTAATTGTATATGGTATGGCAGCTATTCCAACTTAAGTTTTGATATAGGGCTCAATATTGAGATGTATACCCAACTTCCTTTTTTTATTTGCAGAAGTCCTATGGATATTGGATTTACTTATGTTGAAGAGTTAATTAAAACTTCAGAATTAGTATTTAAAAGTGCAGTTGTACCTGTTAAGATTAAGTACTAAAACATAAGGAAGTTCTATGTACTTTTCTGGATATACGTCAAACCAGTTCTGGCTGTTAGGAATTGGTTGCTTGAACATTCAAAGATTTGAATAGGATAGGCTGTGATGTCTATTAGAGGAGATGTTTGGTTTGTTATAATTATCAAATGGCATGTTCTGCATAATTTGGCTCCACCGTATCAGAAGTAGATTTAAGCTTATTCCAGCCGAAGCTGATTAGTGAATGGCTTCACCTCGTTGATTTATGGACCTGTGGCCTGTGGATTCTTACATCCAACATTTTCTATTGGAATCAAGATGTTCTTGGCCCGACATAGTTTTTTTTTCTCCGTTAGGAAACCTAATTTGTGTTAGGTTATAAGTAAATGGAGCTCGAGCAGAAAGGATTAATTCGTTGGGGGAAGAATCTAAGATTAGAATCTATGAAATTTAGACTAACTTTATAAGTATATCCTCGATAGGTTAAAAAGATCGAAAATTTGAAGTATGCTGAATCTTGCGGACCTTATATGGTCTCCTAGAGTTCAGACCAAAGTGTATTTTGTGAAACCTAGGCCTGGTCAATTCTCAATATTTTAAAGATTGGTTTTTGGTGGTTGAGAGGAGGTTTTGCCATGGTTGCTGCTCATAGCCATGAAATATGGGAAAAAAGTCTTTGCACCTGCATCGGTCTTGATGATTCTTGTTTTTAATGCCATGCCACCATACGTTTCCTTGGAATTTTTTCAAAAGGTTATTCGAGTTTGTGGACATGGTTGCAAGTATGTAGCATAAAATGTGGGCTGCGGTGACGCTGCCACTACGCGGATTTCTCCACTATTATGCGCCGACTTCAATATAAACCCTCTTATGTTCACATGAATTCGCTTGCTTGGCCGTTTTCGCTTGATTTTATCAAGCAAGGTCATGTGAGACAATCCTTAATGCTTGCCCAAAAGCATGACAAGAGAGTTAGGGCTCATTTTGGTATTGCTTTTATTTTTTATTTTTATTTTTCGGAAATATAAGAAAAAAATTGAACTGGAAAAAAATGAATAGGCATCATGGAGCCTTTCTGTTTTTGGAATCGTCTGTAAAAACTGAGTTTTGGCAGGAAAATTTGTTGCCTTCAAAAAAAAAGAAAAAGAAAAAGAAAAGGAGCAAGGAATGGCAGAAATTGTATGCAAATGCTGTTTCCTCAAGTTTATATTCAAAGGACTTCTTTATATATTCTTGAACCATGTCTCAACCCCATTTTGGACATTTTGAAAAGTATATTTCCCTCAACTTTTCTGTGTTTATTACATTACTATTTTTGTTATAATTTTCCTCTAGATGTGATGAACCTGCGAATTTAGGAACTAGTTGTAGTATATATTATCCATAATGACTTAAATCGGGTGCAAGTGCAAATACAGAGGCATACCATAAAAACCCTGTAAATGTTCTAACCTTTGTCTTTTACAAACTTCAAGTTATTCTGACGGCAATTTAGGCTTTATTTGGCACTATATTTTTTTTACAAAATATGAAATTTGATGTAGAAAATATGTTTGATTATTGTTTTTGTTTTTTTCTTAATAACTATTATTTATAGAAAAATAGATTTTCACCTCTTTTCTCAAGGTCCTTCATTTTCTATCCGACCTCACCCTCGGACTCGTCGCCCCTGTTGCACCCCACACCTCTTCTCCCTCCAATTGTAGACTCTTTGGGCCTTGTTAGCCATCTTTCCAGGCAATACCGAACTATCCCTCATCCTCAGTAGTCACTGGCTCTTTCCCTCGGCTGCTTCCTTGACGGCCTCTCTACCCAACGCTAAGCTTTTTCTGATTGTATCGCCAGCCCTATCGCCGCACCCTCTTCTTTTTCTGCTCCTTCGCTCTCCTCTCTATTTGATTATGGGCTCTGCCTCGTCTTCTATTGTGTCGCCACCCCATCCTCCCTCCCTCTCTCTGCTTGGCTGCCTCTTTGCTCGATGTCAAGTCTCCTTCATCCCTGGCCATTTGGCTGGCCGCATCTGCCCTTCCTCTTTCTCATCCCAAGCTACATTATTGACCATTTGTTATACATATATATATATATATATATATATATATATATATATATATATATATATATATATATTATTGTCAAAAATCTAAAAAAAAAAAATTGGTTCCAATGTTTTTTTTTTTTAAGGAAAGGCCAACTATGCCGGTTTTGTGTTCTCCTCGCCCAAAATTTTATGGCATCTCGTTTGCCTCTTTTTTTATTTTTATTTTATAATTTTAAAAAAAAGGTGAGAGTGTCTGAATTATTTTATAATTACCTTTCAGAATACGCTACCCAGGGTTAGTAAGTTACCCTTCGTACCTTCATTATGTGCCACCTTTCTCGTTTAGAAGTATACATGCCACTTGGTACCCATTTGTAACTTGAAAATTATTTACTAAAATGTTCACATCAAAGTGAGATGGATTGATTGAAACTGGAAGCCAATGCAGTGATCCCTCCGGAACAAACCTTGCCTTGCATAGGGTATAAGTCTTCTATTATGTTCCCATGGAGTAAAAACAAGTCTTGGGTTCTCAATGGGAGAAAGACCCATGCAAGTAGGTCCATCAAAAAGCTTCTGAAGTTCATTAAATTCTAAGTGAAGTTGAGATCTGGGATCATCTGTCATGGAGTGGAGTAGGGGCTACTGTATGTAGGGCGGTCAATTGTGTATGTACACATACGGAACTAACTCTCCCCAGTTCTTCTTCTTTTTGTTCTTTTCCCCTTTTCTCTTCTTTGTTTCATATAGGTATTATTGAAGGTCCATCTTCCGTAATGGAGCTGACGAGAATCTCGCCCAACTCCGCCGCTTGGCGTTTTTGTCCCCACCACACCGTTCATATGAGCATGGCCTTCCGCACTATAAAGTCCACTTCTTAATGTGAAATAAGTTAGCTGCCAAATATTTTATTTCTCCATAGCAAATAAATAAATAAGTAATAAATAATAAAGATTACTAGTCGTTTTTATGAAGCAAAGATAGCCAAAAGGTAGATTAAGAATTGCATTTGATCATGGAGGTTGCCGGAGTCACATAGCATAACATGAAAGCATATTATTTTATATAAACAAGCATGTAAATTTTGAAGAGACTAGCTATTTAGTTACAAGATCAATCAAAATTTGTCTACACCTTGCTGAGCATAATTGACTATGAATAGGTAAAATTAAGTAGTAGAAGAAATACGTCGATAATCATGTCAGAGATTTCCTTTTCATTCTATTAGGGAGGACGATCATGTTTTAGAATTGTTGATGCTAAAATGATGCTAGGACAGAAGAAAAAAAAATTATTATTTGAACTTGGACAAAATTTAGAAGGACCTTACAAGAAGCTCAATGAGGGCAGAGTCATTAAATTTTGATGGTTATTAGAGTTTCTTTTCTTTATTTTTTTTGAATTATTTTCCCTCTCTTTCTAGTTGCCATTTATGAAGTAACTTGAATTAATTTGGTCCAACAAATTAGTGTTATTCCTTACGCGTCAATCCAAATGGCATACAGTCTAAATTTGATTAGTTAAAGAGCAAACCACTTGTAGATGATGGAATTTGTAATTTCAGCTCATTAATTTGGTAATTCCACCCATAGAGTGGCATGCATGTTCTTTTTTCTTTTCTGTTAAGCTGTCTCTTAACATTTTAAGATCAAATAAAATTATATACAAAGTGGTTAAAATATATTGGCAAACTATATCCCATGGGTTCAAGGGGCTCTAAACTATGGGACCTTATGTTATGTTGTCTAGGATAATCATAGTGGTCATTCAATGCTATAGTTGTGAAGGAATCCATTGCTTTGTTAATTAATCTTGAGCACTGAAAGCACCAAGATGACACCACCATGACCATTTAATTATTCTTCATTCCCTTTGCATTGTTATGCTATTGGAAGTAATGGAAGAGGTAAGTTTCCTCTTCAAGTTTATGCCAGTTGAGGATGTTACACTGCTTTGCCCTTCTCATGCTTGTCACACACACACCAAGATTATGAACAAAATTACAAGGGTGCAACTAAGACAAAGTTGACAACTTAATGCATCTTGGCAAATTACTAGGTTAACACATTCATTGGTTGTGGATCTAGAAGTGGAATCAAATATGTCATGACCTCATCAAATCATGAACTCTTGCAGTGTAATTACGTAACACATGCTCTCCTAGTGTTTCTAGACAAACATTTGCGAGTTTTAGACAGTCAAATGAAGGTCTAACATGAGGGAACTATAGTCCAGCCTCATGAAGAATCAAGGCATTTAAATTTCCTTCAACCATGCTTACAAGTCCAAGTAAAACTAATCTACGTGGTGTCCTCTATCTTCTAAGAAAACTTCACGAAGTGAGCCCGGCAGGCTTGGGACCGAGCCGCTTACACACCAAGCAAAGACCGCCAACGGATGAGGTGGCGCTTTCCGGACACCCACTTCCCACGTGCGACCAAGCCACCCTCCCTCCCTGACACGTGTACACGAGCCTCGGACTCCAAAGCATGGAGAGCCCCATGCCCTTGCCTCTCCCCCTCTAGAGTTCAAGTTATAAAGGCAGGTGGTGGTGGTGTTGAAGGCTGATAGTCCCATCTCCTACTCTCTCTCTCTCTCTCTCTCTCTCATTCATCCCTCATATTTTGGTGGTTTGTAGGAGGGGGTCTAGTTGAGAGGCGAGGGGTGGAAGAATGGGGAGGCAGCCATGCTGTGATAAGGTGGGGCTTAAGAAGGGGCCATGGACAGCAGAGGAGGACAAGAAACTCATCAACTTTATCCTCACCCATGGCCAATGCTGCTGGAGAGCTGTGCCCAAGCTAGCAGGTCCCTTGTTTAGATATCGCTTGCTTGGGATCCTCTTCTTTGTTTGGATACTTCAATTTGTTTATTAGGAATTTGATTTAGATGAGTTTTAGAGTTTGGAGCTTAAGTTTGATTTATGTTGGTCTTTTGATACGATTCATGTCTATGTTTCTTTTGGTAATCGTGATAAACGTCTCTTTCAGTGACATCTAGGAGTATTACCTTCAGAATAAAAAAAAGATATCTAATTGCAGACTATGTGGTATGTGGTGAAAAATAATGAAAACTTTAGTGTTAAGTCTGATGTTTATTGATTGATTTTTTTTGTTTCTTAAAACGTTTTAGAGTTGTTATTGATGGATACCATTCTATGGCTTGTACAGGATTGCTTAGGTGTGGGAAGAGTTGCAGGCTGAGATGGACAAATTATCTCAGGCCTGATTTGAAGCGCGGATTGCTGTCAGAGTCTGAGGAGAAGCTGGTCATTGAACTCCACTCTCAACTTGGGAACAGGTCCTCTCTCAGCGCGCGCTCTTTGATTTGCTCTTTTTTTGTTTACTTGGTTGATTTCTTAGACTCATTGGTTGCATTTAATTTCTTCCTGGTGCTTTGTTTTGGTTTACTTTATCCTAAACAAGCCTTTTTTTTTCTTGGTTTCATCTCTGGCAGATGGTCCAAAATTGCTGCTCATCTCCCTGGTAGAACAGATAATGAGATAAAGAACCATTGGAACACCCACATAAAGAAGAAGCTAAGGAAAATGGGAATTGACCCACTCACTCACAAGCCCATCCCTTCAACTGTTGACCACCAGCAGCAGCAGCAGCAGCAGCAAGGATGTGCTTCAGTGGACGGAAATGATAAAAACGAGCAGCTCTGCTTGCAGCCTCTTCCAAAGATGGCACAAGAGGAAGCAGAGGAGAAGGGCATCACAAGCTCGTTCGATCCTACAGAGATTGATGCATCTCTTAGCAAATCCCCTGGATTTTGCACTGATGAAGTGCCTGTGATCGAGCCCCATGAGTTCGTAGTCCCTTGTGCTTCCTCGACCCCTTCCATCTCCTCTACTTCCATCTCATCATCATGCTCTTCTTCCAGCTCTGAAGCTAAAGCTGAGGAAATACAACTTCCATGCATGGAGTGGCCAGAGTCGTTGTACCTCTGGGGGCTGGATGACTTCATGGGATTGGAATTTCTCAATGATGATGGAGATGGAAAATTAAGCCTTGATCCTTTTAGCCAATACCAAAGAACTGCTCTGGATCAGGAGTCATGGAAATTTGAGCTTTTCTGATATCGTTCTCCATGTCTTTATAATTTCTGGCTACAGACAATAAAAAGAGAGGCTCTGTGAGGACTCAAAAAACTTTTTTCATCATCTCTCTTTCTTCCTTTGTTTTTGTTATTCTGGTTAGTTTTTTTCCATGAGAAAGAATAAATGGAAACTAGATCTTAATGGGGGATGTAATCTTCTTAATTTATTGCCTAGTTTATGAACAACCGATATCAACTTTGGTACATGCTATGCTGGAACTGAAAGGTGTCCAAATGATTTAGTCTGATGCTAATGGATATCCCTTGCTCATGAGCTTTACTTGTATCACTTACGTCCAGTGGATGGCCAATCATATCCGTCGACTTGACTGTGTCCCAAGAAGACCACCTACCAGAGTCGATGGGTTTACTTTTACACCTGTAAAGGAAGCTGTAATCAATCATTTGAACATTATGAGCAAATAATGCACTCGGTGGTCTTGCCACTAATTGTTCTGTTCATCACTACATGAATGACCTAAAGCCAACCTTTTCGAGTTTTTTTTTTTTCTGTGAATTGTTTTCCCACATAAGTCATCAAAACTTATTCAAGAATTCTAGTCCTCCTTCCAGAAAGGAGCGTGCAATTTGCAGAAATATGCGGTTCGGGTTGCATTTTTTATCCTCGAACTTGAATTGTTGGAATACAATTCCATTGATTCCCAAATCCTCATTTCAAATAGGAAATTTCACAGCTTTGACATTTACCACAACATATTTGCAGCATTCTGTGAAAAATTCTCATTATAGTTGTCGATGAGGACATTGCCGTTCTCACTTTGAATATTATAGTTCTTCAAACTATTACAGTTGACTTGGAGATTTCAAGCTTCCTTGGCATCAACATATACCCAAAGTTTTGGAGTATATCCTACGCATGACATAGATGCAGCTTACTGGAGACGAGGTGGAGAGCAGAAATTTGAGACTATAATTGTGAGTTTATCACACTGTTGTTTTTTTCTCCAGTGTTCAACTGTTGACCTGCATCAAATTCATCAGCTGAAGTTATCTTTGGCCCATGAGGTATGCAATTTTTTAACTCTAGTGAGCGGGGCTGGGACTGGAGGAACTACATTTCAAGGCTACTGCAGAACCAAACAAAATTCTCCACATTTAAAATTTCAGAAATGATTTAATTTTTATAGATGGAAATGTAGAACACACCTGAGAGTTCTTGACTTTCACAAGATACGAAACCTTAGCCGAGAGCTTTATATCTGTTGTTAAGTATTATCTTAATGCATCTTGATAATGTCTACTACATAAACACAAAATGGTGGAATTGAAAAGGCTAGCTATCATCTTCACGTTAGCTGAATGGCCATATGGCCATTTAGCTTATTGGTAGTTGGATTTGATCCCACGAAGTTGTTGTTTAAGCCATATTATGAACAAAATTGATTTTGGGTGGCATCTGAAGTCGAACAACAAGATTACATGTTAGAAGTTGATGCTCTCAGCAACAAGCAAGTGTGCTTCTTTTCCAAGATAGGACCACACCTCATATTTTTGACCATTTTAGCAACAGTGATCTTCACTGCATCTTTTATAACCTATCTGAAGCATGAAGCTATCGAGCTTAAGATACCATGTCTAGGTGCTTGTTTCAGTCCATGTAAACTCTTCTTGAGCTTGCACACTGATGACCCAAAGATTGATTTAAAGATTGATTTTGATGATCACAAAACCTTGAAGTATAAATACTAATGTTTGTGTTGCAAGGAGAAAGATATTTATTTTGCAAGGAACATAGCAAGTTGGAAGAACACAAGAAGGCCTCCAAAGCTCTCAAGAAAAGTTGGAAGAAAGCTACAATTTATTGGCCCAAGTCTCAAGTTCAAAGGATTCAATTTAGAAGAGCAAGTTTTAAGAAAAATTCAAAGGAAAGGCACTCGAGTCGACTCCTACAGTTCCGAGTCGACTCCAAGGAGCAACAGACAGACGGACAGAAAGATTCATCTCAGAACCTGTCAACGAGTCGACTCCTGAAGAGCGCGAGTCGACTCCGATGCTTGCCGAGTCGACTCCAGGGTAGTATGAGTCGACTCCTAGGAGTCACAGGCAGAAAAGTCAGAGAGGAGTTTTCGGGTCTGAGATTCGAGTCGACTCCAGTGGAACGCGAGTCGACTCCGATGGTTGGCAAGTCGACTCCAAAGAAAGTGAGAGTCGACTCTCAGAGGAACACAAGAAAAAAGTCAGAGAGCCAATTTCAGACACTGAGAGCCGAGTCGACTCCCGCAAAGTCTGAGTCGACTCCAAGACAGCGCAACCCCAAAGACAGAAGACGGTATTTTCGTCTCTGAGAGGCGAGTCGACTCCAAGACAGTTCGAGTCGACTCCAAGGCAGCGCGACCCCAAAATACAGAGGATCAGTTTTCGGGCTCTGAGAGCCGAGTCGACTCCAAGAGAATCCGAGTCGACTCGAGGAAGAAAATCAGAAAATATGTCCTCTGGATTTCTGAGAATGAGCCGACCCCTAAGCGCCCGAGTCGTCTCCAGCTATTGGCGAGTCGACTCCAGTTTGGTCCGAGTCGACTCTAGGACAAAGCAAGCACATTAATTCAAATTTAGAACAGTGGCTGAGTCGTCTCCAGTAAAACACGAGTCGACTCCTGCAACAGGCGAGTCGACTCCTGATCGCGCGAGTCGACTCCGATCCCAACGGTAATATTGTCAGGAAGTGCAGACTGTGTCCAACGGCTCTATTTTTGTCTCTAACGGCTAGATTCTTGTTTCCACACCATCAAAAGCTATAAAAACAAGAGGAGAGCTAGGGGAGAAGGTATGGAAGTGGGAAAGAACATTTAGAGAAGAGATCTCAAAGAGATTACAAGAGAAATCTCCCATAAGCACAAAAGGGCCATCCGAAGTGAAATAGAGAGAAGAAGAGCATCCAAGCGAATCCCAAAGCTTCCTCTCCATCCGTGTGCTGCCTCGGTGATCCTCTACTTCGTGCCAAATCAGAAGAGGGTCAAGTAAAGAAGAAGCCGAGCTCCTTCATCTTCAAAACTCGTTTGAGGGCTTCTCTTTACCCTATTTGGTTATATTGTTATATTTGCTTGTTTAAGAAGCTTTGATTTGTTTTTAAACCTTTATTTTAATATCTTGTAACTTGATTCAATCAAGGGATTGAATCAAGGGGTTAAGGTTTGTTGGTGAGCCAAAGGGAAAACCAACGATAATAGGTTTGTTGGTGAGCCTAGGTTGAAACCAACGGTGTAAGGGTTCGATTGTGATCCCGGAAAAACAATCGGGGTGGTTCTAGTCGGTGAGCCTGGAAAAACCGACTGAGTTCGTTGTGACCTCGTAAAACAACAAGTTGGGTTGTGAGCTTGTAAAACAACCGGCTGTAATCTGTAGGATTATAGTGAAATTCCCAAGAGGTCTTGGGGAGTGGATGTAGGTGCTGGGGTGCACCGAACCACTATATATTTGTTGTGTTTGTAATGCCTCTTGTCATTGTCTAACTAACACACTTACTTACTTAGATAGATTGCTTGCTTAACTGTTATCCGCGCATCCTTTAGTTGCAAGCATATTCAATCAAGTCACATTCTATACATCAAACTGTTGCTAAGTTTGACTTTCACTGTGCATCCATACAACTTAGCATAATTAATCAAAAACTTTCAGAAGTAGGTTAAAAGTTTTAAAAGACCCAATTCACCCCCCCTCTTGGGTTGTATCTACTGGGCAACAAGTGGTATCAGAGCAGGTGCTCTAAGTTTAATTATTGATCTCACGATCAAGAGCCAAAGATCATGACAACTCAAATAGATAGTTTTCTAGGAAAAGGACAATCAATTGATACACCTCCACTATTTAATGGCATAAACTATACACATTGGAAAATACGCATGCGCATTTTTATTCAATCACAAAACTATTATTTATGGAAAATCATAATAAATGACCTTCACACACTCTCTCAAACTATTAATGAAAAGGACTTAGCACAATTGAATGCTAATGCTATGAACATATTATATTGTGCTATTCAAGAAACGAAGTTTAATGAAATTTCTGCATGCTTATCTGCTAAGGAGATCTGGGATACTTTAGAAAATATTTATGATAAATCTCAGATTAGCTCACATGTGCTTCAATTGCCTACTAACAATGAGATTGCAGAAAAAGGTGTTGAATCTCCCACCTCAGTCGAGTCGACTCCAAGTATTCCAGAGTCGACCCTCAAGTTAACCGAGTCGACTCCAATAAGGACCGAGTCGACTCCGAGGCAAATCAGCTTCCTAAAGACAAAGAAGAAGAGGAAGCAAGAAAGAAAGAAAGAGATAAAAAGGAAGAAAGTCTTGACCAAGGAAGAGTCAAGCAAGGAAATAAAAGCTAGGAGCAACAATAATGATATTAGCTCCAAGGAACTACAAGAGGTAACTAACGTTTGCTTTATGGCACAAGAAGATAAGGTAAAATCTGAATCTAATTTTACACCAAATGAATTTCATGAAGAATTTTCGTATGATGAACTGTTAAATGCTTTTCATGAGTTGTATGGTGAATGTAGAAAATTAGCTATGAAAAATAAAAATCTTAAAAAGCTAAATTTGGAAATTTCAAAAGAAAGAAATTCTATTGCTGAAATACACGACAAACTAAATTCTGAAAATAAAAGCTTAAGGTTATTTTCAGAAGAATTGATTCAGAAAAATCATAGCTTAATTAACGAAAATCAAAACTTAAGCGAAGAAATTAACCAATTAAGATCTGTTATTAACAAATTCACTGTAAGTTCAGAAAGATTAAAAATGATGTTTGAAAGCCAACATGCTGATTTTGATAAATCAAAATTTAGCTTGACTCCTTCACTTAGCCATAAATCTCTAGAGAAAAAGGTTATCAATTCACCAAGCAAACCATTAAATAAGATAACTTATTTCAAAAATGAAAAGAATGGGCATAACAACTTTACCTATCGTTCTAACACAATTAAATCAAATGGTAAAGTTATTACTATCAAACAGATTTGGATTCCAAAAGGAACCATATGTCCTAACTCTCAAGGACCCAAGCAAGCTTGGGTACCCAAAATAAAAATATGAGGATGTAGACATAGATGTGCCAAGATACCCATGAAACAAATAGATTCATACAAATGGGTGTTCTAGACATATTGAAACTTAAAATATACTTATGAAAAGTAATTTTAAATAATAATAATAATGAAATCAGTAATCCTTGCATCTCATCATTATTTTTGTTTTAGTATTTGATTAAAATATGAATTGCATGCATTGATCAATTTTGTGATATACTTTTGGAAATATAATCAAATCACTTCATTTTATAGGATACTTTACTCACCATTGGATAAAGTTGCTAAATGATTAATCATTATTAAGATTAATTCTATGAATTCTCTATATGCTTGATTGAGAGTTTTTATCCATGGCATTATTGTTTATTGATCATAGATATGATAATGTGTACTTGGTATGCTTTTGAATATATGCACTATGAATACCAAGATTAAAAAAACCATCCTTGGCACATAGAATCAACTCATGCTAGTATGTACTTAATCTCAAAAGACCTTGCCATAGGCTTACTTAGATTATCTACTTAAAGGTCAAAGTTTTGCTATGCATGCTAACTAAGGAAACAAACAAAAATCATTTCTAAATCTAAAGATGTTGTTTCCACCTCTAAGTTTTCAAAAGCTTACATTGGATTTGTTCTTGGAAAATAAAACTGAAGTATTTTTCTGTATTTACTAAATCTTGTAAAAGCGTTTCAAATGAAAAAGGTTTCCAAACTGTGAAGATCATGGCACAGTGTTGAAAACCAAACTCCTGATTAAGGTTATACAGAAAATAATATTAAATTCAATTATTTCAGCTCCAAGGACATCATAAGTAAAATAGGGTTAATAGAATTCTTGAAGAAATGAAAAAGACAATTATGTATGATAGTCATCTATTTTTTTTTAAAAGACTATCATCACTGCTTGTCATACATATGATTTCTATTAGATCTATTTTTGATGAAAATTTTGACCTTCTGAAAAATGGAAAATGAACCATTGCATATCTTTCATATTTTTCAGTCGTACATGTTATGCTTGATATGCTCTTATGAAAATAATGCCAAATCTGATAGAGATATGTCTATCCTTGGATATCATTCATCAAGCAATGCATATAGAATATTCAATGAAAAGTTTTTAGTTGCAAAAATATCAAGTCATTTTATTCTCTATGAGACTAATGATTTATTATCAAGATACTAAAATTAGATTATATATGTATATGGTTAATTTTTTACATATAACAATCTGAAAAACTTGTTAATAATTAGAACCAAAATTAGATTTTTCAGATATGCACTTAATGAAGAAAAATTGATAACTACTAAAAGACTAAATCAAGAAAAGATGAAATAGATCTTGATAAGACTTTTGCATGATTAGAAGTAAAGATCACCATTATCATTTGTTTGCCTCATGAGCTTTATAATCTGTCAAATGAATGTGTAGAATTCACTCCTATGTGGTTATTTCATTAAAAAAAAAAGGGGATCTATGTAAAATAACCACCATATTTAAAGATTACACATTACATATATGATAAAGCAATATGTGATTTGGAACAAGCATCAAAAGCATGATATATAAAAGCTTAAGTAACCTTTTTGATAGAAAGTAATAGTGATAAATCTATGCATCAAAAATAAGAATTTGTGATATCTTATTTGCTCAAAGTATGCATTGATGACATCATTTTTGGTTCTACTAATGAAGAGTTATATGAAGATTTTACTTAGCTCATGTAAGGTGAGTTTGAAGTATATATGATGAATGAATTAACATCTTCTCTCAAACTCCAAATTAAGACAAACAAGAAAGGGGTATCTTCATTGACCAAAGTTAGTCCACAGGAAAACCCTTATAGAAGATTGGCATGAAGAAGGTATATCTATGACCCCATCTTGTAGAATTTGAAAAGGATGAGCAAAGTAGATCTATTGTTTAAAGCTGTATTGAAGCATGATAGAATAATTATTTTATCATACAGCTAGTAGACCTGAATGTATGCTTATTATGTGCCCTTATGCAAGACTTCAATCCAACTTTAATGAATCATATTTCATTGATAACAAATAAATCATAATCTGAATTTTGATAGAAACAACCGTTTAAGATAAGCTGATTAAAACTTAGCTAACATGTCTTATTAATAATTATCTTAAGCAAATAGAATCTAGGCTCCATTGATTCTGAAAATAAAAAAAAAAATTTTGATTTGACCTTGATAAATCTTCCTATTGCCTCACATGCTTGTCCTTGAACTATCTTGGTTAATAAAACTATCTCTTTAGTTCAAGTGATATGTGCTTGCTTATATTTAGGCAATCTCTTGAGTAAAGTGATTCAACATTTAATTATTGTCATATCTTATGTTGTTGAATGAATATTTTGTATCTTAAAGAAACTAAAGACTTTCTTTCAAGAAAGAAAAGGAGTTTGTTAATAATGCAGGATCCTTGAGCAAGAAAATGAAAGATCTCAACTTGAAGGATATGTCCATGTAAGATACAACAAACATTCACATGCAAACAAGAGAGAAGACCTTCTTCAGCCAAAAGTTCATACATAAGAAATCTAGTAGGTATTTGACTGAAGAATGCAGAATGAATTGGTAATTCTAGATACTTCTCTCATAAATTAATTGAGCAAAGTCAATAACTTAAATCTTATTATGGCATGATTAAGGTCTTTAATTATTAATTTTTGATATCATGTCTCTATATATATTGATTGACTTATACTCTTAAAAATTGTTTCATGGTTTGCCCAAACTAAAATATATCTTTGCCTATGTCATAACCATGAAATACACAAGTTTATGCTTGAACTTTTGATTTAAAATAACTTGTGAGGAATGATGAATCCTTGAGCATAATGAAAATGTTGTTTGCATGATATACATCTATATGATACATAAGATTAATTCTTTATTATGCTCTTTCATGTAAATTACTTGAGAATAACAAAAAGAGAGAGAGATAAAGAAAAGAAAATGGAAATTATTCAAGAGAAGTAAAATCTAAGTAAAGGCAAATACTTCAATCTTAAGGAAAAGCAAAACAAGCATAATATATTCGGCACATTTGGAAGGGATAAAATCCATAATTAATTACACTTAAACAGGGAGAGTTTGAAGTAAATATTTTAACCTTTCTATATTGCTCATCATAGGGATGGTGCCAATGGGGAGGCTAGTGGTAGTACCCGGCACTATTTGACCCAACTATTCGGTGTAGGATATATTAGGGACGGCACAAGAGGGAGGCTAGTGGTAGTACCTCGTGCCCCTTCCCAACTCCACCGGATAGGGAGCAAATAGAGTATAGAGCATAAGAAAGTAAAAATGAAAGACAAAGTTAATGAAATTATATAAGAAGAATCAAGTCAAATTTATTAATCACTTGAAAACACACTTTAAGGATGAAATCATTGCAAGATAATACTTAAATAGGGGGAGTTTATTTGAAAAGAATTGATTTTGATCCTTAACATTCTTACTCTTAATATTCTAATGCATGACTTAACACATAATATATTTTGCATATGGCATGATGCTTTAAATTATGGATTCTCAATATTTTGTAATGCTTCATGCTTGGACAATTTGACTGATTGTTTGAAATACTACATAAAATTTTTGTTTGGTAAGAAAATTCAGATTTGTCATTCACAATCATCGTTAAAATGTGAAAGTTGAAATGAGAAGAGAAAGATATCTCTATTTAGGCAAAATGAATTGATCTTGATCTATCTTTCTACTTGCCTAACTTTGATACATAATATCCTAATACTTGTTAAAATATCCTCCATTTTGTATCGAAACTCAATACTAAATACAAAGATTCTGAAAGTGCTCTAATGTTATTGAAATATGTGTTTTCAATCTTAGTAATTTAAGATGAGCTACAAAGTAGAAGATACATATCTCAAATTTTGAGAGCCTTCTTGGAAATTCTTATGAAAATTCAGAATCTGATTTTGTATAAAAGCTTAAACTCAATATGATTTCTAAATAAAATCTTAATTTAAGAAAAACAGAATTAATTTTGATGTCTTGGCTGATTGCTCCGATACGCATCCGAAACATATCCTTTCTTATCATTAAAATCTACTAATATTGGTCTAAATGATCAATGATCTTGATTGCAAGCAAATATTTTTAAATATATGATTTTATTTTGATATTAAAAATATTTATTGTGCTTCATGTATACATTGCTGAAAAACTATGATTAAGAAATTGAGTTCTATAAATATATATATTTCAATGATCATCTATATGTTTTTCTCTACTACATTATTAAAGACAGAATAGAGTGAATGATCTTAAAGCAAGAAATATTTCAGCTCACTCGAATGATTCTAAAAGAAAGAAAATGTAAATGCCTTTGAAAGAAACTGAGCTTCAAATGAATCATTTTCTGATTAATATTTCTATACATTTTTCTCTAAGATTAGGAGAAAGCATAACTTATTCTTAAAGGTTTAGAAAGAGTGATTACTAAAAATTTTGAATAATTCTAGATCACTCTACATTCTTGATATCATAAAGTTTCAGGTTTATTCACGTTTAACATTAAAATCTGAAATTCAACAAAAAAAAAGAATGATTAAAGAAGTATGCATCTTTTGAGGGGGAGCTTTAGATATCTTATCCTAAAGTTACTTCAATTTGAAGCATACCTTGATGGATTGATTTTGATGAACCTCCTTATAATGCAATACTTGCTTTAATTATAAGTTTATGCCTTGAGAAGAGTTCTATAAAGGTTGTCTTATCTCATACCTTGAGTCTTATGAAAATAAGCTGAAACTTATGGAAAACATATTTTTGAGATTGACAATTTTATTGAACATTATCTTCAAACTCTAAACTGTTAAATGGAATAATTAATTGAGGGGGAGAAAGAAAATTTCAGAAGGAGAGGTATTATGAAACTTAATCGCAAAAATCTTTATGATACACCTTGAGGATTGTTATTTGGTTAGTATATCTTATGCATCAATCATGAACCAAATTGCAATTCAAATAGTTGATCTTAAGAGCCTCTAATTTAATGAAAAAGGGGGAGAATAACGTGTTGAATTTTCTTGAGTATCTCTCAGAAAATCTATTTTGGAATTCACTAATGAGATCTAATTGGCTTGCTCTTTAGAACTTCAATTTTGTGCCAATTCATATTTTTTTATGTATCAAATTGTGCTTATTTTTTTGGAAATAAAAGAAAATCTTTAAAAGAACTCTAAATGATCTTTCAAAGCTTTGCATTTTATGTATGCTCTAAGATATATCATAAATTTCATGAATTCATGTTTTGGTATTTATGCCATATTATTTTTACATCATAAAAGAACTTTGCAATCATACTTAATAAGTTTTGATCTTTTACTCTGAAAATCAATTAAATTGCTCTCATGTTGATAAAATACTTAATAGATTGGGCAAAAGGTCTTAAATGAACAAGTTTTCATACTTATTAAAGAGAGGTTAGATTTCCACTCATGTGTTTCCTTGAATATCATTTGTGGTACTTCTTGTATTAACCTAAGGAAGATTCCACCTATACTTGATTAGAAAACTATCTGTGGTATCAAATTAGAAAACTTCTTGAAATCACATTCGATGTATTCTGCTCTGAAATTATCTTAATTGGCTCTGATCTATGCTCATTAATCTGATTCTAATATTATTGCCTTGAGTTTTATGATTCATATCCTTGCAATAATTTGACATGCAAATCAGAGTACAATAAGGAAAAGAAATATTTGAGTATTCTTATCTTTGTACTTAATGTTTCACTCTCTTTTTGATGTTGTCAAAAAGGGAGAGAAATATCTAAGTATATGCTCATAATGCTTTGTGTTTTGCATTGAACACCAACTCAGCTTAAATTGAAATATGTTGATTGTGTTAAGCTGATTAAATCTAAAGCATTATCATGAAGTATGTTTTTAAATATATATATTTTCTACTTCATGCAACTTAGCTATGTATTACTTCTAGAACACAATATATTTTATATTGCATATACTCCAAGTTTTGTCATCATCAAAAAGGGGGAGACTGATGACCCAAAGATTGATTTAAAGATTGATTTTGATGATCACAAAACCTTGAAGTATAAATACTAATGTTTGTGTTGCAAGGAGAAAGATATTTATTTTGCAAGGAACATAGCAAGTTGGAAGAACACAAGAAGGCCTCCAAAGCTCTCAAGAAAAGTTGGAAGAAAGCTACAATTTATTGGCCCAAGTCTCAAGTTCAAAGGATTCAATTTAGAAGAGCAAGTTTTAAGAAAAATTCAAAGGAAAGGCACTCGAGTCGACTCCTACAGTTCCGAGTCGACTCCAAGGAGCAACAGACAGACGGACAGAAAGATTCATCTCAGAACCTGTCAACGAGTTGACTCCTGAAGAGCGCGAGTCGACTCCGATGCTTGCCGAGTCGACTCCAGGGTAGTATGAGTCGACTCCTAGGAGTCACAGGCAGAAAAGTTAGAGAGGAGTTTTCAGGTCTGAGATTCGAGTCGACTCCAGTGGAACGCGAGTCGACTCCGATGGTTGGCAAGTCGACTCCAAAGAAAGTGAGAGTCGACTCTCAGAGGAACACAAGGAAAAAGTCAGAGAGCCAATTTCAGACACTGAGAGCCGAGTCGACTCCCGCAAAGTCTGAGTCGACTCCAAGACAGCGCAACCCCAAAGACAGAAGACGGTATTTTCGTCTCTGAGAGGCGAGTCGACTCCAAGACAGTTCGAGTCGACTCCAAGGCAGCGCGACCCCAAAATACAGAGGATCAGTTTTCGGGCTCTGAGAGCCGAGTCGACTCCAAGAGAATCCGAGTCGACTCGAGGAAGAAAATCAGAAAATATGTCCTCTGGATTCCTGAGAATGAGCCGACCCCTAAGCGCCCGAGTCGTCTCCAGCTATTGGCGAGTCGACTCCAGTTTGGTCCGAGTCGACTCTAGGACAAAGCAAGCACATTAATTCAAATTTGGAACAGTGGCCGAGTCGTCTCCAGTAAAACACGAGTCGACTCCTGCAACAGGCGAGTCGACTCCTGATCGCGCGAGTCGACTCCGATCCCAACGGTAATATTGTCAGGAAGTGCAGACTGTGTCCAACGGCTCTATTTTTGTCTCTAACGGCTAGATTCTTGTTTCCACGCCATCAAAAGCTATAAAAACAAGAGGAGAGCTAGGGGAGAAGGTATGGAAGTGGGAAAGAACATTTAGAGAAGAGATCTCAAAGAGATTACAAGAGAAATCTCCCATAAGCACAAAAGGGCCATCCGAAGTGAAATAGAGAGAAGAAGAGCATCCAAGCGAATCCCAAAGCTTCCTCTCCATCCGTGTGCTGCCTCGGTGATCCTCTACTTCGTGCCAAATCAGAAGAGGGTCAAGTAAAGAAGAAGCCGAGCTCCTTCATCTTCAAAACTCGTTTGAGGGCTTCTCTTTACCCTATTTAGTTATATTGTTATATTTGCTTGTTTAAGAAGCTTTGATTTGTTTTTAAACCTTTATTTTAATATCTTGTAACTTGATTCAATCAAGGGATTGAATCAAGGGGTTAAGGTTTGTTGGTGAGCCAAAGGGAAAACCAACGGTAATAGGTTTGTTGGTGAGCCTAGGTTGAAACCAACGGTGTAAGGGTTCGATTGTGATCCCGGGAAAACAATCGGGGTGGTTCTAGTCGGTGAGCCTGGGAAAACCGACCGAGTTCGTTGTGACCTCGTAAAACAACAAGTTGGGTTGTGAGCTTGTAAAACAACCGGCTGTAATCTGTAGAATTATAGTGAAATTTCCAAGAGGTCTTGGGGAGTGGATGTAGGTGCTGGGGTGCACCGAACCACTATATGTTTGTTGTGTTTGTAATGCCTCTTGTCATTGTCTAACTAACACACTGACTTACTTAGATAGATTGCTTGCTTAACTGTTATCCGCGCATCCTTTAGTTGCAAGCATATTCAATCAAGTCACATTCTATACATCAAACTGTTGCTAAGTTTGACTTTCACTGTGCATCCATACAACTTAGCATAATTAATCAAAAACTTTCAGAAGTAGGTTAAAAGTTTTAAAAGACCCAATTCACCCCCCCTCTTGGGTTGTATCTACTGGGCAACACACACTAAGTCACCTTTACCATATCCCTCAGGCTACTGCATGTAGATCTCTTCCTCAAGATCACTGTGAAGAAAGGTTATCTTCATATCAAATTGCTTCAAGTATAGATCTTCTGCAGCTACTATGCTCAGTATCATTCAAATAGTGCTAATCTTTACTACAGAAGAAAATATTTTTATGAAGTCGACACCGGTTCTCTGCTGAAAATCTTTGACAACTAATCTGGCCTTGTATGGCTTCTTACCATCATACTCTTTCTTTAGCATGTAAACCTACTTGTTTGACAGTGCTTTCTTATCTTTGGGCAGATCCACCAGATTCCATGTCTGAATTTGCTCCAATGACTTCATCTCGTCATCCATGGCAAACTCCTACTCCTCCTTGGCATCAACCTGCAATGCCTCCTGATAACATTTAGGTTCACCACTATCTATAAGCAGCAAATAGCTAAGAGTCCCGTCATATCGCTGAAGAGGCTTTCCGTGTGTGCCACAAGTGGATCTTCTTAGCTGTAGAGGGGGTGCCATAACAGTAGCTTTCGTCTCTTGCCCAGACTGAGTCTTCTAATTAGAATTTGTAGACTCCTCTTCAGGATCTACAAAGTTTGGCTCCTTAAGTTTTTCTTCTGAAATATGATTCTTCTGCATCTCGTTCTTATTGAAGATCATATTTTTGCTTCTGATGATTTTTCTATTTTCTGGATCCCATAACCACTATCCATACTGATGACCACCATATTCAACGAAGATGCATCTTTTTGAATTGCCGTCTAGTTTACTTCTTTCGGTGGATCCACATTGATGTATGCGGTACAGCCAAAGACCCGGAGGTGCGCCAAATCAATCTTCTTTTCCATCAATGCTTCTTCGGAAATTCCAAGTTGTAGCTTCTTAGATAGCCCTCTGTTAATCAAATAGGCAGCAGTACTAACCGTCTCTTCCCAGAATTGCTGTGGCAATCCAGCATGTATCCTCATGCTCTTGGCACGCTCGTTAATCGTCTTGTTCATCTTTTTAGCAACTTCATTTTGTTGCGGTGTTCCTGGAATAGTTTTCTGCATAATTATTTCAGCCTTTGTACAGTAATTTTCAAATTATGTACTGTAATATTCACCACCGTTGTCGAATCTTAGGCACTTCAATTTTTTTCCTGTCTCGAGTTCAACTGCTACTCGCCATCTCTTGAAGACAACAAACATCTATGATTTGTGTCTCAAGAAAAATACCCATAACTTTCGGGTAGCATCATCAATAAAAGTCAGAAAATACTGAGATCCTCTAATAGAAGATACTTGAGCAGGTCCCCACACGCTAGTGTGCATGAGATCAAGCTTTTTTAGCTTTCGAAGTTGACCGTCTTTGCTGAAAGACACTTTCTTCTGCTTTTCGAGAATGTAGTCCTTGCAAAAATCCAGCTCGACCACCTTAAGACCTTGTAGCTTGCCCATCTAATGCATAGCCACCATGCCTTGATGGCTCATTTGTCCAAGTCGGTGGTGCCACACCTTGGCATCCACATCTGCAGCTGCAACAACAATGAAGTTTTGCGTGCCGTTGATGACATAGAGAGTCCCAACCCTTTTGCCACTAGCCACCGTCAACGAGCCTCTCGAGATCTTCCACTGGTCATCTGTGAAAGTCGTCCTATACCCATCGCTCGCTAACTGTCCAACAAAAATTAGATTTCTTTGTAGCTGAGGTACGTGCCTCACGTCCTTCAGCTCTAGTGAAGTACCACTATTGATCTTCACTTTCGCACTTCTCTTTTCTTTGATATTGCAAGGCTCTCCATCCCCTAGGTAGACTGTGCCAAAGTCACCAATCTGATATCCTCTGAAAAATTTCTTTTAGGATGTAGCATGGAAAGACTTCCCAAGTCTATCATCCAAGACTCATCACTTGTAGACAAAGATAGGACTAGGGCATCCGAATCATTGCCTTCAGCGAGATTGGCCAAACCTCTGTCGATTCCTTCAGTGTGGTCGCCTTGCTTCCCTTTAAGAGCTTTGCAGTTCCTCTTAAAGTGCCCTTTTTTACCCCAGTTCCAGCATGCTGTCTCCTTGTTCTGAGGTGGTCAAGATCTGCCTCTTATCGACTTCCAGCCGCTTCGATGGCGATCATTCTTGTTTTGCAATCTACCGTGCTCATATGTGTTCAATGCGATCCCTAAAGGTTTTGCAGCACCTGTGGCCTTTCTCCTTGCTTCTTCACTTAGAAGTCCTCCGATCACGTCATCGAACTTCAGCTTACCCGTCGACGACAAGTTGCTCACTGCCACCACCAGGCCTTCCCGGCTATTTGGTAATTGAGACAGAATCAGCAACAACTGAATAGAGTCCTATTGAAACACCATCAAGAGTTTAAACTGTTTTAAACACCTTTTCAAGTTATCGACTTAATCTAGCACTCTTTTTGTATATGAAACTGAGAAGACTACTTCTGAAATGTCTTGAACTTATCCTCTGGCTTGGAGAAGTCTCAATCAAAGACAAACTTTGACTTTTTCTTCCGTTTCAACGAATTTCCAAACTTCCTGTCCGAACTGGGGTCGATTCTTGCAGTGCTCGAGTCGACTCTCCAATATCGAGTCGACTCTCCAATATCGAGTCGACTCCATCACAGAGAAAGTCGGCTCTCTCAGACGAAACAGAAACATTTGAAATCTGGACAAAACTCGAGTCAGACTCCGGCATAGTGCGAGTCAACTCCTGAACTGCTGAAGTCGACCCCACTGCTGCTGAAACCTGTAGAAGTTTTCTTCTATGAGAAATTTCGATCCGGAATGCATCCATGTGCAATCTAAAATACCTTGGGTCTCCACATACTCTAACAGGCAATGCCAGATGTTCATGTAGTGATAGTAGTTAAGAGTTCATTATTGGCTTCCAACCTTTTTTTCTTTTCTCTGAGTCATTCCTTTTCTTTTGTTCAATCTTCATAGCTTGCAACTTTCGAACCAAAGGCTTCATAATATAATCTCATGTTGGGGTAAGTTGTCAAATCTTATTGATTATAATCCTTAACCTCTTTTTCCTTGAGGCACCACCTTTTGGAGTGAAATATGCTTAAGCTTCATTCCGGGAAAACGTGTGAGTAGAAGAGGGGCGTTATCTGGTAGTGCTTTTTGAGTAGAAAGCAAGAAATACTTTTCCCATTCTTGAGAAATCAGGAAATAATCTAGTCTCGCCATTGAAGGAATTTCTCTATTCTTAGACCAAGTTAATTTCCTTCTCTTCAAGGGAACTAACCAGATCCAACTCTTAAATGAAAGTTTTAAAATTATTATATTTTGATGGTCTTTTCTAGTTCCTCCATGTCTCGTGATGTTGTTAGTAATGTTAAATTCATCCCTTGATAACCATTTTTCCTAGAGAGCATGACAGTTATCTTTAAATATTGTCCAAAAGGAAGTTCTCAACTATTGGTTCTTAGGGCCATACACCGTAGTGTGGGCAAAAGTATTTACTTGTCATCTAGTTCCACCATAAGTTAGTATGATTGATTTATGGCTTTTTTGAATGCCTACATTCTTGATTGGATTCCATCCAATCCAGACTCCACAACAATGCCAAATGCATCCATAGTTTGCCATTGATCAATGACATCCCTACCTCCTAATAATTTAAGGAAGGCCCTAGAGGGATTTCACATTTTTGTTTCTTGTAATGCATTAAATAACAACAAGCGAATGATCAATATGTTTATTATTTTATGCAATCAATATGTTTGATGCTATTTTTTTTCAGGCCATTTTCTTCTATACTCCTTTCGTAACTAGGACATATATGCTCCAAATTTTTTATAATTTTATATTGTTATTGTATTTATGATATTTTAGATATTTATAATGACTTTATAAATTTTATTCAACTGAACACATTGTATACTTTTGGGTTCTAATTTTGGTAATATAAATGGTTGATAAATTGAAAATGTGTTTTTTATATGGATTTGAAGTATTGAATGTAAATGGTCTTGGAGTAGCTATTTGAATTACAGATTTGTGTATGTGATTAATCATGGTAAATATGGGGGGGAAAGTCTCTAACGCGATGATTAAAAATATCATAATAGCACCTAAAGTGATATAATAATAATTGCAAGAACCTCTCAATAGCCTGGTTTCCAGAAACATTTAGAAACACCTATAATGTCTCTAATGAATGCAAAAAAAGCTATGGATAGACTAATTTCAAGCAATATTCAGAAACATTATTTAAGAAGACAAAGCGATACTAATAAGTTCCAAAATACTTCATGCCGCTTCAGTAACAAAGATTAGAGCTATGTTAATTCACTATTAGAGCTACACTTAACAATGTTGAAATAATCCATTCAGTAACAAATATAAGTGATGTTAGTAAACGTCAAAATAGAACACTAAAGTCACATCTAAAATTGTCGCTAAACCTGAAGATTAAAAAGGTTATTAATTTCATTTTTAGCAATGTTTATAATCATTGCATAAAGTTGAAAAGAGATATTTATGACAAATGTTAGAATAGCTTACGACCAACATCGAAATTTGTTAGAAATGTCACTTAAGTTTAAAGCGATAATGCTTTTCATGACACTTCTAATAAATGTTGGTAAGATGTATTATAACATTTATTGTATTGCCTGTAGATTATATATAATTGTTGTAGTGGTTAACCCAACCCTAGCTCCATAGTCTATCACCCAATATGAGATGACAAAAAGTGGTGTCTTCTTAGAAGTGGGCTAGGGCCCGCCCAATTCTTAAGCGACTGAGGTAGTCGCCTAAGGCTCCGGCCCAAAGAAGGCCTACCGCAGAAAAAGCCTCAAAGACAAAATGAAAAGAAAAAAAGCTTCTTTGTGAGTTCGTCTTAGGCTGGCCCATTGCAAGAAAGGCTCGAAATAGAAAACGGCCTTAGGCCCCCAAATATATTGGGCCACTTTTGAAGTGGGTAGAAGTGGTATGATGACTCAAGCTATGCAGCACCTCTCTATTTTTTATTTTATTTTATTTTTTTTTTGCTAAAAGAACGGGGTAGGGGGGAGGAAGGGACAAGCCCAACCCCGCGTAGCAGCTCCCACTGGGCCCCCGCCCCGCCAGGAGAATGTTCGATGCGGGCAGAAATGGCCGTGTGTTGGGCACCCCGACCGGTTTTACTCATACCCTCCCCACCCATGGGCCCGGCTCAGCTACCCCTTTGGGCTCTGGCTCGAGTCCCAAGTGTGAGTACGTCACACCCGGCACCACCCCGGCTACTAGCGGTTCAAGAGCGGTCCTATACCTCAAGTCCAAGCAGTGGCCAAAGTAGTGAGCTCCGGTCCACAATTTAATCGTCGCCGCAGCGATTCGAACTTGGGACCTTAAGGTTAGAATTTCTGCCCAGTACCACTAGGCTACCACCTTGGTGGCAGCACCTCTCTATTCACTGCTTTGTTAACTGCCCAACAAGATGGAAGTGAATTGGTGTTAGATTTGCTGTACCGTTGGTCGATAATTATAGATTTAATTCATATATTAAAAAAATTTCTTACACCACTAGCAAGCCATGCCGCATGAGGGATGGCTGAGATTAGCAAGCTCGTTCATGTGGTTGTGATATAAGGAATTAATCCTCACGTGGCAAGTGACAATGACAGTGGTGAGACGAAACTTCGTAACATAGTCGAGCCTTGCAGCATTTTCCCCTTCTAATGGCAAACGCCGCCAACCTTTTGTATTCCCGGGCTCCAAGCTCCACGTCCAGTTTTAGCCACTTTCCAAAGAGAAATCACCGTACCAAATTGCGCAACTACTGTAGCCATCAACATCCCACACGTGGTTGGCCACTACTGTCACACATGTAATCACTGCTGACGAGACTTCGACCTTTTGCCGGCCGCACGCGGGTACGAGCATGCACGTAAAGCTAGCCGTAGGACAAACCCTACAACTCCAGAAGCCCATACCAAATCAAACAGTAAGAAAGGATGGACATAAAAGAAAGGATGGACATAAAAGAAGCTTACCCCACAACTCACCTTCTTATAAAATATATCTCATATATGTAAACAAGATAGAGGTGCTAGGGGGTGGCCTTTTGGTCTTTATCTTTTGAACTAAAGCGTGGGAAGTGTCTACCAACCACTTAAACAAATGGAACTTTGGTGTAAAAGCGGAATGCGTCAAAGGTTGCGATGATGTCCTACCTACTCAAGAGCAGTCACTAAAGAGGATGATATGGGGGACCCTTCTTGTGGATGAAGAATGGAAGAAAGCTAGCTTTTTGTTAGTAGTGGAAGGGTGAATGGCTTTGAGGAGGTGATGGTGAGATGGAGTTGTTGGTTGTTTATTGGGTGGCAATGGGAGGAGGACTGATAGTGGCTGTCGGTGTGGTACTGTGGTTGTCCACGGGTCAGGGAGGGAGCCAGGAGGCGAGCTGCCCGGGAACTCATGCCGATCACAGGGAGAGCGAGCGGTGGGTTGTGGGCTCGATCGCCTCGCGGCGAGTCAAGCGAGCATCGAACCAGGTAGAGGATGCTCGATGTGTACGTGCTTGGTCTGTGGATGGAGCCAAAGAAGAGTAATTGCTTGGGTGATTGGCTTTTGACACTGAAATGATAACATTATGTACTAAATAATTGTTTTATTATCTCTATTTGTAGGTTTAAGTTGCGTCATGATGATGAAAAAGATTCTGGTCCGCAGTTGCAGATTAGTGTTGGCTATCATAAGAAACATAGATTTGGACAGTTCATGGATAGTGGAAGATTTCAATGTCATGAAAGAAGCTTGACCAATTGAAGACTACCATACTAGGAATATGAATGGTAGGTAAGGTATATATAATGGTGAACTGTAAGTTCACTACGGACAATGCTACAAGTTAAATGCTGCAACCTATATTCAAATAATCCGTGGTGACACATCAGCACTAAATATTTGCATGCCATAAGTCGGTTTCCATGCATGCACTCACCAGAGTTATCTGTGAGCATTGGCTCAAACAAAATGAGTATTTTGTCACGCGTCCGATTCGAGATCGCGAGCTGGAGATCACAACAACTGCCGTATGCTTATAGAAAGC
This sequence comes from Phoenix dactylifera, assembly GCF_009389715.1. Classification (NCBI taxonomy): domain Eukaryota; kingdom Viridiplantae; phylum Streptophyta; class Magnoliopsida; order Arecales; family Arecaceae; genus Phoenix; species Phoenix dactylifera. The sequence continues at coordinate 24,568,594 of NC_052399.1, forward strand.
TTGCCTCACAAGCATGCAAGACATCTCATGATATCATAAATATATAGCAGAACAATTTGACTAATAATAATCAAACTTTATTTCATTAACTAACTCAACTATAATGTCTCATAATTCTAACATAAGTTTAAGATAAAATATCAGTTAAATATAACTCTAATTAAGATAACTTGTGTCATAGTTCTTCTAGTCGCTCTCCCATATTAAACACTCCGGTAGGCTAGTTCTCTGAATCCGTAAAAAAAATAAAAAATCGTATAATGAGCTCAACACTCAAGTAAACAATGATCACTTTAGCTAAATAAATCAGACAATCAGATAGGTAATAATTTGTAAAAATCAGCATATATACAATACCAATATATGAATCACATTCTTCTTAAAATCTTAAAATTCTTTTTATGGATTTAAATTCTTTTAAATATTTATTTCATCTTATCGATTCTGAGTTACGACCACAGCATCCTGTGGTAGGGTCATAGTACCGACTAATATTCTTGCGATGAGTTGCGCATCATCTTGTAGCAAAGTTCTTTAAGACCGTTGGTCTGCTGGCGATATGTCATTAATCATCTTGGACACAACCTTAAAGACAAATCATGTGCCTACATATTAGCCTCCATTGGTAGGGTCCTCAACATAGCTAGGTCGAAATTAAAATAGTTATAAATTTCATATTTCAGTTTTAAAATCATGTGGTGTCAAAATCAATCAATCATATCCATAATAAGATCACATATCATTATGATATTTCAGAATAATATTTTTCGTAATAATATACTATCCATCAAATTCATGCATCATGAATAATACTACTTAAAAGTCATAAATATAATAATTTTATAATTACTGTTAATTTTTTTTAAAAAATAAAACATTACTTGCCTTGAATGCACTCCAACTAACAAATCCAATTAATCATGAAAATCCTTCTTAGAGCCTAATATCCAAAAATTATATTTTTTTCTTAAAATTTCAACATAATTATAAAAAAGACATAAATTTGAACACTTTCACAGGGCTGACCAAATAGGAGTGCATGACACTCCGGTTGGTCCGATCAAAGTAGAATTTATCGAATCATGCTCGAAATAGAGTACGGATGGTTCAATAAAGATCAAGGTGATCAAATTTAACAATTTGGCAAGGAAAAACAGGGCATCGCCCTTTTCACCAAAAATCCAATGACTACCAGCCTAATTGGGGTTTTCAACAACCCCGGAAGAAGGGGAGAAAGAGTATCTCAAGGGAGGTCGGGTCCTTATCTGGTTTTCGGTGATGGTTGGCCACAGCAACAACGTGGACACGGTCGACGGCCGCAAAAGAAATCGAAGTAGAATCCGGCGATGGCTGGATTCTTCGGTGAAGTGGAAGAGGGATGGGGGGAAGGAGCTCTAAATAGAGCTCGGCCGCAACTGTAATCCAACCCGGAGTCGGATTCTGTCTGACTAACTCGGGAGTCTTCTTCTTCCCAGGCACGTGCGCAACACATGCCGATTTTTTTTTTGGGCCAATTACTCTAGGCTGGTCAAATGGACCGGACCCAAATATTGGGTATCACATGTTTGGACCATGGTATATATAATGGCATATGGAAATTTCCTTTGCATAAAAATGTAGAGCATCTGAGGACTGCAAGTGCTAAGAATATATAGGACAGTGCTGTGGATATTGGAAATCTTAAAAAGATGTGCATAACCATGTAGGAACTACAACATGTTAACACTGAAATGATTGGTATTCTTTTCAGCAAATTAAAAAGCTGTAATTCTAGGTTGAGTCCTCTATCGTCCACTATATGGGGTTTGTGTTCATAGGATAGATACTAAGTGCACCTTAAGGCTTCAAGGAATGGTCTTTATGTCAAGGTCAAGCTCGACTTAAAAAAATAAAAAATTATTGGGCTAGAATTGGCTAACTTTGGTCCAACTTAAATCGTTTCAAGCCTCAATATTTTACAAATAATAATACTGTAGTGCTAATTTAGAAAAAGTGTGATGCCAAATGTTCCAAGAAATGCTGAGCAATTTCTCCCCCAAAATGGGTTAATAGGCGTTATAAACAACATATGTAATATAAGGTCCCAAGGAAGCACAATTATGGGCTCAATCCTAATTATTAGGAGGCAGCTAATCGCATCTATCCTAGTTTAAAGAGGGACAATGTTAGACTTCTCTACAACTGGTAAAATGGGAATGAAAATATGTCAGCATTACCATATTTTCTACCATTTTCCCTTGTACTCCTTTGTTTCATTTCCTTGGTCATGTTTTAGCAATGAAACTTAGCATCGACAATTTTTTGAAGTTCTGCTAGTGGATGTCAAATCAAACTTGAAAATTGCAGATCTTCTTGTTTTCCAAGTAGTGTAACATCTACAAAACAAGTTGCAGGAATTAGATATATAGGTTAGAGAAGTTTAGGTGCAAAGTCTCTTTCCATTTAAAACTAATGACCCCTCTTGAACTTCACAAGGCCCAAAGTTGCTTAGACCATAAAAATCATCATATATATATATATATATATATAGCGATAACCTACTCTTTGATATGGTAGGTTATCAATCTACCCATTTTTTATTGGACAAAATATCCTTACTTTCTATGACTTTTAAGGGTGTTTTTGTCTTTTCATAATTTTATGTTAACTAACCCTCCCAACATGCAATTAATACTCTCTCTCTCAGAATTTTTACCGTCAAGGAGAGAGAGAGAGTATTTGCCGCCAAAATAGAAAGAGAGAGAATACGCACTCTCTCTCTCTCCGGCAATAAAGAGAGTACACCTTTTCCATCTTGGCAGTAAATACACGCGCACACACACACACACTCTCTCTCTCTATAAAAATTCTGTTCTTATGGCAGGGGGTTCTGTTCTTATGGCAGGGGATTGAAAATCATCAGTGAGCCTCTTTTATTAGTTTCTAAAGTATCAAATCATCCATTTCAGACCTTATAGGGGAGTGTATTTGCCTCCAAAATAGAAAAGAGAGAGTACATTGTAAATATCGGTTCTGTCCCTGCTTGAATGATTCCAAAATAGAAAGAGACAGTGTATTTGCCTCCAAAATAGAAAGAGAGAGTACACTGTAAGTATTAAATTGAATGATTCCACACAAAGAATATACAAACATGATGGACGCTTGAATATGCAAACACGAGTTCTGTCCCTGCTTAGAGATCGTCTGCTCCAAGAGCCTCATATATCTACTTTGCTTTAAAATAATCTCTCAAATATCAGAACAAAAGCTACAACAATTATTTTTGAAATAGTTCATTTCCTCATTTCCAGCCCTTCTGTGTCCTAAAAGCATTATTAACATACAAGAATAAGAAGACAAATTCTTTTAATATGGACATGCATCAAGTAATTATAAGTTTATGAAAAAGACTAAAAATACGTACTTGATGGGAGAATTAACAATGGATTCTTCAATATGCCTTTTTTTGTTTGGGCAATTCCTTGAATCGTGGTTTGTTCCACCACAATTCGGCACATGACATCTTCTTGGTTCCTTAGCAACCTCAACTCCTCCACCTAGTCTTTTCCCTTTCGGACGTCCTTTAGTTTTGGATGGTTCTGGATTTCGAATGAACTGACAATCATCACGATTTAATGACTCTACTGGGCAACTTTTCAATTCCAATGTTGAATCATTGCCAATTGGCATGCCTCTAATAAGGCTTATAAGTTTTTGCAACTCTTTATTAGTACATTGTGCACGCCCTTTGGACTTGGAAGACTCTAAATGCAGAATTGCAACATGAGATTGAAAGGCTTGCTCCAAGTTGTCATCTTTCTTTCTTATGATATGACTGAATTTCAATATTAATGAGCTTTCACGTCTCCATTGTATTGGATAATACTTCTCTGGGAGATGAAAGTAGTTTTTTATGGAGAGAACTCTTATAGCATGTCTGCACAAAATACCTGAGAACTCAAATTCTTTGCAGCTGCAATGAATTTCCTCATTCATTTGATCCCAAGTCACGAAACGCCCCCCATCATTCTTCGTACAATGTCTTACTGTGTATATTTCAGCTCTCATTTCAATTGCTGCATATTGATAAGACAAAACCATCTCATTTTGTAGCAATTCAAAAGCATAAGGGGTGAAAATACTGGAGGCATGTTCTTCCATTGGCATAGATGTTTTTATGCTGGGATTGAGATATGTTTGATGCATGGCTGCTTCTTCCCCAGCTCGGTTTCTTACACTCATAGCAATACCCATCTAGAAAATTGTAATGAGAATTCATTAGACAAATATTAGAATTTTAACTCAAATATTAAATTTATATGTTCACTAAAAAAATAAATAAAGCATAGTCTAATTTACCTGCTCAACAAAATCCTTTAGACTTGTTCTTGCATTCAAAAATGCTTTCAAGAATGAATTTATAGATTCTGAACGTCCAGTTGTTGTCATTCTGGCAAGAAAGAAATCTCGCAAATATGGTAGCGCCCAACATGCTCGATGAGAAAACAATAAACCAATGTGTCTATCTGAAGCAAGTCCAAATTGACAAACCATATTATCCCATTGCTTTTCAAAATACTCAATACTCTCCAAATGATACAGTCTATAGAACTCAGCCTTGAAATCATTATATCGCCCACCTAAAATAAAAGAGAACCAAGTTGGCAGCTTTGCTACTATGTGCCAAATGCAAAATGCATGTTTTGTACTTGGCAACTCTATTAATATAGCCTCTGTGAGTGCAAGATCTTGGTCGGTTAAAATTATTTGTGGGAATTTTTTGTTCATAAATTGAAGAAAAGTCTGCATAAACATATATTAAAAATTAACTTAAATAAAATTTTATGATAAATATATAGAGTCCAAATCTACCATTAGGAAAAATGTAAATACCTTCAAGGTCCATGCAAATGAAGGAGTTTTTCCATCCCGCAATAAAACGCAACAAAAAAAAATTGAATTTCCATGGTTATCTAAGCCCACCCATACTCCAAGCGGCATATCGTAACGATTCAAACGATATGTTGTATCAAAGACAAGTACATCACCAAAACTCTGATATGCTCGAACAGAGTCACCAAAAGAACAAATAATGTGTTGCAGCTTCTGATTTTCATCCACTGTGAAATCATAACAAAAGTCTGCATCTTGGTCTTTCAAACTCTTACACAACTTAAGAAGTTCTAGTGCATCATCTTCTAGTCCTTGATAACTTTGAGAGTGAATTAAGTTTCTAACATCCCGATTTGTAAATGGTAAATTACCTGGTTCCAATCCCTTTTCCAATTCAAGAACTCTCATTATGATTTTTATTGAACAACCAGCTTTTGATAATATTTTAATACGTTGTTGATCAACGACATCTATGTCACGATATGCCGGAAGAAATCGAACCTCATTATCTTTCAATAATTCATGATTGTGAACATTATCAAATTTAGGAACTTTCCACTGACAAACCCCATCAACAATGTCTTTTGATATTATCATTTTTGCCCCACAGCCACATCTTGAAGATTTTCGATTTCTTTGTCGTTCAACTTCAAACACTTTGCTTGGCTGAGCTTTACCAGCACTATGACAAACAAGTTCCCTCCAATAGACTCCCAACGGATGATTTTTACCTCCTAAAAGATGATTCCGCCTTATTGAAAAACCATTTTTTCTAGCAAAGTTAGAATACCACATATAGACATCATTATCACTATTGAATGACTGTTCGGCATACGGAAAAATACTAGTGTCACCATCTTCATATACGGAAAAATTTCTAGTGCTTTCCTCATGTCTTTCTTCTGAAAGATAACACTCAGTACTTCCACATGGACATATTCGCTTTGACTGACCTTCACTAATGTCAATAAATGGAATTGTTGACATCTAATTGAAAAAACATATCATAAGTATGAAGTAGTCATATGACACACATAGTGTAATATGCATTATAAGGTCTTAGCAAAAAAAAATTGAGCAACAGGCATTTTGAGAAATAAAAGGTATATTGCAACGGATGATTTGATACCTTAGTTTGTAATATAAGAGGCTCACTGGTAATTTTCAATCCCCTGCCATAACAACAGAACCCCCTGCCATAAGAACAGAATTTTTATGAAGAGAGAGAAAGAGAGAGTGTGAGTGTATTTGCCGCCAAGATGGAAAGAGTGTACTATCCTTATTGTTGGAGAGAGAGAGAGAGAGAATGCGTACTCTCTCTCTCTATTTTGGCGGCAAATACTCTCTCTCTCTCTCTAAAATTCTGAGAGAGAGAGTATTAATTGCATGTTGGGAGGGTTAGTTAATATAAAATTATGAAAAGATAAAAAACACCCTTAAAAGTCATAGAAAGTAAGGACATTTTTGTCCAATAAAAAATGGGTAGATTGATAAAGAGTAGGTTATCAACCCCCCCCCCCCCCCCCCCCCCCCCCCACACACACACACACACACACAGAGACACACACAGAGAGAGATATGGAATATTGTTACAACTCTAGTCTACCATCCAATCAGATATGGACTGCTCGCCTTATTTTGTTGCATCATAAATGGTGATCATGTTAAAATAAAAGAAAAGGATTCATTATCCTTAGCAACCCAAAAAAGCCTAAAAGTTATTGTATAAAGGAAATTATTAACATTAATGTAGACTGTTTCAAGTCCAATTTGAGCAGAGTCACCTCTATAAGCAAAAGGTGTCATCAACAAAATTTCAATATACTTCATGTTTTAATCTAGCAACATTTGGGATCTAAGCCTTGCAAATAAGATTAAAGTCTCGACTTGGACCTAATTATCCTCTATCCCATCTAGCTAAAAAAAAAAAAAAAGAAATTCTATTTACGCGACATTTTCCAAACAAAATGGACAAACCATGAACTGCATGTTGGAAACTAGTAAGTGGCTTCTAAAGAAGTAAAAGGTATGTCCAAAAGCAAACAAAAGTGAACACCTACAATGCGGTGCAGACTGAAAGGATAATGAATGGTCCAAAGCAGGTTGGTAGAGCAAACAATTTGTCAAACCATTGATTAGCCTTTGATCTCAAATTCCTGTGGGAAGCAATCTTGGGACCATTTCCTCTGAAGGAAGGTTTGATTGAAGTGTATAGCTCCCCGCAGCTATAGTTTTCAACTTAGCCAATGAATACATCATTTCACCTGCCTTCCACTAGGCTTGGGCCCCAATCTCACCGTGTTGTCTAATTGAAAGCGTGTCGTGGCTGCGCCCTTGAAGTCCAAGAATCTTTGAGGGCCAGAGTGTGGTGGAGAGAGTAAGGCAAAGCTGCCCCACAGTTGAATGAAAGAGAGAGGCAGGATTCTGCGCTCTGAGCGTCTTCCATTTTCTCAAGTCCACCTCCATGATATCCATTACTAATGAATTGTTGGCAGTGGATATGTCATCCATTTCAAGTATCTCATCCTCTTACTTCCCACTATTCATTGTTCTGCTAAGGCGTTAAAAAAGCCTGGTGCAATGAATGGTTATTTGACTATATGGTTCTCCTTTTCATATGGTGTCATTGATCAAGCGCTGCAATCCTTCGCTGCTTAGTCGCCATTACCGAGTTTGTAGGCAATGTCTTTAGGGGAAGTGATGTTGATCACCTAAAGCATCAAACCTTGGAATCCAAACTTTCTACTTTCATGAAAACTATGATTCTTTTATTGCATTATAACGCCTAGGCTTCCGACGGCCTGGTGCTGGTTTTTTTTTTTTTGTTTTTTTTTTTTTTTTTGTTAATGGGAGATAGCCCTCTCCCATTCCCCAAACCTCAACAAAGGTGGGATTTGATGTCAGCTTATTTGGAACAATTCTCAAAGACTTTACCAATTTGCTAAGCTAGCACCTTCATTAAACTTTCTTTCTTGATAGAAATCTATTGCACCTGATCTTTTTAAAGAAACTTAGTAAAATGCTACAATGTGTTACTCAATACCCTTGTCAATTTCTTGTATTGGCATAGCATCTTTTGGATGTTTTCCTTTTCCTTTCCTATTTATATATGCAACCCTTTTAAAGTTGATCTGCCTCCCTATGTAATAAAATGAATGAGAGAAAGATGAGAAGCACATTGGAGAATTTTTTTTTAAAAAAATTATTTTTACTATTTTCTCCATACAATCTCTATTGGCAAGATCATAATCGTTCATCAAATACTCTCCTCTTGGATAAGAGAAAATCATTGTATGTGCAAAATATCACTGATTAATCTAGAAAAGGCTATTTTTGAGCATTAGGCTGTTATTTGTTGTTTGTTTGTTGCTTTTTAATGTTCATCACCATTCCAACATTGGACAGCTATTATTGGGCTTATCCATCATTGCCAGGGCTATGACAACTAGACCCAAACCACAAATGACCTTGAGCCCAATCCTCACCCAAGATCTCCAGTCCACTTCAATTGAGGCAGCTGAGTGAGCCCAGTGAGGGAGGGCTTAATTTGAGTGCTTGTCTGCTTTTAAAATGGGTTTTTAAGCTAAACCAAGAATTGTGACTCAAGATCTTTACAACTATATATTTTTGGGTTTAAGGCCTAGTAATGGGAGCCTTTCGGGTTTGACCCATTAATAGGGAAGGCTTGCTCTACCTAATTACTTCCATAATAAAATAATGAAGATTTAATTGGTTTATCGAACATATGTTAGGTTGCAGCCTAGGTTGGGGTCAAGCGGAACCTGCCGGATCAACCCGGTTATTAGGTAGGGTTAGGTTGAGCTTTTATAAATTTGGTTTGAATTTGGACTCAAAGTTCCTGACCTGATCTCATGTGAGGTTAGATTAGGGTTGACCTTCAACTCAACCGAAATCGAATCTAACCTGATATGTAAATTATTAAATACTTTATATTTATATTTTTAATTCATAAATAAGCTACTTACATTATTTATATGTATATATAATTTTATCTTTAATCTTTTTAACGGATATGTACGTATAACATTGAAATTTATGAATGATTGAGACCTTAATTTAATAAATATTAATCCCAAAAAAATCCCAAATTTTTTTCTATTTTTCAAATTCTTGTTCAATTCAATTTCATCTAATTAATATGGCACAACCCAACTAATCCAACCTAATCTAACTTACCCAACCCAACCTGAATTTAGCTTAAGATGGGATTGGGTTAGAGAATCCCAATTTGATCTAGTGATGGTTTAGGTTAGATTTTGAGAGAAATAGAGGTTATGTTGAGTGTTAGACCGCGAGTTTGCTCCGAACCCACCGAGTTGGAGGCTGAGTATGATCCATCATTAATTAATATTTTGGATTGCTATATAAATAGCCTCATTTACTTTCATAATTGGTCTCAATTATCATGATGAGTAATGCTATGACTCCCAAATGGTATTGAAGAAATAGTTATATGCCATGTGGCATTTAGTAACAACAATTAAATTCCCATCACCAAAAGGTAAACTTTATCGTACCCTCAACATTTTTTTTTTTTTTGACTTCAAGAAGTATAGTGATAGCCTTTCATGACAATTCAGATGTTACAATTTGGGGAAGTAAAAAAATTCAGAAACATATAGCGAGAAAGAAACCAGTGAAACAATTTGGTTCACTAACATCATGTAGTAGTTTTTGATATCAATAAAATGGATAAAATACAGCATTTTAGAACATAGAGGGGGAAAATGGAAACAATCCATTATGAGCACATATATCTGAAGTCAAAATAAAAATAACTCATACTAGATAACCACAGCAGATGATAATCAAAAGCAGGGGAGCAATATGCTTTTTAAACAATAAACTTGTAATAAATTTCTAACAACGTCAAATAGAGGCCTAATAAACTTAATTTGAAAGAATAGTAGATGAAGTGACATTAATTTCAAACAATAATCATCCGATAAATCTCTAATAAGCTCAAGCTCAAGTAGAGCCCTAGTAAATTGCATTTCAAACAATAGTAGATGTAGTGACATTAGTTTCAAATTTCAGATAAATTTTTAATAATTTGAAATTGAGACCTAAAAAATATCTAATAACTTAGAATTGAGGCCTAACAAATCTCTAATAACATCAAATAGAGGCCTAGGGTTCTGGTGTAGGAAGTTTGTCTAGGATTCCACAGGCCCACTTGATGACATATGAGAGCCGGAAAACAGTGTCGCAGGAGAAGAAAAAGGGAAAAGAGGGTTTCAAGTAGGAGGAGAGATTTTGGAGGGGGGGCTCTAGAGGATGCCAATGGAGCATGAGAGAGAGAGAATGGCGGTGCATAGGAGCCGGAGGCCAACATCGCACAAGAGTCGGAGGCTGTTGTCGCATGACAAAAATGAAGCTAGGTAGGAAGGGAGATGAGACTGGTTATTAGAGAAGATCATAAATTGATAGAGATTTCGAACCTCATTTTGGCCATTTGGTTATTGTAGGACGGTAAGGTTATTTTGATCATTTTTTAAATTTATTCTAATGTGGTATTTGGATCCTATTTACGGTTTGACGAACGGCATGGATTAAAATGTTGGATAAAAGTAAATCTTTGGGGAGGTAAGCACAAGTTTTTCAAACTATTCGGTATATGTGTAATTTACATCTAATCTTAGGAGAATTTTTGTAATTTACTCAAAATAATATATCCAAAAGGGTCCGCTCTCGGCCATTCCACACGCTGCCTAGCAGAGACGTGGTTATCTGAAGTGGATTCTCTCTTTTGTAGTAGATGCCGAACCTGCTGCTCAATGGGCAAAATAGAGATAGAGAAGGAATTAGAAGTTCAGGGTCTTTTAGAAAAAAAATATCATATTTTATGAGAGACTATGCATTTAGCATGTTTTGGAATTTTGGGCTTTATAATTTAGATAAATGAGAAAATATATGTGTAGCATTTATGGGACTACGTGTATTAAATTAAATTAAATGACTTCTTTGCTGTTTTTACTTGAAATTTCTACTGTTGTGTTAGATAAATTAGTTGTCTTGCCCCTGTTTTGTGGAATACTTTGCTTTGTAACGTAAATGGAGCATGAGGAACACCTTTTTACATGGAAGGCCCAGACTTTTAGTAGTGAGGATTGCTGCTGGCTTATCCAGCAGCAGTTCTAGCAATACACAGAATTTGCAAAGGAGTCCTAAGTTGCAGGTGTTCATGCTGGTAACAGCATAGTGTGGATGCAATCAAGTCAAATTATAGAAAACCAAAATTGCAAGAATAGCATTTCAGGTTGGATAGCATTGTGTGGATATCATCGAGCCAAATTATAGCATGACCAGAATAAAGTTTGCCTTCTACCTTAGACCTGATCATGGGCCGGTGGGCCGGACTTTGCCCAAATATTAATACAATTTATTTAGGGCCCAGTTTGGCATGGCCCGGCCTTTGGGCTTATACCTTCCAAGCCCAAAACTAGTTCTTACTCAGACTTCGAGCCAGGCCTCAAGCCTCATGACTATTTTTTTATTTTTTAGCATACACATAAAATTTATTTATTTATTTTTAAATGATGCTAAATCTGACTTACTAAATATTTAAGTTCTTTCTAATACGGAGGCCTTTTTCCTTTATGGTAGCTTACGCACCAGAAAAAGGCCTCCTTCCTGGCCCAGAAGATCGCTTTGCTTTTGTCGACTAGCTTCTACTGCTTCAATCAATAGCTACCTTGCAATTGGTCAAGATACCCTCTTTTAGCTTTTAAGTCTATTTCTTAATTCGATGTTCTCTCTTACTAACTAGAATAAAAGAATTAGTAAATTTGTTTCGTCCAAAATAGGAGGAAATGGGCTGGGGTTACATATTTTTTCTGAATTTTCTCTACTCCGTTTTCTTTTGGAAATTGGTGAAAATGTAGATACGTTACGATTCTTTATGCTACTGTATATTAACAATAATTATCAATTAAATATATAAATATATTCAGCATAAACAAATAAAATAAGAAGATTAAAAAAATGCACCGAGCTTTATCCTCGAAGCCCAAGCCCACCTGTCTACTAGATGGGCAAAATTTACAGGCCAGATCCAGCCCGCTGGGCTTAAAATGTTTAACCAGAGGCTAGCCGAAAGAGTTCAGGCTCGAGTGGGCCAAGCGAAACACCTGGCCCGTAAATAGGTCACATCATGGCTTGCCGTTGGGGTTCATCCCTCTCTCCATTCCTCGTGGATCAGGGGGGGACACGCAAACCGGTTCCCATGGTTTTATGAAATCTTTGCAAGGATTTGCCGGGTTGTAGTACTTTGTGAAGGCGGCCTTGGAGTGAAAAATGATGGGAAATGAGGCTTTAGGAGGCTTTCAAAGAGACCGGAGTTTGCGAATCACAAGGCCACAAATTGTAGGAGAGTGGTCTCCTATTGTTATGTGGTGACGAAGCCCAGCAACCAAAATTACCGTCTCCAAGTATATACTAAAGGAACTACTGTCATACTATGATGAATGTTGTTGTGGTTGAAATTTGGCCTGAGGATGACCACGCCGGAGGAAGCCGAGAAGACGTCGACCAGGATGGAGAAAGAAGGCCACCTCCCGCCCTCTAGGGTACCTGCACAAAGTCTTGGCTGAGGATTCTGGCGAAGGCCCTCCGGTGGTTAAGTTATCCGAGTTTCTAGAGAGGTTCTCCCCCTTTCTTCATTGCTTTGTATTTCTATTTATAGCTTGAAATAGCTTACCAAGGGGCTTTCCCAGCCCCTTTTTGCCCGATCATATTTTCTAAATTTTATAACATAACACATAACATATTTAAAATAAAAAGACTGATTATTGTAATAAGAACATGCAAGACACATTTCTCCAAGTATAAAATAGATATCATATTCAATAAACTAATAATCATTTTACCAAAATTCGAAAAACACACTTTAAAGCATTAGGTTACTTACATCATCTTGCTTCAAAATCTCACTTCAATTAGACGGGTCGGATTTGCATGCTTTATTATCATTAAAATATAATTAATTTTATCATTATCTTAGAAGCCAAAAATACTACTGCGGACCTGGCCTTATGCCCAAATTAGGGTGAAGGAGAGGCAAGATCAGTCAAACGGCGATATCCGACTATATGCGTCGGTTTGAATAGAGTGAATTGAACTGGTTAAGATCGGGCGTGATTTAAATAACTCAATAAAGATCAATGATGGCCCAATTCTAAAAGGACTTAACAAGAGCCGAGGAAATGGGCCAGCCTACAGCCCGAATATCGGTGCAGTTCAAGACCTCCACATTGGAGTCAACTGGGACCCAAACAGAGAGAGGCAGGGCTTCATGCTTGATAAGGATGAAGAAGGATAGGGCTGTTCGAGTGGTAAGGCCCAACAATCTAGTCGGTCTGGTCAAGTTCATTCTATCCAATTAAAGATCAAATCAAAGTACAAGTAACATATAACGATCGAGGATGGCCAGAATTAGTGGAATCCAATAATGATCAGGATGCCAACAAAGACTGGGTAAAAGTCAACATGTTGAATGGTTACAACTAAGCCTGTCTTGGACCTCCTATTTTGGCCAATCTGGAGTCCACAAAGTAAAGACCAGGGACTCTCTACAGAGTCCCAGATCATGAAGAGAGAGAGAGAGAGAGAGAGAGAGAGAGAGAAAGGATGGGGAAGAGAGAAATAAGAGATTGTAAGGAATCTTCTATCTTTAACCAAGGAAGAGGAAGAAAGAGGATGGTTGCGGGTGGTGCCCAGAGTTAGGGACCCATGGCTGAACAACAAGCAACCGGCAGCGGCCAACAGCCCCAAAAAGGGTCAAAATAGGAGTTTCTATAGAGATCATGGGTGACCAGTTCTAACAATGTCCGAATGATTGTAGTCTCATATAAAACCGGGATTGACTATGAAAATAGATTCATATAGGATGATATGTGAGGCCGGCTAGATGGCAACGCCCAACTATTCAAATCGGTTAGCACAATGTAACTCAATCCATCTGATCAAAAAACATATATCCAATCAAGAAAAAGATAATAGATTATGGGTTATCAATTATGGATCCAATGATAGCTGACAACAATCGAGGCGAATGAAGGACTTGATCGATTAAATAGTAGCATCCGACGATCCTGGTCGGTCCATTCTAGCCAATCAAACCAGTCAACTCATAAAATAAGAATCAGATTATGGTACGAGTAACACAATAAAAACTAATGATGATAGAGTCCAGTGGTGCCCAATCGCCCAAATTAGTCAAAACAGTATTTTTCAAATCATCAGATCAAGGAATAGGTATCAAATACAACAAGGGTGACATGCTAGGTTACTGGTGATGGGGGTCCAAAGAGGACTAACAAATGGCAAAGTAAAAGCTAGCACGATGGATGGTCACATCAATACGAGTCCAAGATCCTTTACTGGAGTCAACCTGGGTCCACGAAGAGAATATCTGGAACCCTCCTCCTTGGTCCATTGAACCATGAGAAGAGAGAGAAACAAAGAAAGAGACAATAAAGAGAGAGAAAAGAGAAATAGAGAGGAGAGAAAAGGGAGAAACAGTCTCTCTCGCTAGCCAAGGAAGAAGAAGAGAGGAGAGGTGGCTGCAGTGGTGCCTAGGGTCAGGGGACCCACGGCCGTCCACTATGAATAGTGGCCGACAACAACTGGCGGTCGGCGGCGAGAGAAAAATTCTCCTAAAATAGGGGTTCAGCCCCTTAACCCATGAAACCGAGACATCCCGACGGCTACGACTTCGCCTTGCTCAACTAGAGCTCTGCCTTATTTCTGGTTTGGACAGGCCTTTGAGCCACGATTGGATGCTAGAAGGAGCCAACAGGCCGACCCAATGAGGCTGGGCCTCACACCATGACACCCAATAGGCTCTTCAAATTCCTCTTCCAGGTAACATTGTACTCCTCAATTTCCATCACTGTGGAAATGGCTATGCATGTATAACCTATTGGTGCATCTAAAAGGCATGGTTATGCATGTATAACCTTTTGGTGCATCCCAAAAGCGCCTAAAGGAATAATTCCTATCCCCCAAATCTAAAGAGAACATCAAGTTTCACACCTTCCTGTCGACTTAAAAGAAGATTTACACCTTCGTATTTGTACATCCCAATAGCACCCCTTCCTATGCCTCCTTTTCCCACCTATGATTCAGCCTCATGACTCTTACCTCAAACTAGTGCTTGCTAAACATTGGACAATCAACAGAATCATTATGCTACATTCTTGTTTCTTTTTTCATTTTTAATTTCTTTTTCATAAAAAAGGCTACATGTTAGGAGACCATCACGTGCACATGAAGAGAGCAGTTAAAACAAGTTCATGCTGCTGTAAAGGCGAGTGTTAATAAATGGTTTCAAAATTTACAGAAGAAAATGAGAGACACTTGGAGGTGATTCATATAACATATAAAGAAGGGATCTTCTGCAAAAGAAGAAATACCAAGAGAAGTCCATTACCTTTCCCTGGTGCTCAAAAGGATGTTGCAAAACCAGAAGGAAATGAAAATCTGGGAAAGAAACCTAACACTTCAGCGCTAGTATCACCAGGTTAGACCTTTCATTTGTTTCTCAACAGAGGGCTTTGATTTGAACACTACTAAAAAAACCTATGATCCATCCGCATCTTCCTCTGGTCAGAGGAAAAGCATGGACACAGTCCATTTGTGTCTCAAAATATGTTAGGTGCTTCGGTGCTTTTGGTGCAGAGCCAACTGACCGGAGTTAGACAAAGCCCAGAATCTGACCAAAATCAAAAGGAAATTAGACATTGTACACATTTCATCATACCACCGGTAGCATTAACAGTTAAAGGAAAAACAAAAACAGAAGAGAATTTTAAGAGCTATAACCATAATCAGTGTCGTTTCTACAATATGGCAATAGGAAATAGAAGGGGCAAAAATAATCGAAGTTTTTACAGAATAGCTCTCTCGTTAGTTGTTGAACTCTTCTGATTACATTCAAATATAGAAGACTTCTACATAACCAAATATATTATAACAAGCTGAGGATCCCAAATGAATGACGGACTGGAGTTGCAGAAAGAAGGGGATGTCGAAATATATAAATAAGCTTATATCTCTAATTTTGTACTTGGGGACTCCCTGCTATCTGCACTATTCTTCTGCTGGCCCAAACACCATGAGTCCTCCCGATTGCTTGACAAGGCAATATCAATTGATGAGGATTTGCTAGATACATCAGCACACTCAAATCCTGCAGCATTTTCTGGGGATTTCTTCACACAAGAGTAAGGTGCAGCATTTGTCACCCTGTAGCGAAAATCAAGGAGTTAAAAAAAAAAAAAGAGGAGCTCAAAAGTTTACATAAAATTGAAATAGAAAATGGGAAAACGTGAATGAGCTTCCTCAGCCAAATAAATGAAAGGAACTTTAGGTTGAAACAAATATACAATGTCATCAAATAAATGCACCACAATTCTGAAAGTGGACAATTTCCTATAAAATATATACTCAGACAGGAAAAGGTACAAACCACATACTCAAACTACCGCAAACTCTCCATTTCTCGAATTTAGTAAAACTATAGTATCGTAGCGGAAATGCAACTCTTCGAATATAATCAAGTACAGGCAAGTAATATTTGGAATTAGCATGAAAGTTTTACCTTTCCTTTCGTTTCTCCAAGAACCGGGCTAACGATGCCTTCCGAGCTTGGGGTACAGCTGCAAATACAAATCACCCATTTATTCAGATGCAGTTATTAATATTAAGATAGCACTAGATTTGATTGGCCAATGTAATTAATAATAAGACTAATGAGAATCTTTGCCTACGAGAAGCAAGGAGCTTCAGTATGGTGCATTTGGTGCAAAAATGGAATACAAGGATCTGTTTCAAACAGATGCTATCCAATTCTCGATCTTGTATACAAGATACTACGAAGTATGGTCATGGATACAACACAATATGGACACACCAATGCAATAAATCCAGAAAAAATAGGATATAGATACACCACGGATACCGAAAGAAATAAAATTATTGCCATATGTGAGTTCATTCTATATGGCAGATTTAATTCTTTCTCTTTTTTTTTTGGTACCATACGACAGAACTTATAATTGTTTGGCTTATTAGAAATTCTACAGTTTAAACTCTTCATCACTCTGTTTTTACAGGCTTTGTCTCTTGCTTCAAGCACACACAATAATGAACGATGTGCATTACATTGACAAACTATTAGATCCAGGTACGAGTAAAATCAAAACCTAATTTAATAGTCCAACCCACAAAAGTATGTTGGACGTGTTTGACAAGTATTTGGACCCTATTCTTGTCATATCTAATCTCATTTTCGCCAAAAAAAAATGATGTTTCCAGAAAGAATATAACATGTATAGAGTGTTATCAAAAGTATATCAGTTTCCAATAGTAAAAGTTACAGACATGACTACTTTGGTGAAAATATCATGCTTAAAAAGAGATAAAAACCACGTTGAATTGTGCACAGCAGATTACTATGAAGGAACAAAAATTGTAGCTGATACACAAATAATGCAACAAATACCTGTTGGCATGATAGTTTCAGCAGAAGTAGAGCCTGATGCAGCAGTGAGAGTTTTTGAAGTCCCGTTTTGGATTGTGGGAGCCAGTAAGCCAAGAGACTTAACCACAGGAGTATCATCATTGGCAGTAGAACGACTACCAGAGTGAGGCCCTGTTTGAGAAGTACCTGATAATGGGCTAGAAAGGCCCGAGCAAGGTGAAGCCACGTGGCTCGGTGCAGGGGTCTGGTTCTGATTTGTATTTAAACCATCAGATCCTGCTACTTTGGTCGGGGCTTGTGCAGGTGCTTCGGATTGTGGATTCACAGCATTTGAGGTCGCATTAGATCCCTTGCTTGCTAGCAACATAATTGCTTGAGCCTACAACATGAATACTTTGTAAGAACTAGCCTCAGAGCCACAAAATCTTCATTTTTTTTTTAGAAGTTATCAAATTTCATCCATGTAATCCATTACCTTGTCCAGTGGGACATCATTATAGACATTCACAGAACCTGCATAAAATATTGTTAACTGTGCGGTAGTGGAAGCTGGCTTGGTTATACTCCTACAAAATTCCATTTTGGAATTAGTTAACAATTAAAGAACCTCCTAAAAATAAGCATAGAACAAAGTATTTTTGCACTTACCTTTGAGCAAGGGCTCCAACCACAGAACCCCCAACAGCGCCGCTGACTGCAAGCCCTCCTCCAAAAGGCTGCTGCTTTAAAGGGTTGACTGCAAGACTCGAACCACTTGGTACACCTTGGACCTTGAAGAAAGGGCTGCTCATGGCAACTGGGATGGAGTGATGTGCGACGACTGGGAACATTCTAGGCTCGTTTGATTGGTGAGCAGAAGAACCAAAGGAACTTGCATGAATCCCGTATTGGTGGATGCCTTGTCTATCGAGACTGAAGGATTTCTGCAAGCTCAAATGACAAAAGTTTTAGTTCAATATCTTGATCAAAACAAGTAGTGTGATGCCAAGATCAGTTTGACAATTATTGAGACCTGTGGTGCTAATGCAAGGGAGGACTTGTGACTGGCCTCAAAGGCATCGACAGTAGATATTGGCTGAAATCCAGAAGAGAACTGATCAAATACAATCTTCCTTGGTCTCTCTTCATGTTGTTTGAAGGACATAAACGGCTGCATAGCAGTGGTCTTGCTCGAGAAAGGCCACGGCATAGCAGAGCTTCCTATGTGGACTGCAAATTCCACAAACTAGATATGTAAGGAAAATGGGAATGAAGAGGAGAATGAAGAAACTTCCCTCTTCTCGCTTTTCACCCACCAAATTTTTTTTTTAAAAAAAAAAAGGTTCTTCAGACATGATTGCTAGAAACCATAACTGACCTTTACAGTCTAGTTAGTGCTAAATTGCCAGTATTGGCACTAAGCTGCATAAGTCTATGCAAATGTCATGAATTAAGTATAAAATAATCCATCACCAATTTCAATCTTTTAACCTAGAAAAATAACAAAATTTATATACCCAAATTTGTAAACAACTATGTCAGCAATTACGAAATGAAAAGCTTTTCCCAAGGATAGTCTGTAAACTTGAACACTATGAGCCTCAGGTTTGAACTACTAACTAAAATCTTGGAATTAAATACCAAAAATACATCCAAATGAACCAGATGAACGCAGTATGACATGATTGGGTTCCTTCTCAAAAGATAACAGTAATCCAACTATAGAAAAAAAAAATGCAACTAAACCTTATTTTATGATCAAAAGAGGGTCCTCAACAGCTGCAGCTAAATTTTATCAGCTAAACATGATCTTCACTCATAAAAAGAATAAAATCCAAATCCACGTTCAATATCACAGACAAATAACAATCCCAGTTCAAAGCATGGAAGAAATTTTAGATCGCCAGCAACACCGCTTTCCTTACTTAGTAATCGAGAATCATTAATAAGCAGGGGTGTTTTGGGAACACTTGCAAAATCCAGCGATACAAATCTGTGCAAACTTACAAAACATGGCTGCAATTAAAGAAACAAACCCTAATCCTGAGATTCCAACAATAACTTCTAAAAAAGCAATCAAAACACCAAATCCACAGGGAAAAAAAAGACACCACTCCAGTAAACAAAAATCATCAGAAAACAATTACAGCTCAAATATTTCATCAATACCTTCCAAATTTACACCAAAACCTTCACAAAAACCCACTTTTCTTGAAGAAAGACAAAAGAAAAAAAACATCGAACAGAGAAAAATACTAGACACTAAGAATCTCAGCAACAATTAAATCAAAATGATTGCTTTTTTTTACATATTTCGAGTAGAATCGAAGGTTTCAGAGATAAAATAATCCGACCTGAGTCCTGGCGGCTCCCCCTGCCGTCCTCCTTCGGCGGCGGTCCGGAATTCTGGGCATTTATTCCCAGAAAGTCCCTCTCCATCGCAGATCTATTTTGCACCAGGCCTAATTGTCTTCCCGAGAAACCCCTCCTACCTCTGGAAGAAACTCTTCTCAAAATACACCTACACCTCACGAGCGTCCATCCTCCGTCCTTTACTTCTCCCTCCCTCCCTCCCTCCCTCCCACCCCTCTCTGCAATGCCCTACTTCCTTTCTTCCCTTCCTCGCAGCTGGAGAAAAACCGAAGCCTCTAATTTCTTTCTATTTTCTCTTGCCTTTTTTTATATTATTACCTCTTTAACGTGGCCACATAACTTTACAAGTTCCTGGGCCCAACCCACGAGCGCGAGATCTAAGCCGTCCGATGGCGGGGTCCCCGCGGGCGCCACCTGCCGATTAACGGGCCCGTCCGGTCACAGCGACCGGCTGGTCCAGTCACCTCCCACGTGCGCGTACCGCAGGATTACCCCCCCGCCCATCCGCGGAGCCGATCCAGACGCGTTGTTCGCCGTGCGCCTGGCGCCGGACACGTACAGAGCCACGTCGCCGTCGGGCGTGACGCCCACGGCGAGGAATCCGGGCGCCGGTCCCAATCAGCTACACATCACGAGAATGGTTCCCCTCGGCGATTATTTGGACAAAGGACGCCGGATGTGGTGTCCCGCGGAGGAGAGATGTTACGGTGTTACGCGATCGGGATAACCTCATAAGCGTCCGATTGAACGTGGGTTGCATCACGTGGTCGGAATGTTGTTCACGTGTTCGTTATGCGGCAGTAATTTATATCGGCGTTATGATGAGCTTGGGTTATGGAGATTCATTTTTGGGCATGTGCGCCAAGCAAACTCCTCCACAGGTCATAGAACTTTTCAGTTGCAGGTGGAGGCCGGTCACCACCGGCTTTCGGCAGGTCGCCGGTCTCAGATCGCGGCAGGTCCCTTTCGACGTCATGATCAATCAAGTTTGGAGGACACCTCGTCTTCACATAATGCATTTTTTTTTTGCCCCCCTTTGAAGTCGTGCCCCAAGTTTCCGTATAAGCACAAAACGACTGCATCATCTGCAAAATAAATATATACATAAAATATTAATTGAATAAATTTTGATATTATATATAGCTGTATATATATATATATATATGTGTGTGTGTGTGTGTGTGTGTGTAAAAGAGGGACATTCATGTTTTTGACTCCAAATACTTCCTGAAAAATCTCTCGAAATAAAAATCAGCATAGCTAACCAAAATTTATGGTATTTATGTAGGCCAAAAATAAAAAATGATACATGTTTTAGGTTTTTCATCCATGCACCGAGTGAAAATAAAAATAAAAAAATTATGATATTATATTTCAGTCTAATCTATAATTTAGAAATATACAAGTTAGCTGAAATTTGATCTATATATATATGTTTTAAATTATATAGATCAAAATCAATAATGGTTTAAAATTGCAAATTATATAGCTTTTATTGATTGCTAGATATATTTCTACTATTCACTTTTTAATGGCGACGCATAAGCAAGAGATCTTAAAGCTAAAAGAATTTGTCTCCACATATTTCATATATTTTACATCCTGATCAGCAGTACTGGTTTCTATTTTAAGAGGCCATTCATTATTTTAGCGTAGGATGTATTTGCCCAAATTCGTATTTAGCTAAATTCATATCTATCTATCTATGTGTATGTCTGTATATGTATATATGTGTGTGTATGTCTATGTGTGTGTGTGTGTGTGAGATTGTAGAATAATGGAGAAGAAATTTATTTTTACAATCAACATTATAGGGAATTAGTAAAAAGAAACTTGAGTGCGAACTTATTCACTTGAGCCTTTTATTAAAGAAATTGGCAGATGAGGCCTATCTCAAGGTAGAACTTAGGAAGTCAAGCTCAACATGTGCTATAATACATCAAAATTGGTTTAATTAAACTAGAGCAATATGTTAACCTTGGAGGATGCTTATCAAAATGCTGGCTGAGACACATGGCAAAAGACATGGGCAACATGAAAATGGTCAGTAACGCATTTTGATACATGTTAATAAATGAGATCAGGGCATTTTATCGAAGTACCTACTCGAGCAACAAAATAACAAAATCCTAACATGGGAAGAACATTGCCCATTAAATATGATTAATTGGCAAGTAAGACTATGTCATGTCAAGTTTTGGTACCAATGAAGTTAGAAGGTACAGGACTCAAATTTTGAATTACCCAAACTGAAAGGAGACCGATTGGAGGATAATGGATGGTAGCTTCTTAGATATCGAAGAGACACATGCTATATTCAAAAAATATAGAAAAATCTGATATTTGAAGATCCTAACAAAAGGGATATTGTCGTTTCTATATCATTTGGATTAGAAAATGGAACAAGACAAAACCACCGAGCTCCAATTGATACTAGGACCATCTTGGCTAGTACGACGCATGAATCATTCATGTTGATCAAAATGGGTCACTAATAACAGTACCAAGCCTAATTCGATGGCTAGTATCAATGGATATCAATGAATAGCATTGTCACATCACTCTAGTTTGCAAATCTAGAATCCAACTCAAATCCAATTATCTAACCTCAACTTTGACCCATTTTGAGCCCGATAATGAATAGGTTGGGTATGAACAAGGTTATTGTTAAAACTTTCAGATTGGGTCTAGGCTTGAGGTTTTCATACCCAACCTAATTCAAAACCAACTAAAACACACATAAATTATCTAGTTTACTAAATATTTACATATGTGTGTGTGTGTGTGGTTCATATGACAAAACATAACTTGATTGGATTTTGTTTCACCAAAAATTGGTTTTGGAGTTTGCCAATGTCTTGGGGCCCCTATAAATTCAATCATTGTAAGGGATATTGATTGTGTTATGGTTGTTAAATGAGTATAGGAAATCACAAATTTGATGTTCTTTAGATAGATTGAGCTTAGCGTAGCATGAACCTAATTTGTCGTTGAGGCCAAGATCTAAAGCCAAGGGTCAAAAATTAATCACCAAATAATGTACACATTATTAAAAGTTAGCTTTACATGTGAAATGTACAAATTAGTAAATAATGCTTGATAACTATATTACATGTTCAGAATAAATGTATCACAACAAAAATGAAACTCATGCTCTACAATGAGCTTAAACTAATAGCTTGATAGTTGTTATTTTTTGGTAGTTTAGGTGCTAACATTAGCTATTGACAGTAAGATTTGTTTAAGTAAAGGAATTCAACATACCTATCACTAAACTTCATATGAACAGGGATCATTAATTATGATTCAAGTTATGCACTACTTCATGTGATATAGTTGTAAACAGCTCAGACTTCTTTAGATTTCTTCTTGGATCTTGATCCCATATTTTTGAATTATATCGAGGATTAATAAAACCTTCAACCAGTACAAAGCCACATGAGAAAGAGATGCACATCTCAAAATGTCATCTAGTTCAAACTAATAGGACTTTGGAAGGCCAATCTTCTTTTTTTTTTTTGAGAAAAATAAACAGACCCTCTCATCCATTGAGACCAATTAGTCAAGCAATTATGTTGAAAGAATAGAAGCTGCCCTATTTTCAGCAAGACCGATAAGTTCTAACAAATCTTATCCTATTATAACTACACATGATAATGACATGAGACTAATTTAATCTTTTAATATGTGGCCATGCGAGTGCTTCCTTATCTATAATTTGTCTTTTTGACTACCAGCAAGCTCCATACCTGAGTGATATCCATGCATGTCAATTGTCATCTCCTTTTTCTATCCTCTTAATGAAAGCTTGGTTGTCTTTGGTTGGAAACGTTGGACTATGATGTCATGCTACCTTAGGCAGACTTGGGCTTGGGAATAAGAAAAATAAGAATAGCAAAACCTATGTTTGCTGGAATAATTATTCCATAACTTATGCCAACTTTTATTTGACTTCAATTTTGAATGGCAAAAGATACCTTCATAAAATTTAATATTTCAATAACAATAATTTATCCATAATAAATAAATAATAGCATTTAAGTACCTTTATGCTAAGGAATAGTTTGTGATAGCTCTCTCTTGAAATAATCATGCTTGTCATAAACAAGTTTGACCAACATTACTACTTCTTGGTTAAACTTTCTTTTCAAATACCATTTGGAAGGTATAACATCTACTCCAAACCTTATGCTCGTTTTATATTTTAAGCAAATGCAGCCTTAGTGCCTATCTTAAAATTTGCTAAGCATGGAATAAAGAATAATATTGTAAGGCATGCCATCTATCTAACCATATAAAACATGCAAGAAGAGCAAAAGGAAAAAATGGTGGCAAAGCACAGCGGGTTCATTCTATGCTCTCAATGACAACAAATGGTTGAAAGGCAACTTCATATAATAAAATAAATTAGATGTGTAAAGACCTAATCCAAGTTACCCATCTAAATATGGCAACACTCTTTTGCCCCTCCATATGCTTAGTGAGTCTCACACCTTTACTCACTCCCAAGCATTTAGGGTTAGGACCAGCGGTTACTGCTATCCTCTCCTTGTTAATGAAAATATGTGTATCAAATCACTTTGAAGCTTTTTTATAACTTCAAACTAGCTCTTAACCTTATTGGTGCAATGTTGCTTAGGAATGCCAGGAGTGAAAATTTGTTAAGCCTTTTTTTTTTCTTTTTCTTCCTTTATGTAGTTCAACAAGTCATAAATTACCCTTATTTCTAAAAGAAATTTTCTTTGAAACAAATGTTAGTTGCATTTTTCATGTAAATTGGTTTTAAGATGCGCTCTACACATATCAGTTACCCTTACTATTCTTCATATATCTCAAGAACGCTTCATATAACTATAAGAACAACAACAACAACAACACAAGTATAATTCATTTACTTATTTATCTTTTTCATCTGAGCAGTGAGCTAATCAACCTTTTGTGCCTTAAACAATTTGAGTTACATTAATATATTTTCATTTGCTATTTAGTTATTATCGATCTCTTACCAGCAGACTAAAATTTAGGTAGTTCCGGCAGCATTCAAAAGCTTTCTAATTTTTTATTACACACCTGGTCATTTTTTAATGCAATCCTTCCCATGTACATGTGCATGATGACCACTTTATAATCCATCCATCCATCCAGAGAGAGAGAGAGAGAGAGAGAGAGAGAGAGAGAGAGAGAACTTTGTCCCATACAACTTGTTCCATGCTTTCACACTTCACACACCAAATGCCAATCCTCTCAACCATGAAGATTATAGAACTAATAATCCAACACAGGCGTGTTACCTGCTTTAATGAGAAAAAGCTTAAAGTTGACAAGCAACACCTAGCCATTGCTTTAGAATATTATTATCCTCTCCACCCCATGCCATGTGTAAATATTTAATGGCCGATATTTTAAGCAGGCGCGCAGTACCAAAGGTTCTTTTCCGTCTCGTGGTCCCCTCCTCGCCAAACTCCTCGGCGAGTACTGCCGACATAATGATGGCTTAATACGTTGCCCTTCAGAAAACAATACGGACAGTGACAGGTGACCATATCGTCAAACCGGCCATGTGAACATGCCTTTAAATGGCGGTATATTTTATCGCAGTTCCCACTCCCCGAAAAGGAGTGATGATGGCCGAAGCCATCCACGGGAGCCGCAATCGACACACCTATCCAACGGTCCACTTGCAAGCCTGGAACCCGGGTACTGTCATGAATTTTCGTGCATCACTCGCGATGCGATTGTTTGAATAAATAAAATAATTAAAAATGTATGTAAACTCTACAAGAATCATATATTGCATTATTTTTTGACCTGCTGACAGCTGTATTCCGTGGTCCATGTGAAAGTCGCCATGCGGGGCTCCCTATTTTATCCTCGCTATTCCCGATTCGCAGTCGTTTCTCTTTAAGTTATCCTCGTTTCCACGCTGGGATAACTCCCCACCTGAGTGACGTCCACCAACCCTAGCGTTACCACCCATTCCAACTTGCACCTGCCAATCAAACCCTCTTAATTAGGTGGTTCCCACCAGCCAAGCACGTGAAGGAATTGGACGGTGAAATTATCCATGTGGGGACCAAGGCCTCGAATCCACCCATTACCCATTTATTTCGGAATAGAGTGAAAAAAAAAAAAGCCAAAGTGCTAGCCTGGACTGTACCATCCCACGATTGCACATGCGCTATTATCCTCCAAATATAATAATAAACGAGGAATGAAGTATTAGAGTTTTTTTTCGTTGAATATTCTTTTAAAAAAATTTAAATTTGCATAACTATTTTTTAAAAATTTATATTTACTTATGTATCTTTATAAATACTGTTTTTGCACAAATACCTAACATCATTAATAAAAATCATATTTATTTTAATTAAAAATAAAATATTTTGATTTAAAATATTTTTATCGTGATCGTCTTATAAATATTTTTTTTTTTGTAGATCTACCAATTAGAGATATTTTAGTCGTTTCAATTTAAAATTGTTGATTTTTTAACGACATTAGATGGTGTGGATATATATTCAAAAATAAGAATAAAAAAATATACTAGTAAAATAAGTATTTTATAAAGATATACATGTAAATATTAATTTTAGAAGTATATTTATGTAAAATTTAATATTTTAAAAAAAATTTATACATAAAATTTTAAATATTTTGGGAGTGCAGTCTCGGGTGCACGGAGGCGACCGCGTTTGGGCTCCTCTGAAACCGCCGCGGGGGAGACCACGCGCCCAGGGGGGTGAGCAGTATTCGGACGGGGACGTAGAGACAGGTGGCGGGGCCGCGCACATGTGCGAGAGGGGGACGCGCACGTGACGGATGCGCCAAAAAAATAAGGCACGCCGACCTATGCGACGTCCTTTTCCGTGGGGTCGTCGGGACACGTGGCAGGAGATGCAGGGGAGGCGATGGGCTGTGATAAGGTTAGATGGCGTGGAGGCACGTGGCGGTGGTCCGATGTTTCCTCGTGGGATGTTGTGAAGGGATTTGCGTGGGGGAGCGCACAAAACGTGCGGTACGGAGAGGAGGAGGTACAGGGAAAAGTTACGACCGGGAGCGGAGATCGAGGGGGAAGTCGTTGATGTGTGTGCCGAGCTGGGGTTGGGGCCCGCTGATGCGGCGGGCAGAGGGCGATTTCAACTTTTTAAGAATTTATGGACCACGCTCAGTTCCTGACCTCCTGCTGCTACTGTTTATGGCATCGATATCTCTCTCATAGGGCATCTCAATTTCTATTTTATCATCTATTCATCTGCTTTCTTCTCAAAGATTTTAAAGGTATTTTGAAACTGGATTTTTTTTATTAACCTCAAGGGTTAGCAGAAAGAAAAAATAATAATATTAATAAATACTTTAAGGATTTTTTTTGGGTTAAAGTTGAGAGTTTTTTCAAATTTTTAATAATATAATCCTTTTTTTTCTCAATCATTTGTTCTATAGAAATAATGCAGGAAGTAGGAATGACCTGCAAGAGTGGGAAGCACGAGTATAGCAATATCATCCCTATCATCCTCTTTTCCGGCTCTTGCAATATGTTGTAAGGATCGGAATCAAGACTAATCAATACCTGGATTGGAGTAAGGGTTGTAATAGATCGGATCGAATCAAATATCCGTCGGATAGATTAAATATCTGTCAATCCGAACTACCTTATTTTTTAAAAAGGATAAAAATGGAGGCCTCAACTTGGTTATTTTTCTTGGCAATCATCTGAGATCCTTTAGTTATTACTACTGGATCAAAACAAAATACCTATCATTTGTTATATAGTTATAAGCAATATGATCGTAATGCGTCCTATCTTAGAAATAGGATGAAACTACTAGTGTAACTATCGATCTGAAGAATCCTATCGCCAGTTGAATAATTTATCTTATTTTGTTACAATTTTATTAAATAAGTAATCTAATCCAACCTACAACGGGCCGAATCAAGTTAAATGAGTTAAATAGTTAAGCATTATCATCCATAATTGAGTATGTTTTTTCTCTTTTTTGTTGACCTTGTTGCTTTATAAAACTTTCCAATAAATATTTCCACTAGCTCTGAAAGAGTTCTTAAAAAAATAGAGGAGGTATCATTTATCTCGAATCCATTATGCTTAGCTACATAAGAAGCCATCTAATCAACCGCCCTATTAGCTTGCCTTGGAACAAGAAATTATGTTAGATTTAAATCTCCAAATATCCAACATTAGTGAGCGATTAGATTCTTGATGCTGATTTAATTGAGCATGCTTCTTTGTTAAGATGCTCAGGATCCAATGTCAATGCCCAGGCAATTACAGGTCTTCCCATCGAGGATGGATCCAGGAGCAACTGCAGGAGCCACGGCCCCCAAAGCTTCGCCGCAATTCTAGTGCTAACCTCATCCACGGCGATGCACGACTCTCTTTCTCGCCTCGAGGTCGCACGCCCGCCGTTAACCCCACCTCCCCCAAGCGCTTCCGTTTGTTAAACATAGGGACGATCATTATGACGCCACATCCGTTAAAATTGGGCAGCGTGTTAAGCACTTTGTGAGATCTTCTTTATGGCAAGGGAATCGAAGGTGGAACGTTGATTTCCATTTTGATTTTTCCTGTTTGTTAAATTCTGAATCTCATATGGAAGATAGGATGCAAGCTAAATTAGAATCTAAATAAATAAATAAATAAATCAAAAGAAAATTACAAAGACATCTTTACAAGTTCGAAGCATCTACCTGTTAAATCCAAAAATTGAGAAGTATCAATTAGTCATCAAAACATTAAATTCGTTGGAATATGTCCCAAACGTCTATCTTCGTTTACAAAACATTATCATGTGTGAGTCATCTAATAACAAACTTTTATAAAATTACATAACTGCCTTTACTACTAAGGGAGCAATGAGCTCTTCATTAGGGATGAACTGAAGGAGAGAAGGAGAATCATATGGATGGAATACTTTGAGATTTATGCAAGCCGATGAATGACAAAAGATGGAGTGCTTTAAGATCTGTGCAGTCAGCTTGATGACAAGGATAGAGTGCTGTGAGATTTGTGTAGGAAGATAAAGGACAAAGGATGGAGCGCTTTGAGATCTATGCAAGTGGATGGATGACAAAGATAGAAAGCTTTAAGATCTGTGCAAATGGATGAATGATAGAGGATAGCGTGCTTTGAGATCTTTGCAGGTTTATGGATGATAAAAGATGAAGCATTTTGAGATTTGTGCGAATAGATGGATGGCAAAGGATGAAGTGCTTTGACATTTTTGCAAGAGGACAAATGATAAAGGATAGAATATTTTAAGATCTATGCAAGTAGATGGATGATCAAGAATGAGACACTTTGAGATATGTGCTGACGAATGTATAACAAAGGATTGAGTGCTTTGAGATTTGTGCAGGGGATGAATGAGATATGTATAGTTTGATGGATAATAGAGGATGGAGCGCTTTAAGATCACATGGAAGCCACTTTCTTACCTCTATCAATCAAGGGTATTTTTATATTTTTTTCTCACTCTGTTAATAATGCGAGAACTCGGATAGACAACTGCCACCTTGCAAGGAAAATAAAGTTTTAGTGGTTAATTAGAAAATTTTAAATTTTGGATATCGAAATATAACTAGCCAAAACCTGAAAGTTCTCAAAAATCAAACCTAAGAAAATCTTTTGAGATAAACTGAAGGCTATTTTCCTGTCACTCTGCGGACTTCCTTTGTTAGCCTAGTACTTTTCCCATCTTTCCATGGGCTCGCCCTTCTTCACTTATCATATGCGAGAGTCCATTCATATTTCGGCAAATTCTTCTAAAATGTTTCTGTTTTTTCACTCCCTTGTATTCGTGTCATTGTTGTTGAATTGTAATATATTACAGATGGGGCCATTTTGGATCTATGTATTTATAAAATAATAAGATACCCCTTGATTTGTAAACAGTTAATTTTAGCTACCATTACCGAAAGAGATGAGTATATATGATTGATGGGCAGAAAGTTCAATCAACAGAACCCCCCTGGCAATCAGGAGGCTGAGGGCAGCAAGTTCCAAAACACTGGCAGAAAAACCCTACCCACACCGGCATAGGGGAGCCCCACCCAAGCAGCGAGCATCTGAGCCTGCTTAATATACAAGCACGCTGACTGATGTCTCATTATCTTTTGGAAATTATAATACCTAGTAAATTCCTTCATGGAGAAATGGGGTTCCTTCAGAGAATTCAAAGGATTTACTTTGAAGCCCCGTGGAAATTTGATGGCATTTGAATCCCTTTGCAGTTCTTACATTCGTTTCTTGAGATTATCAAACGCTGCTATTATAACATCCCAGAACAATCAACTGAGGTAGATTGCAAATGCATTATTTACCATGCACTCGCAAATCAAGGGATACAATGACTTACAAATTTCACCGCATAATCATGACTAGTGTTAGACCACCTGAGATCTGAATGCATTCGAATCAGCAGTCTATAAATGTACCATTTACTGCACACCATCATCACCATTATTGAGCTTCTAGCTCTCTACGTCCCACACCTACAAGACAGGCGTTTTGCTTGTTACTGGTTCACGGGCTTGAAGAAGTTCATTTGTCAGGCCCGTGAATGCAATGGAAACTGTCTCGATGGGTTTGAACTTGACCAGTGCTGAAGGAACCAAGCCTTCCTCCTCTAGAGTTGGTGTTTTACTTCCGCGTCCAGGGAAATGAGGGATCAGGCGTTGCCTAGGCACTGCTGGGGACGAGAGCTCAAATTCCAAACTGGGTTCCTTCAAAGCAGAGCTAACAAACTACAACATAACCAAAAGATAATGCATAATTGAAACCTGGATGAAGGATAATATGATATAATTAATGCATCTTATCCAAATAACATGTTCAAGTAAAACTAAATCAGGAAAAAATAAGTCAACTTTGAAGTGCATTCACATAATCATTTCTCCTATTTATCTTCAAATGACACGATGGAACCACTGGAGACTTGGAAGCTGATGAACCCAAGGAGAGTTCCTCTTTACGGTTATAGAAGAGATTTTCAGTCAAATGCACATGAGCTATCAGCTTTCACCAGAGCCTTCAGAGCTTGTTGCCCTAATCTGCCTTCCTGAGTTTAAATAAAGACTTCCATCATTTTTAGCAACACATGCAAACATTCCATGCATCCTTGTAACATGGACAACAACATGAGCATCAAATATCCACGTGTTTTGAAGAACTGCTGTCATCTTGTAGTTGTATGTGTAGTTATTTATTGATGTGCATGTAATGGGGTAGACTTGTTGCTTCTTAGCCTATAAAATTGACAACATTTGCTATATTATGTTAAGACTTGAAAGTTTTCATGTCGACATGCCTATCATAGATGAGAAATACTGGTAAAATCATGGTCTGGTAATATTAAGTATAAAAGTTTCATGAAGATTCCCCAGTGTCAGTTTCCAACACATCAAGAAACCCAAAATATGAAGCATCTAGGTAATATATACTTCCTCTTTCAAAGAGCTGCAATACACGGCACCTGTGTTTATCCATTTAAACAAGAGGCTGATGAAGCCAAGATGTGATAGAAAGAAAGAGTCAACTGATAGCCCTTTGAAGCTGGCCTGACAAGATTTCATAATCTATGCCAACATAGCTGATGATTGTATGTGGCTGCAATTGAACAACCTTACAACAAACAATGAATGAGATCTTTACTTCAGCAGAAATATCCATCTGCGTCCAACTAATTTACCCATATTTGGTCTTTGGAATGATAGGCTATAATTTGTGCCCTGTACAAGGCATTCATTGCTTCAACGGTTCAACCATGGAAGCCAAAACTGAGATTCCTCCTAGTGCTGTACAATATCTAGATGCCACCTATATATTGGGTTCACCACACAGCAGGTGCCCAATAGGCCATCCTAGGCCAGGCATAGGCAGGTTAGATTTACACAATTTGGGTTGGATAGGGTATTTGATGTAGTAGGTGAGCCTGTCTTTCTTATTGGTGGCCGTAAACTTGCATAACAACATCTTACAAATGTACTAATTATTGTTATGTTACTCCTTTAAAAAAACTTTGCATCAATTATTAATTGTTTGGAATAATTTCTTTTCCATTAAGCTGATTTATTATGCATAGTTTTTTGGATAAGTAATTAGTATTATTGCATACTTGTTAATGAAAAATTGCAATGTTGTGAGTTGATATGTCATGTTACACTAAATATGTTTTCAATAAAATGAAAAACTGGTTGCTCAGTTTAATTTTTTCTCTAATTTCTTCTGACTCATCCTGTTTTACTAGTTATTGTCACATAATTACACATTGTAACTCTTTTCTTGTATTTTTCAATCCACCTAAGCACCTGCCTTCCAACAAAGTAATGTGCTTACGCATTAACTGCAACTTTTATATCATTCCCTATCTCTGCTCCCGATTTCGAGTTACTTTATTCTAGTCAAACTTAACAAGACAGAAGGGGTTACCAAAACAAAAGTGAACTTCAGGATATAAGTATCAAATTAGGGACAGTAAGATGAGAAGCAACAAGCCAAAAATCATGCGCTCATACAGATGATGGCATGTGCACTAAATGATAACATTATGTCTTTCAAAGTGAAGGAAGCAATAAGCCTGAAACGTCCAATATGGCAGCACAGTGATTTCAAAATAACCAAGTAGTTCATATAAGGTGTTCTGATCTAATGTATTATGACAGTCCAACCATCTTTTAAATTAACAAGCGGCTGAAGTAAGACTCGGGAATGTGCAGTGATCTGTTTTACGCCAAGCATCTGGTGGCAGACAAATGGAGGATCAATCTGATCCATAGTATATTTGTGGATTGTTTTCTTTTTTTTTGGTAAACAGTAGATTGTTTTCTGGCCAATCTGATCTGAGTCAAGTGATACTTCAGTCTCAGCAGGATGAATTCAAACAACGGTCCCAGTCACAGAATTCTGAATGTCAGATTAAGACTGATGAATTTACCAAACCACCATTTGGCATCAAAGCTAGTGTCTATACAAACTTGCCCCTGATGCCAAAAGCTAGTTCAATATTGTAGTACTTGTACACTAAATTAGACAAGTTATTAAATATTATTTCAACTTCAATGAGTGATATGACATCTTGTTTAAAATTCGTCACTAACAAAATAAACTGCTACTAGAGTTCAATTTTTTAACCATCAGTTGGTAGAATTGCTGTAAACCAGTTTATACAGGGCAACAAAGAGGAATGACGCCATTTGCCTGACTAATTCACTAATATAATTGTTAACAATATAACAATATACATAAGCAGTCAGAAGTGAAGTGTGAAAATATATCTGAAACAGAAACTAAAGAAAGAAGAATCAGACCTCATATAGTGCAGTTGTTGGCTCCCAAGGGAGAAAGACACCCTGGAGAACTACACCATCAGGGAATTGGATTCGAATAACTGTCCGCTTATACTTCTTCCGAGCAGTCACTGCCTGCTTCTCCCTATATGACTTAGGAATTAGAAGCTGAGACTCCGATATCTTTTTCTTCCTTAGCTCAGCTTCTCTCTTTAGCTCTTGACTAGAAAGGTTATAGAAAGAATCTGGCAGGTCAATTCTTGCAGCCACATTTTCAGGAACAGGAAAAAACACTCGAACCTAAGAAATTGGCATATATTACAACCATTAGAGAGTCAATTATCAATAGAAGATACAGGACAATAGTTGTAGGAATGACTTAGAATTCTTCATGATAAGAAAAAAAGTAGGTAAGATACACAGGATCTGAACAGGATATCATCTCTGAAACTCACTAAAGATAACAAAAAATGAAAACATTAAAATATCTAAGAATAACGCCAACCACAAAAACAGCAAGGTTGTCATATTGCCTGGCTACCTAATAAGTCTTTGTACTACAGCCAAGCAACCAAGTTGGCACTTACAGTTCACTGTTTCAGGAAGCACTCAACTAAACTGCCTACATTTAAGCAGTCCCTCAGCCACTTCCCCAGTCCAGACCATGTAGGCAGCCCCTTTATAAGGGCCAACCACCTAGTGGACACCCAAGTGGCCTGCTAGGCCTAGATAACCCAGTAATGTTAAGTGTTTTTGTTTTTAAGAAAAGGAATAACCAAAGGATTATGAACTTTGAACTATATTTTGGACCAGGTTCAAGTATTAGATATAAAGGGAGTCAAATTATAAACATTTGGCTTTCCATTAGAACCCAAGCACCTTAATTAAAACTTGAAAGCTTCCCTTGTTCTTCATCAGTTTTTCACTTCTAATTTTTCGAAATCAAGGTTATTGAGCTGTCTGTATTGTTGTCAAATATTATTGCATCATGTGTAGATTAAACTTTACCAGCTCACATATATTACCAACATGACTCTTAAGTAAGATGTTTCCTTCTTTATATTCTTCTCCTTCAATTCTTTTGATTTAATTCAGAAATCTTCTAGTATTTTTGTATATTTAAGAGTTTTTGTCAATTGGACTTTGTGCACATTACACCACCCCTTATAGTCAACTGCATATAAAGACCCTTCTTTCATATATTTGCAAATTAAGCATATCTTGTCCCAGTAATTCCCTAATAAGATCCGAATTAAATTTTCATCAACCAGAATAAGGATATTTATGGTGTTTTCCAGTTTCTCCTCTCACTCTGCTCTCTGGAGCTTTTAGATAATAAGCCACTTGTACTTCACAATGTCATTGATGAATCTGAACATCTCACCAACACCATTATTAATCCATTTCAGATTTGGAGATATTAACATTAAGAAGCAGCATGGTTCACCAGCTAGCAGCTCCAAGGGTCAAGTGAGATGAACAGGAGGAAAAAAAAAGACAAAATTATATTGTGAATAATGGAAAGTTAATTTGGGTCCAATTGGAGAATTTCCAAAATAAAAGAGGCCTTGATCTGCAAGTATGTTAAAAAAAGGAGCCTATTTTGGAATTACTCCAAAATGGGACAGTTGCATGCCAAAAAGCTTCCCAAACAACATGCCTATGTGCTTGCCTTCCATCTATGTAGTAGGCGATAAGCTAGGCATCAATAATACCTA
This sequence comes from Phoenix dactylifera, assembly GCF_009389715.1. Classification (NCBI taxonomy): domain Eukaryota; kingdom Viridiplantae; phylum Streptophyta; class Magnoliopsida; order Arecales; family Arecaceae; genus Phoenix; species Phoenix dactylifera. The sequence goes on from NC_052399.1 coordinate 24,603,340, forward strand.
AGCTAACTGAAAGAAGGAGGTTCATAGATTTATGAAATCCAACAGGGAAGAAAAAGTAGAAAAGGAGTAGAAGAGTTTGCTTGAAGATAAAGGAATAAAAAATGGAAGCATAAAGAAGAGAAAGGAAAAGGAAAAATAGAAGGATTCCCAAGAATTCATGCACCATTGTTGCACAAGAATCTGATGGACATTACTAATCATTACTTCCCCTCTTGCATCCTCCCTCTTTCTTGTCTGTGCTGTGCTCTTTTGCAACTAGGACCGGTACTAGGGCTAGAACTAGGCCTAGCAGGATCAGCTTCCTATGTAGCCTAGGTCTAGGTCTGACTAAAATAGTTTCACGATTCAGACTAGGACCAGGACGGAACAAGGGATCCACTGTCCCAAGTGTCGAGATAGAGGGCATCTTGTTCCATGACAAAAACAAGATCATCCTATCACACATTATTTAAACCTTGCCTAAAATACCCTAATTTTAGTCCCAAAACCCTAATTTTGCCTTAGACTCCCCTCTTTCCCTACTTTTGCCCTAGATTTCCCCTCCTTTGCCAAATGTGGAGACCATGGGAGCAGCGGTCTCTTGCTTCTACATTACGAAAGGGGCAAAGCGACCGCCACCACATTGGCATGCTCAGCCTTGAACACCCTAGACAACATAGGAACTTAGGTTGAGCGAGCAGTGATCAAAGCACAGTTAAGAAGCAAAACGAGGAGGTCTTAATCCACGAGGAGGCCCCAGAGGCTACAATGCTGCTTGCCCAGCATAATGGTAAGACCGTGCCTTCAACCAATCATCGTTGTGGTACGTGAGCCATGTCCATGGGTACAAGAAGCAAGCACTACCCTGGATAAGAGAGAGGATAAGGATGATGACGAGGTGAGAATAAGATGAGAGTGAAGATCACGAAATAGAGAAGAGGACTGGAGAGGGAAAGGGAGGGGAAGGGGGGAGAGAGAGATGGAAAGAAGGGAGCCTGGAAGGTGGAGACATGGGTTTGGGGTTAGTGTAATGAAATGGGTCTGAGGTGGCCTAGTTGAGTAGGCTACAATTGGATTTTGGGTCTGGCTTAGGCTAAGACAAATTTTAGTTAAGACTCGACAACTCGAGTCTGAGCCTAATCCGAACCCTCTAAGGCCAAGCCCAACTCTAAGCCAGACCTGTTGACAAGCCTCAAGCTAGCCCAAGCCCATTTGCAGCCCTACTTGAAACCCTCTCTCATATTTGTGGTTGAGCTCTCCAGACTTTGTTTCAACTTCATTTGATCAATCTAAGAAGTATACAACGGATGCATGGGAAAAATTTAATTAAATTTGTGGTACCAATGACCAATGAATGCCTAAAAGAAATGTCCCTTCATGTAGTTGATATACTTCCCATGTTTCTCTCTCCTCTTTGAAACAATATTTGGAGGTAGGCTTATCAAGGACTACCAAACCAATGTGCCCATGGGTGAGCCTGGGAACATATTTCAAGCTTGTCAAACATTAGCCAATCTTACCTAGAAACAACTTAGCTAGGCCAAAGGTATGTTAATTTCTTTTTGGTAGAAGAGTAGGTATGTTAATTAATAAGATAACTTATTAACTATTTATCGTATCATTATATGTTATTTGAAATCCACTTCCTATCCCTAAATCCCTATATCACTAAATCACATTGTTCTCACCCTAGATCCCTCTCTTTACATACAACCTCTCATCTCTCTCTCTCTATTTAGGTACAACCCTTTACATACATACATATTTACGAGGTAAATCAGTAAATTCTCCATATATACGAGGCAATGTTTTATATCCCATGGGACGAGGCTATGCCAGTTTGCCCATGGAACGGGACATGCTGCCATTCCACCTCGTCCCGACACTTGGGACAGAGAATATCTCAAGATTTGCCGATCGGAATGCTTGGACAATAGCAGGACGATCTTGGCCTAACACTTGAGATGATACCCCATCCTAGTGTCCCACAAGATGTCCCACGGGGACTTATAAGCTTGATACAAGGTAAATCATCCTCTCTCCACCCGACTCTATTGCCTAACACTAGACCATTACCACACCAAGGCCACTTAAATCCTAATATATTAAGGCCTTTCCCAACTATCCCTATTTAAGACAACTCAAGACACTTTTGGGACAGCAGAGGCTCTCACTAAGGCAACAAAACAAGCCTGTCCATGGCCATCACAAGCTCTGCTAGTGGGCATGCAGAGGAGGTAATACGGCAGTCATCAGCACACATAAGCAGGTGTTTGGTTTTCCTTCTCCCCCTTTTCTTTCTTCTTCATTTATGAGCCAGTCTTCTTCTTCCACTTCATTTACTTCTTCATACTCTTCTTCTTCCTAATTTGCTTTTCTTTTTTTTAGTTTTCTTTTTCCCTACTGCTGATCATGGACTATTTGAGTTTCTGCTTTAACTTTTCTTTTTTACCATCTTCTTCCTTATTGCTGGGCCTGTTGACACATCCAGCCTGCTGCGCTCTTCCCTGCATATCTTTTCCTTTTTCCCCTTATTCTTCTTGCCAGAAAGTTGGCTATATGCTGCCTCTTCTTGTTCCTCTTTTTCTTCCTCTAGCTCCTGGCTTGCTGACTTTTGGGTTAGGTGTGTCATGCATGTTCCATGTCTTGGAGAGCTTCCCTCCCTAGGCAATAGCTAACCCCAAAGGCAGTCCACTGATTGGCTCCAAACCATTGTCACGGCCTGCTCATCACCATTAATTTAACCCTCACCATATCTTTCCTCACCACCACTAATATCCTCTCTACACCATTATTCAATATGTCCCCTTCCTTTACCCACCACTGTTAAAGGCATCCTCACAGCTACCACTCTCTTCTTCTCACAACCAGCCTAATACCCCACATTCTCTTCCTATAATGTGCGCCTAGATAGGCAATCATGCCACCATGGCCAAGACAATGTTATGGATAATAAACTAGGCACCATGTTAAGCCCCAATTAGTATGGGCTCAAGCTACAAAGTCTAGGAGGTAGGCTGGGTAAAGCCAGGCTGAAGCTAGGCTTGACCCAGACCCAGCTAGTGAATGCCCGACTATATTTGGAAGGAAGCAAGAGAATGTGTTTTCCGAATAAGAAAAGTAGATTAGACACCATCTTTTAATACTATAATATTCAAAATCCATAGATGCAAACTACACTTAGGTTTGACTTGATTTATTATTCTTTCAACAAAAGTAGAAGCAAATATCACATAAATCACCCTTCAGTAATAAGTGGTGATCAGGGTGCTAGCCCAATCAAAAGGTAGACTTTTAGGAACCAAGGTGCCCTCCTAGCACCAACTGGGCACATCAGCAACCACCTTGCCTAGGATCCATGTAAGAGACAACTGTCAAAGTGATGGGGTACTTAGGCAAGGCAAACACCTTTAACAACTAAAGTCATATCATTTAAAGTCCCTTTTGGCCGTAAGACATTTTCTTGTGTTTGGATGCAACAGCAAGGATGTTTATGTTACAAATAGTGACCACAATTTTTTGGGAGGTGTGATATGTAGGATATTGTTATGCATCCTTTTGTTTTAAATTGTACTAATTGACAAAGAGTCATGAAGAGGCATAAAAGCATGGTTTCAAATTTTGGTGGGATGTCCCGCTAGGTATGGCAATACTTAACCCATTTAACCTATTTAACTTGATTTAATCCAGTGCAAGTCAGGTTAGGTTACCTATTTAACAAAATAGTTAGGTTAGGGTATGGATTTTTAACCAGCTTAATAAACAGGTTGGGTTCGAGTCAATAGATTTTTGACCTTGTTGACCTAACTTGTATCTAACCAATCTATAGCTAGTCCAACCCAACCTGATTGCCACCCTTATCGTGCTAGACACTAGGACAGGATACTGACCAAGTGTCAAGACAAGGCCATCCTGCAATCATCCCAACTCCCAATCGGCATATACTAGGACATCCCCTATCCCAAGTACAAGATAGGAAGGGCAGGCGATGCATCCCACTCCACGAGAAAACCAGGATGGCCCCACCCCATGAGATTTAAAACCTTAAATTCAAGAACCATGATGTATTATTAAAGTCATCATAGAATAGTGCAAGAGTCATGTAATTATGGATTGTGAAAGACTCATAAGTAGCCAAAGAATCATGATATAATGGATCATTAAAGTGTGTCTTCCTAAGTTGTAATTGAAAAAGAAGATCACATACAAATCATGCAGGGGAAATTTGCACATAGGAGGGCTTAGTTTTTGAGTCATCATTGCTGTTTGTATAGTTTACTGTAGAAGGTTAATATTCGAAGTTTTCTGTGATTTAATTTTTTTGATGCATGTTTACAAATTTAAATGCTGTGTTCCCATGCATATATGAGAGCCTACTTCTTCAAAGGAGAGTTTTTGAGACATGACTGTTATAAAAAGTCCAGATGTATATGTAGCAACAAGTTGTTAACCAACCTATCATGAGATGCAGAGAGTGTACAACTATTTCTAGAACCATCGAAAAAAGAGAAGTCAGCTAGCCATCCCATCTTTATCTCCATTTTGTCCCTAGATATCACATGCTTCATTACTTTTATTACCTTTTTCTTTATTATAGAATTAAACAAGGGTAGTGTCCCATGGGTATCGTTCCTAAAATAAAAGGAAACAAAGGGCTGTTTATATGTAGCAACAAGTTGTTAACCAACCTATCATGAGATGCAGAGAGTGTACAACTGTTTCTAGAACCACACTTGCACATGCACATGCATTTAGCCATGCAGGCTGGTTAGCAGAATGGTCCACCACACTTGCAATTTTAGGCTAAGTCACGCAATATATAGATGACAGTGTGGGCATTGTGAGAAAAATGACAAACTGTCCAACATGTTCCACAGCCCAATCAAACAGCCTCAAAACTTCTATCCTCTCTATCCCTGGGTGCAGCCTAATTTGCAATCAAATGGACCCAGAGTTATTCCGATCATTCAAGGAGACAAAAGAGGATAACTATCTCCCTCTTGAGGAAACAAACTGGAATTAGTAATTCAAAGAAATTTGTCCGCTGCTCATCATATTGAGAGAATCAACATAACTATCCAAAGTTACTCGTCTAGCAGCTAAACATCATTTTACAATAGAAAAGGGTGCGAAGTTGGAAGTAGCAAAGGTTAGTCAATACGAGTTCAAAATCTTAGCATGGCATCAACTGATGGAAGATACAAAGATCCTGCCATAGTAAATGAAAGGAGCTGCATACATGTGGTAGAGTTGGGTTTAAACTCAATAAGAAAGTGGTGAGGGTGATGTAACCTCTTGCAATGAAATCAAGATACTCTAGAAGGGGAAAATTTCTTCCTTAAGATGCCAAAATAGCTTGTTTATCAACTTCCACCAATTTCATCAAAGGGCCAATTACATATGTGAGTGCATATAAAATTTTCAAGCTACCTATGCAAGCAAGAGTTTATAAGTCCAAAGAAGTATTAGTGCCGAGTTATATTACAAGAGTTGGGACATCTATCTAGGATAATATGGTGACTTTCTACAAAACAAGAGATATACCAAGTTGCCCTCAAATGGAAGAGAAGCTGAAAGGAAATCAGTTAAGTTCCATCCTACTTCAAGGATATCTCTTTCATCACTTAAATCAATAGTACAACTACCTAGAGTTGTAAAAGGCAGCACCAAGATTTCATAATAAACTATATCTAGTGTCTACAACATTAGGGAAGAAAAGGAGCACAAAGGTGAGCAAGAAAAGCAAAATGGGTCTATTCTTGAAGAAAACAAGGTGAAAGGAGACACATATAGCAAGCTTAAGGAGCCTAAGAATGAAAGTAATTAGGAAGTAGCAGCAAAAGATTCACAATATTATTCTAAGGCCCTTTTTGGCATTGCTTTTGCAGGGCCAAATACCGCTTCTTAAAGGGTCAGAAGCTCTTTTGGATGGTTTTGATATGTTTAGCGGAAATTTTGAAACAACTTTCTAGCTCCTCCAAAAGCTGAAAAAGGTCTACTAAAACATAGCTCCAATATATAACTTTTGGGCAAAAGCTCTACTTGAGATGTCTCAGAAAGTTGTTATTTTATGCAAAAGACCCAAGTTTGAGCCCAACAATAAAATTTTAAAAGAATATAAATTAATATTAAGTTAACAATACTTTATAGTAATAGCTTTTAATAGTACAATACAATATAATAAAATATAATAGTATATTATATTATCATATAATAAGAATCTTATGTTATCATCATCATTATTATATTATAATAATCATATTATAATAGCATAATAATATTATACTATAATAACATTATAATATAGTACTTCTTAATATACTAAAATATCATGTCATTATATTACAAATAATATTACAAATATATTATTTTTTATAATAAATTTAAAATTTTATTATTTATTATATCTTTAGGTTAAAATATACAAATTAAGAATACTTTATAATAACAATTTTTGATAATACACATAATTGAAAGCCCTATGTAATAACATTTATCATCATTTTCTGATACTAAAAGCATTTTCTTGATTTGGTTATCAAACAAATGTTTAAGTTTCACAGCACCAAAGAAATGTAATTACTAAATAGCAAACAATTTTTTTATTAAAAGCTCTACTAGTGAAAGCCGCCAGTCTAAAGTTCTACAGATAAAAGATTTACTACCAACATCAATGCCAAATGAAGACTAAGGATTATATTCAAAAGGTAGGGCTGAAATAGACTATAATGGCCAACCTACTAAATGGCTGAATACTAACCTAGTTGCTTGGTATAATTTCCTATCATGATCGAACTGATAAACATAATTGGAATGAAATCATGCCCATGATGGCATCACGTGTAATATCCCAGAACCTCATCCACAAGGACTAGCTAAAAGGTGTTATTGAATTTCTTAATACTGTATAAGTATCCATGATCTACCTAGCATATAACTGATATGGGACTAAACACATTCCCATAGAGGCTTTACACACTCACTACATTGAAACTCTGACGTCCTTGCCAAGTTAAGAGTACAAATTAAAATAAGTCCAATCACAAACACCATGATGGCCCATGATCAACCTCAAAAAGCCCCATGCTGCAATATACCCTAGTCCATACGAGTCATATGCAAAGTTAAATTCTGATAAAATTTGTAAGAACCAAGGTTCTTACCCAAAAAAGTTAACCAAAAGATATTATTTAGATTCCTTAGGCCTACATAAGTATCAAAGATCTACCCACACATAACCAGTGTGGGATTAAACACAGAGCCGAACGACTCCTAAATCATGCATTCTTTTAGACTAACCATTGATATAGTGCCCAAGGTTGCATGCACCCCATGCATGTGAATACTTCAACAAAGGTCAACAAATCATCCTCCAGCAAAAGCCAATCAAATCAAGGTGATCATAGTTCCTTGAAAAGACAATCAAGCATAGTGGATCTCAACGTTAAGCCCATGGACACAAATCACCATGATTTTGTCTTCAACAATAGATTCCTCAAGCTGAAAAGCGAGGGTCCTAAACTTCGAAAGAGTATCTTCAATGTATTGAAGCCAAATCTCTCAATAATTGCTGGAGCAGAAACCAAGAAGGGGAAAAGAGGGGCACAAGATGATTAATTTCCAGATCTCATTTAGGTAGGGGTTTGCTGTTTATTTCCAAGCACATTGAGAGTTATACTGCCAATATTACATGTCGAGATGATGGACAGCCACGATTCAAAGTCTTAATCAGTATCCTAAGTTTATCTCAATCCAATATTCTATGTTAAACTGCTGTATCAGCATCTATGGGAACCCACTCTTAAAAGAAAACTTTAAGAAAGCTGCCTATTATAATCGGCCATATCTACCAGCTGCTATAAGTTAACAACCAACGAGAAAGGAGGGCGATCATATTTACCTCTTTTCTTTCCCTTTATTTTCTCTTGCTTAAAAATAAAGGGCATAATCCTTCAATAGGAATGAGTTCTAACTTGAAATCGGAGATGTTTAGGATTTAGAAAGAGTTGTGATTGGTGTAACTAGAAATCTTTGTGAATTCAGACTTCTGTCTGCTTGTCTCTCTAGCAACTTCTCTTCAATTTTGGCCAAGGGTTCATCCTCGTAGTTCATAGACTTGATGCTTGGAAAAACTTTTTTTCCAAATCTGAAATGTATTCAGATCATAGCACTTTTCTTTTCAATCTACCTACAATATGAGACTGTTAACAAACTTTTGGTTGCATCTGTTAATTGCCAGCAATATCAAAAGTAATCCAAGGGTCATTAGCAAAGAATCATTTAGGTATTTTAAAAGAAAACTTTTTTTATCGAGTAGTTGTAGAAATGTTAAAAAGGAAAAAAGGGTTGACTATTTTTTATGAATGAATTTCGTCCATCTCTCACTCTCTCTTTCTTCTTTCACATATCTCTTTTAATTTTTAACTCTTTTCTTACATCCACTTTATAATTCTCCACTCATCCTCCTAAGTCATTGTTATTTTTTCTCTTTTAAAAGAACTGCGCCACTATCTTTTTTCCTATAGAGAATCTGGAAATCTTATTCTCACTAAGAGGCGCTTAGAAGGGTCCCAAGACAACAGTCTATCGTATTTCCTCTTAAGTTTAGATTCCTATGCCTTCTTACCCTTCTCCAAACCGAGCTCCCTCCCTCCTATCCCCTCTCTCTAGTGCATCAGCTTGGCTAGAGATTAAATTCCAATAATTTGTGGAGAACTTAATATTAATAACAGAAAGATGTTCAAATAACACAGTCATCATGATTATATAATTGCATGGAGTATTAGTTTGAGGCACTTGCCAAGTTAGAAGCTTAAAACTTGAGGATGGGCTCTCCCCAACAAAAGGAGAATTAATGGGACACCGTCTGGATTATCTTATAGCAAACTTCATTCTTATTATTTGTTTCCAAGTCTATTATTTTCTTATATTTGTATGTGATAATTAGATTAAGTGTACATGGTAAGTGATGACAACCATCATATTTCAGGTAAGGACTATATGCATGACTTGTAAATGTGACATTTATTTTATATGCAATGTCACGAAGGGTCGAGGAGAGTAGTTCAAGGACCACAGCATAAGGTTTACTAGTGAGTCATCAAGACTACTATAAGAGTCATCTAGTACTGGACCATTAAAGAGTCATGTAGCAAGCTCTCCTCTTGCTAAAGGTGCCAGCTTACCTAGCTAGTTGGTGGTTGTACCAAAGAGAAAGCTTTAGATACCACCTTCACTAGGGTCTCGAGGTATAGGGGTAACTCACCCAAAACTTGCCTCAGTTATAAGACTTGGCAAATAACTTGATGGTTAAGATCAAGTTACAAGCTATTCATAAACAATATGCAACTTCAATGGAAAATTAGTGACCAGATCAATAAAAAAATTCCATATAACTAAAATAAGCTGATCATTTTAGGGATAATTTTTAGTGATTTCACCTATAAAGAACAATGTTTTGTAACTTGTGCTATCTGACTTAATTCAACATTTTTGGATGAATAAATATTTTAAAGCATCAATGCTTTTTATTCGAGGGAAAAAACAAAAGCATCGAGGCATTAACTTATGCTAGTGCAGCTATACGCAATTTATCTTTATTACCACCAAATGCATGTCAAAGTCATGCAGGGTGTGTACTCATGTAATGTTCGAAAACACCACATGGCTATTATTTTAAAAAAAATGATGAATAGTAATTGAAACTACAGAAGGGATTAGCAGCAGAAAGAGAACTCATAGAGTCATACCAAAAACTTGGGCCAGGGCTAGCTGGTAACATTACAACAGTCAGCTACATAACATGGCAAAATTTTCTGAAAAATGGTGAAACTCAAGAGAAACTATAGAAGGGACTGATGGTAGAAAATCAACTCAACAACATGCCAAATCTGCACCTCAAACACCCAGGAAAACCAGCCATGGACCCAATGGATCAGCTAAGGAAGAATTGACATGCACAATATATAAAAAAAATGTGGGATGACAACGGAAATGGCATTCATACAGGTCCGAACATGCACACCAGCAGTTTAATGAAATAATTATAAGATCAAGCAACAAGACAGAAAGCAAAAACTAATACACAACAATTAGTGACTATTCTCCAAGTACACGTAATACCATATTATCAATATCCAGGAAATATCATATGCTGCAACCAAATGTAGCTAAAGATTCAAAAACTCCGTAAAGAAAAGTTATACAGAGAAAATATATGTTCAGGAAACTACCTGCCGGTCAATCTTCTTCTGCCTATCCGAACTCTCCACCACTGTACCCAATGTCTCAGCCGATGTAGGATTAGAATCCTCCGACTTCCAACTTTCCAAAAAAGACACTGCATCTCTGACCACCGCAAGCTGCTCCTCCGATGGGACGTGCATTGTAGCCCAAACCTCACCCCCTTCCTCTCCGAGCTCAAACCCCAGACACTCCAACAGCTCCACCCCTCCTTTTACCTCGCCAACTGCCTCCTTAATCTTCGGATTGCCCATTCTTATTCTTCGAAATTTCTCATTCTCCGGCTCCCGGACGACATTCCTCAGCAGCTTCAGCACGACCTCCACCGCCCCATCCGCCGAGACGGCAGACAAGAAAGTCGAGACATGCTCCGCCACGACGCCATTTCCCAGTGGAGCGGTCGCGGCATCTTGGGTAAGGCAGGCATCGATGTGGGCGGCGACATCGGCCTCCGAAGGGAAGGAGCGAGCGCAGACGGGGCACTCGAAGGAATTGACAGAGGACTGGGTGAAGCCGTTGACGAGGTGGCGTCCAGAGGAGACGAGGGGGTCGAAGGGGTTGAATTCGGTGGAAGGATTCGGTTCGGAGGGTTTGGGGACGGATTTGGGGGAGGGCTTGGGGAGGGATCGGGAGGTGGGAGGAGGGCGGATTGGCAGGAGACGGGAGGCGGCGGCGGAGGCGGCGGATGAGGAGGGAGAGGATGCGGCTGCGGAGTCGGAGTCGGAGGAGGAGCCGAGGACTCGTCCTTGGCCTTTGAATTTGGAGGAAGGGGAGGAGGAGAAGGGTTTGTTGACCTTCTTCATGAGGCCCTTCATCTTGTCCTTCACATCTTCCATCGCGGAACGGGAAGGCCGCAAGAGAAATTGGAAACTAGGGTTTGGGGAAGGAGGAGAAAGGGAAGCGGGTTGTCAGAAGGAATGGGAGGAAGGGACGGAGGACACGAGAGACTTCTTGACTTCGGGGAACCCGCTGCTTCGCGAGTAAGAACAGGAGAGAGGGGACTTCACGCGGATATCTCACCGACTTGGCCTGTGCAGATGGGACGGCAGAATGGTGGAAACGCGCAATCGGGCATGAGCGGCTGAGCTGGAACTGTTCTAACGGTAACGGATCAGGTTGTATAAATGTTGTCAACAGGCCATCGTAAAAAGTTGAGAGGATGTTTGATCATTCCAAAATTAACGATATGGGCGGAGTTGATGATCATCATATTTTATTATACCATTAGTTTTATATGATAGTGGTCTTAAATTATCCTTACTTTTTAAATCACCATCTAATTCAGTAACGAAATATCCATCTTTGAAGTTGGAAATCTAAAATTATCCCATAGAAGTAATCTTGGATTAAAATTTGAGGACAGAAATACTTCCAGTCCAACAGAAAAAATTAGTATATTAATATACTATCAATATATTAACTCAATATTATATATATAATATTATATTATTAATTATATTATTATCATATTATTATTTAATAATAATTTAAATTATAGTAAAAATATGTTATTATACTTTATATTTATATAACAAAATTATTTAATATATTACTTCTATTTGCCTTTCTCTAATCAAAATTATTAAAAATATATATATTATAAGTATAAATAAAAATATTAATTCTATAATAACAATTAATATAAGACTAATAACTATATTTTTATGCAATATATTAATAATTAATATTTTAATAAATATATTAATATTTTATTATAATATATTTTATATGATTAATGAATATGTTTTTATGGAATACATTAGGGATAATTTTGGTATTGTATGGTCAGTGATCTTGGATTCTTATAAAATACCAAACGGATTACTCATGGATACTTATGAATCTTTAATCACTAGAGTATGACATGCCAAACACGATGATCTTAGATCATCGAGGATTAGATTATCCTAGAATAAAGATCACCAGTGATCTAAGATCACCTCGGTAATCCCATTTGAGTCACAAAACACCATCTTAGGATATACTAAAGAAGGTGTTGCGGAAACCTCTAGTTTATCGAATGGCTAGAAATTACAATCAGGTCAGTGTTCTTAGCTAAAACTACTAATCTTTTTGGAAAATTACTTATCTTAATAAATAATAAATATTTTTAGTTTATTAGGAGCAATTGGTATTCTTCATATATATATATATATATATATATATATATATTCTTTTCATCATATAAAAAAATAACAAGAGGAATGGTTGCAATCTTGTGGACGTGTTTATGGTTTTAAATGAAAAGGGGGTTACCCAGCAATGCTACCCAAAAGGAAGGAAGGGTGAATTGAGTTATAAAAATTTTAACAATAGTGTGCAATTAAAGAATTCTATTTTCAATGTGCGTGTGATGAGAATGCAAGAATATGAAGTAAGATATAAACAACAAAAAGCAAGCAAGGCACAAAATTTTATAGAGTTCGGTGTCAAACTCACCACCTACATCCACTCTCTAAGGCACACTTCTTAGAAATTTCACCATAATTTATTCAAAGATTACAGTCTAATTGTTTTACACAAGCTCACAATCAACCTAGTTGATCTTTAATGGTGATCAACCACTACCACCCCTTATCAAAGCCTTCCCTAAACTTGATAGAAATACAATATAGTATCCACAGGTTTCAACCCTTGAAACTTATTACAATCAATAAAAAGAGAATGCAAGAAGATTAGCTCTTTTAAGAGCAGAAGATCAGTCGTTGAAGCTCGTGAGGAAACACTTGTTGAACTTAATATGGACTTGAAAGCTTTACAATTAATTCTCTCAAATATGGTGGATGTAATCTTTAATGCTCACACTAAATTCTTCTCTTCTTTTCTTGCCAAGAATAAAGGTCAAGTAAATATGAAAAAATCATCAATAATAGCAAACCCAAAACATTTGCCGCCTAGGTTTGTAGTCCTAATTAGCCCAAATAAGTGCATATGCAATAATTCTAATAGTCTAGAAGTTGAAACTGTATTTTTTGATTTGAAAAGAACCCTAGTTTACTTTTCTAATTAGCATGCATCAAAAATTTTATCTTTTCCAAAGTTTATCTTAGGTAATCCTACAATAAAATCTTTTCCAACTAATTTTGAAATTAAGTCCATACTAGCATATAACCAGCTAGTTTCATTGACTTTGGCATTCATTGCCACTAGACACTTTACATTTTGCATGGAGAGATCATCAAGCTCAATCATGTAAACATTTCTATATCGATGTTAATGATATTTATACCATTGTCAATGGGACTAAACACAATGTGCATGAATGCTTCAAAAATAAAATTGAAACAAAAGCTAACTAATACTAAATAAGTTATGTTTTAAGTAATCTACTAACAATATATTTTTAATAAGGGTGGATGAGGTGATACCAATACTACCTATACCGATGATCTTTCGTTTACCGTTGTCGCCAAAAGTGACCACCCCTCCATTCTTTGCCTTTGGGGTGATAAACTATGATCCATCTTCCATTATATATCTTGAGCAGCCACTATCTAAGGATCATCTTCTATTCATGCCATAAGCTGCTAGACACACGTACAACAAAGAAAATTAAGTTTTTAATTTAGGTACCTAAGCTTTTTTGGATTCTTGCAGATTAGTAATCATAGTAACCTTACGAACCCACACATTTTTAATAGTTAATTTACCAAATTTTTTGGAGTTGCAAGTGAAAAATTTATGACTTATTTTACCACAGTTGAAACATGTTATATTAGTAGAATAATTACATGATGATTTAACAAACTTGTTTTTCAAAAGTTTTTATTTTTGCAATGGATTATAGCTAAGGCCAGCCTTGTTATATACAACACATTAGCTATCTAATATCATCTGAGCTTAATGTAAATTTGTCTACAAGAAGTCTTAATCTATCTACTTTCTTTAGATTTAGATTTTCATTAGCTAGCAATTTCTTTTCTTTGAGAATATCTTCATTTTCTTTGGTTAGATTCTGATTTAGCTTTTTAAGTTCTTTGTTTTTCTATTCTAATTTTCTTAATTCACTTATAATATCTTGTAATATTAAAATTCTTCTATAGTAAAATCAGTTAGTGTTTCAAAAATTACCTCTTCCTCATTAGCCATGAGACACAAATTTGTTATTTCTTGTGTCTCTTTTTCCGAGCTTGACTCGCCGTTGTTGCTCCAAGTCGCTATCTTTGTCTTCTTGATTTTTTTGGGGCCCTTCTTGAGGAGAAGACAAGCCTTAGAATCTTTGAGCCTCAAGCATTCAGAGCAAACCATCTAATCCTTCTTCTTCTTCTTCTTGCTGGTTTTCCCCTTGGGGTGGGCTTCTTCTTAAAACTTTGCCTTTTTTTTCCTTATGAATCTCCTAAACCTTCTAGTAATCAGGGCCATCTCCTCATCATTACCAGCATCCCTAGATTCCTCACTTCCCTCTTCATCCTGGGCCACTAACTTGAGGGTGATTGTCTTCTTCTTCTTTGACTCCTCCTCACTATTATGCTTCATAATGAGTACGTGTGACATCAAAGGACCAGGCAACTCCTCTAATGGTAGGCTGTTGAAATCTTTCGCTTCTTATATAACAGTCACTTTTGCTTCCTATGCCCTCGATAACGATCTGAAAATTTTTCTCACCAGATCACTGTTAGTGTAAGCCTTTCCAAGATTTTTCAATCCATTAATAATATCTGTGAATCTAATGAATATTTCTGTAATAGATTTTCTAGGTTCCATTTAATAGATAGTGTTAAACTTGAAACTTTAGCATCTGAGTTACTTTTGTTCTCGTGCTACATTCTGCAGCATTGAAGAGAGGCCCTCTGACATAATTCATATGTGATCCAATGCTCGAGATTATGATCTGGGGAGTACCATCTCAAGGAAGCAGACGTTGGAAAAAACCTAGAAAGCAAAGAAAACAAATACTTGATCAGTCCGAGTTGCTCATGCTCACTTTAAGCGAGACCATTTAAATTGACAAAGCAATTCAGTAGTTTAACCGGATAAGTAATCCACTCCTATAGGAATTCAATCTGACCAAAGAAATTCTTTAGCATTGATTTTAGATAGCACGTTGTCCTTCGACATACAGAAGATGCTAAGCACCTTGCTCAAAACATAGGAAGCATGACATCATTTACTAATGATATGGTCACATAAAATACTTGAGTTACCATTACTTTCCACCCTTTTACCTCTACAATTGTTACTCAAAACAATTGAATGATTCGCGGAGCAAACATTACGGTCGCACTTTTCATTTTCCAACCTAAAATCATATTCCAAATTCACAGAACAAGAACTCAGATACAGGGACTCATCCTGGATTCAAGTAAACTATTCTCCATATGATTCTTATGTAACTTCTTATAAAAATAAATAAACTCTAAAGAATTGCTCTACTTGAATAAATCGATATAAGAAAACAATGGATGATGTAGCGAATGATCTCTGATTTGTTTTATATCAGAGTTACTAATGTTTTCTCAAACAACTCCTAGAATGAAAAATTCAAATAGAATATTCAACAGAATGCGTGGAATGTCATGCAAAAACATCATTAAACTAAATGCTAAACCGTTGAAACTATTTTCCAGTTTAGATTTCATAATTCACATATTCTAGAACCATGCATTTGCGAGAATAACTATCAAACTTCTCATATTTTCATCACACAACCATGAATACAATGTCATCCTTCAAAACTTAAAATACTAAAATAAAACATTTACCAAAAATGTAGAATCAGACCTAAAAATTACCAGTATAAATGACAAAATGACTTTAACATGATTGTTTCCAGCTATTCTTGAAATTTTACATTTATGGGAATTATGGCTTTTCTGAAATATACAGGAAATACTATGATTTTTTTTTTTGCAAATGAACATGGCAAGAAGCAATATCAAGGTATCAACATTGTCAAGTTTTCCCATTCCTTCATCATATGCTCGTCAATAATATTCCAATGTCTCACAAAAATCCTCACACGATATTCAATATCTTGCCAATGTAGAATCTTCTTCTCTATCACCTAGCTGCATTGCTATTTAAAATATATATACATACATACATATATATATATATATATAGTGATTTTCACAAACTTTTTGCCGAAGCCACCATCCAAACAAGAAGGACGTAAAAAATCCCTCGTCTTTGACCGTAAATAACAAGCCTAACAAGAGACACTAAATGCTTTAGGCCCTGTTTGGGGAGCTGTTGGAAGTAGAGCTGTTTGAAATAAAGCTGTTACAAAAAGCTGTTTGCTATTTGATAACTATATTTTTAAAGTGTTGTGGCACTTTAACATATGTTTGGTAAACAAACTGAGAAAGTACTTTTATATGACAAAATTATCATAAAGGACATTGCATGGTATTATACAATAGAGCATAATAAAACATAACATATATTAATACATAATATACGTTATAGTATAATATTACTGTAATATAAAATATTATTATTATAATATAGTAATATGACATTGCATAGCATAGCATAATGGTAATATAATTATTAGAGTAAATTAATTTTCTATAATATAACATAATATTAAATTATTTAATATAACATATTAATATATCATGATATAATGTAATATATATTATATTTATAGTATAATACAATAATAAAGATATAAAATATTATAATTATTAGTATTAATTAATTTCTCATAATATAACATAATATTAAATTATTTAAAATAACATATTAATGTATTATGATATAAATATTTATTCATTGAAATGTATTTATTTATTATCTTATTTATTTATTCATTCATTTATATAAATATTTATTTATTTATTCTTTTCTTTTCTTTTCTTATCTTTTCTTTTATTTTCTTTTCTTCTCTTTTTTTTCTTTCCTTTTCTTTTTCTTTTTTCCTTTTCTTTTTCTTTTCTTTTTTTCTTCTTTTCTTCTCTTTCCTTCCTCTCCCCCTTCTCCGTTTTTCTCCTCCCGCGCGGTCGGCAGCGCCGGAAGGGGGTCAGACCACGGCGGCCGCGGAAGGGGGCCAAGCCATGGCCGACAGCGCCTACGGCAGTCTCGGCGTCCGCGGTTGGCCCCCTGGGAAGGGTTCTCCTCCCGCATGGCCGACAGTGCCGGAGGGGGTGCAGCACTGCAGCGGCGGGGGAGAGGGAGGGGGTGCGGCACTGCAGCGACAAGGGAGAGTGAGGGAGTGCGGCGGCGAGGGAGAGGGAGGCACTGCAGCGGCGGGGGAGAGGGAGGGGGAAGGAGGGGGTGCGGCAACGGGGGAGAGGAAGGGGGTGCGGCGCTACAGCGGGGGATTGGGAGCGTGGGTGGGAGAGGAACAGGCGATGAGATGAGGTTTTGGGAAGAAAATTTATTTTTAAAATAGGAGTATTTTGGTCAAAAATAGAGCTTCCCGATAAGGTTGAAAACAGGATTTTCGAAAAGCTCTAAATTGGAGCTTCTCCCCAAAAATTGTTTTCAGCTTCCCGCAAAAGCTGAAACAGCTTTCCGAAAATTTTACTAAACACAATTTTTTATCTAAAAGTACTTTTGGAGGACCAGAAAATGCTTTTTGACCCTCCAAAAGCTCCCCAAACAGGGCCTTAGTATTCCAAAATTCCAACCGATCAATTAAAGGTATCAAGGTTCTAAAACTCAAGTTTAGCTTCAGTTCCATATGTAGAGATTTGATTTCGATAGTTTCGGCAATTTCAGAAATCTCACCAACCTTTAGAATAAAAATTAAAAAAGTTAAATATATTTTATATTATTCTATTGTGTTTTGAGTTATGTAGAATCATTATGGGTAGTTTAGAACCGAAATCATATGAATGCTTTAACATGTTAGCATGAACTTTTCACTTAAATGTATTATGTTTTCTTACACTTTTCCCTGACTTCTATAATTTTCTTACGATTTTATCTACTTTTTGTAAATTTTCCATACTCTAATTTTTGCACTCTGATTAACTTCACTCTATACATGTTTCCTTTTATTTCATTTTAATAACTCATATAAGTGATGAAAAAAACATCAAAATTTATTTTTGTTCCATTTTATTATAAATATTCACATAGGCAAGAATAATTCATCTATGCATATCTCATTTTAATAACTCATCTAAGCAAGATAAGCCTATCCAAAACACACCTTATTTTATTTCATTTAATTAACACATTGAAACAAAAGCAAATAAAGAGTTATATTTGAACAATCAATCAAAGCAAGAAAATCCAACCAAATAAAAAACTATATTTCATTATTTCTGATACAGCTTATGCATCACAACAAAGTTCAACAAAAAAAAAAGAATAATTCATTTATGCAAGAATAATTCATTATAAATATTCACATAGGCAAGAATAATTCATCTATGCATATCTCATTTTAATAACTCATCTAAGCAAGATAAACCTATCCAAAAACACACCTTATTTTATTTCATTTAAACAACATATTGAAACAAAAACAAATAAAGAGTTATATTTGAACAATCAATCAAAGCAAGAAAACCCAACCAAATAAAAAACTATATTTCATTATTTCTGATACAGCTTATGCATCCCAACAAAGTTCAACAAAAAAACACGCACTAGTTAAATAGTTGGGAGTCTTAGGCCCTGTTTGGGAGAGCTTTTGGAGGGCCAAAAAGCACTTTCTGGCCCTCCAAAAGTACTTTTAGACAAAAAAAGGTGTTTGGTAAAATTTCTGAAAAGCTGTTTCAGCTTTTGCGGGAAGCTGAAAACAGCTTTTGGGGGGAAGCTCTAAATTTAGAGCTTCCCCCCAAAAGCTGTTTTCAGCTTTGTCGGAAAGCTGTTATTTTACCAAAAGTACTCCCATTTAAAAACCCTTTTTTCCTCCCAAAGTGGCCCATCCACCGCCTCTTCCTCTTCCGCCCATCACCCTCCTCTTCCTCTTCCTCTTCCGCCCATCCCCCTCCTCTCCATCTCCCCCGCCGCCGCCCACGACGCCCTCCCCCTCTTCTCCCTCCTCCGCCGCCGTTCCGTCTCCCTTGCCGCGACCCCCTCTCCCTCGCCGCCGCCCTCGATGCCCTCCACCTTTTCTCCCTCCTCCTCTGTCGTTCCCTCTCCCCTACTGCTGTCGCCAACGCCCTCCTCCTCTGCCGCTCTCTCTCCCCCACCGCCGCCTCCGACGTCGTCTTCCTCTTCTCCATCCTCCTCTGCTGCTCCCTCTCCCCCGTCGCTGCCCCTGACGCCCTCCGCCTCTTCTCCCTCGCCCGACCACCTCTCCCTCTCCCCCGACCGCTCTCCCTCTTCCTCAAAGCTTCTCTCTTCGGCTTCGTCGCCCATCCCCCGTCGTCGTGCCGCCGGGAGCTTGATCGCCCCTTCCATGACCACGCAGGAGAAGTGAGGCAAGGGAGGAAGAAGGGAGGGGAGAAGCTTCGGAAAGGAGGAAAAAGAAAGAAGAGAAGGAAAAGAGAAGAAAAGAAAAATAAAAGAAAAGAAAAAGAAAAGAAGAAAAGGAAATGAAAAAAATAGAGAAGATAAAATAAATAAATAAATAAATAAAAATATTAGTAATTATTTAACCAATTTTATCATCTAGCTAGAAAATTTGTTAGGGAGATAAATAGTCATCAGAAGAGTAAAAATTAATTTATGCTAACAATTAAATTTTTTTATATTTTTATTATTGTATTATACTATAAATATAATATAATATTGTATCATAATACATTAATATGTTATGTTAAATAATTTAATATTATATTATATTATGATAAATTAATTTATGCTAATAATTATAATATTTTATACCTTTATTATGTATTATACTATAAATATAATATTATATTACATTATATCATAATATGTTAATATATTATGTTAAATAATTTAATATTATGTTATATTATGGAAAATTAATTTATGCTCATATTTTTGATGATATTGGAAATCGTGGGGTGCCTTTTGGGCGGCGGCGTCCGCCCACGGCAACGTACGTCCGCCTTGGCTCCCTTCCGTCGAGACTGCCGCTGGCTAACTGCAAATGGTCATCAGAAGGATGAAAAATGAATTTACACTAATAATTATAATATTTTATACATTTATTATTGATTATACTATAAATATAATATTATATTACATTATACCATAATATATTGATATGTTATGTTAAATAATTTAATATTATATTAAATTATTATTCTATGGTATACAGTGTTATAGTACTATATTATAATAATATTATATTATTTAATATTAATATTATACTATATTATATTTTTATGTATTAATACATATTATATTTTATTATGCTCTGTTTATAATACTAGTAATGTCTTTTATGGTCATTTTGTCATACAAAAGTACTTTTTCAGTTTGTTTACCAAACACATGTTAAAGTGCCACAGCACTTTAGAAATGTAGTTACCAAACAGCAAACAGCTTTTTATAACAGCTCTACTTCAGACAGCTCTACTTCCAACAGCTCTATTTCCAACAGCTCTACTGCCAACAGCTCCCCCAAACAGGGCCTTAGATATGTATCGAATAGTATTGTTAGAATCTAGAAAGCACAAACCATATTTACTTGCTAAACAGAAAATGATAAATAAATAACAATAGTTTCAATTGATTTTGGCCAAAATCGGTGAAACCAGCAAAAATTAATCAAAACTGGCAAAGATTTATGGAATCCAAAAATTTCAATCAGTTCTGCATCAGTCTTGAACAAAATGGATCAGTTTCACCCAAGATGTAACCTTTAATTGATCTCTATATCATGCTAATAAACTTGAGATTCCCTGCATTCGGGTCTTTGCTGACTCCCGGCGCGCGACTAGAAACAATGATGGTTGCATTTTTCTAATATCAAAATTCAGGTATCCCAAATATTTCTTTTTTCCACCAAAAGGGGAAAAAAGAATTATTTGGGATTCTGCTAATAGTAAGTTAGTAGAAACAAAAATATCCAGCATAAAGCTAGCTAATCTTACAAATTAAAACATCCAAACAAAGACCAAACAAAATCAAGAAGCGCTGCGCACTTGTCAGTGGAAATTGTGTATGACCACTTGTGAATTATAAATAAGTACAACTAGGAATTTATCCAACTTCTCATGTATTCAGCATAAGCAGCAGCAAAGGTCATCAATGAAATGATGCTTCTAGAACATTGGCTAAATCCCATAAATGGCAAACATCCAACAGTTGTATTTTAATTTCACTTAAAATAATTTTAAGATAGCCTTTTCACACGAAAGAGCATTCAATTGTCCACAGCACAGGTCCACATCATTATCAACAATGCCCAAGACCTTACCCATTAAAATCCTAGGCAATTTCAGAGGTTTTCCCCTATTTAAAAGAATTTGAAGGTCAATCAATAAGCTAGGTCCCTAACAAAATTGTTTAGGTGCCATGCCAACTTCAGTCTTGCCTAAAGTTGACTTGTCCGACCACTTGGCACCAACTATTCAAGGTTGACATTAGGCAAACAGCCACTTGTACATCATACATTCATACCATGGAGCATACTCAAGCTAGATCATATCATACCAAAGTTTAAACTTATTGAAAACAAAAGTCTCATGCTCTCTTAACACCAAAATACTGAGAACTTCTGGCCAATAATAAGACATAATGTATGTCTACCCAAAAAATAATACATAATAAATATCTCTTCCCATATGACAAATGATATGAAAATGCATCAAATAGAAGAAAAATCCAATAGAAATACCAAAAAAGAAAATGTATTAGGATCTATCACCAATAACCACAAAGAACAAGATCTAGGTCTCATTTCAAACCCATCTATTTAGTGCTAAAACAATAACTAATCTACCGCATCTCCAGCACTACAATCTTCCATACAAAAGATATCAAATTTCTACCTCAAAGCAAAAATATGTCTAAGTAATATACGGAATGCAAAGCTAACATAAGAACATGAGATCAAAAAGAATGTAGTCTCCAACATAGGTCTTTGTCAGAAAATTGTCAGAAAGCAAGGCTACGGCCATTCAGCAAGTAAGAAAAAAGGTGAAAACAATTAGAGAAAGACGGATCCTAACAGAAGAAAAATCCATACATATGTTAAAGGTAACCTAGTGACTAAATCAGTTATCAAAAGATGGTACGTAAAGGTGTAACACAAAATTAAGCATTCAGTATGAGACTTGATATTAACGCAGAAACATTTTAACATGAGAAATGATTTCTCCAACAACAATACCTCCTCATTACAAGGGAAAGCTTGAATTTAAAAATAGAATATAAACTCATAAGACCAATTCAAGAAGAAAACGGAAACCCTGTCGTATGACTAAATGTTACAGTAAAAGATGATAGACCACCCATTAATTGTAATTTCTCTAGAACAAATATCAAACCTAAATGCAGGCATAAGCATTCCACACATTCTCCAAGTCATATCTATAATATTTAACTCACCAAATATCTAGTTATTGTAGTTTACAAACTCATCAAACTGATAATGCAAAGTAAGTATTCATATAACACTATACATCTGCCTTGCTTCATATCTACATGAACTTTAGATCCCATAAGTCAGGAAATTGAGAACAGGGCCCAGACATACTGATTTCTAGTTCTTGATATATAATAGAACATAAGAAAAATTAATCACAAAAAATGCTCACGTTTAGAATCCAAGAAAACATCCAAACCAATCCCAATCCACAAAAGGATCTAAGAAAAATGCACTGCTAAAGTGGCATAAAAGAATAACAACCAGAATTCAGAAAGAAATTAGATCTTGGGGGCAATCATCATCATTTAGGACATCTTAGGTCAAACAAAGTGAACTGAAAGTCATATAAATTATAACTCTCCGGAATTGAACTCATAAATCTCCAGGAACTCACACAACTGACTTACAGTATATACTTCCCACTTTCAGCACATGACCTTAGCTCATCTAACTAAATAACAACATTCACTTGCCACTTTCAAGGCATGAGTTAACTTGTTTTGATATAGCATCCAGAAGATCAGCATTCCCAGGTTGGGACTTCTGTCACTGTAATATTATATTTATATTCAAATATAGCAAACCTTGTTTAACAAAATTACATGATTGGGAATGGTTGAGCAAGTTTGATTATAGAAGATTATGATTAAGCATGTCCCTGTTATCACTCTAATTTTAGACACTTATCTTACACACCTATTTCTAGAACTAGAACAAAATTTAAGGAACTTGCATCCAGCAATTTTTCATAGCTTTCAACCTAGGTAACCAGGGGTGTTCATTCACTAGTTTGTTTATGTGATTTTTTGGGGGAAACTCAACAAAAGATGAAGAATAAGGTGCTTATGCCTATAGAGACTTACCAGCTTGCACACTGCTCAAACAAAAAAGCCTGAACACTTAAGTCTCTGATCCCTGTAGCTAGGTTAGAATGTGCAGTCAAATAAGGTGTAAAAAACTTAAACAAACCAGTGGAAACCAAAGCGATCACAAATAGATCAAGATGGCTAAATTGAAAGATCACCCATGCCCACAAAATTTAACCCTCACTAATCCACATCCTGTTCATACCTCAGCTAAGTTTTTTCAAGTTTGGATCAACACTAAAAATTCTATTCCCCAAAATCAAGTCTAATTATAGATAACCAAAACCATCCAGTTACATTCATTAAAGACCAAATGGACAAATTACTTCCAAGCAAATCAACTTAAGAGCACAAGTTTGAGAAAACACTCACTTTGTTTCACCAGTAGAGAAAATAAGGAAAAAAGTACAGCATTAAAAGAAGAAAAAGAAAGAAGAGCACCTCCGATAATTATCTACATGTATCCATACAAGATTGAGAACAAGAAAGAAAAGGAGCTCTCACAATCATCTATCTATATTGATACAACATTGAAAACAAGATTATATAAAGTTTCTTGCAACAACCATGAACATTTAGAAAAATGTTAGAAATAAGCTCCATGCCTATGCACCATAATTGAAAGTGCAGGTGCTGTCTGAACCTGCGAGAAGTAGTCCTTTCAAAAATAATATGTATTATCACAACATAGCGTGAAAAGCGAGTATATAAAATGCAGTAATTAGAAGCTATTTTGGAAACAAAGATAATGACATACAAGAACATGATCGCAAAGCAACTAGAAATCAACCATATATGACAAAAAAGACAACAAAACAGTTTAATTAAAATGGTCCATAATTGCTGCTATGCTACCAGTCAAATCAAAGTCAGAAGAAAAAAATGGAGCAGACGTAGCGTTTACCCCAGCTCAGTCATCACATAATGTCTTTTTTAAACATTCATCCAAACGCCATGACCAAACCTCCCCAAACACAACAAGAGGGAAGAAAATTAATCTTCATAATTGCAATCCATTCTCGCATCAAAGACCAATCAGGTTCTTCCACTCCAAGCAATCACTAGAATTATTATAGTAGTTGTCTTATCACGAACACAAGAAAAATATTAAATTGGACTGCACCAAAGCATCCCAATGTTATCATTATTTTACTCAATGACTGTAGCACTATTCTTTGAAATATTATGTATTAAAAAAAAAAGTTGAAATCTTGGACACAGTAAAAGGAAGGGGTTAGAAAATAAGAGCACCACCATCAATTCAGTCAGTCATTTTCACTAACACAGTAAACTAGTACAGCTAGCATAGCGTACATACAAATTCCAAGCACAACAACAGAGTCCATCCATCCATCCATCCATCCACCCACCCTAAGAAACCCCACAGCAGCAATTAGAGACCAAAGAAGCAAAAGAAAAAGAAAAGAAACAGCAGCAACAACAATTAGGTTTAGAGCATCCCCTAGCACTGCTCTGCTTCATTCAAGTCAAGCCCCGTCGCTGGCTACGACGGGCTTCACCTTCGGAGGCCGGCCTCGGCCCCTCTTCGCCGGAGCTCCCTCGGCAGCCGGAGCGGCGGCGGCGGCGGAAACGGCAGGCCGGGCCTTTTTTGGGGGCCGGCCGCGGGCCCTGGGGAGGCCTTTGTTGGCCTTGGCGACGGCAGCGGCGAGGGGGTCCTTGGGCTTGGGGGGGCGGCCGCGAGGGCGGGGAGGGGGGAGGACGGTGCCCGGGGGAAGGACGGGCTTGGGCTTGGGGGGCCGGCCGCGGCCGCGCTTTGGGGGAGCGTCCGGGCCGGGCTTCACGTAATTGTTCTTGACCAAGAGAAGCTCCCCGCTCTCCTTCATCCGGGCCAGGTGGGCCGTCAGCAGCGACGAGTGCGACTGCGGCAGCTCGCCATAAGACGACTCGATGTACTTGGATATTGCCGACTTGTTCGACCCATTCTTCTCGTCCAACGCCGTGATCGCCGCCAGTATCATCTAGACTCCACGACCCATCACAAATAGCAAATCAATTAATTCCATTTTCTTCCAGAGAGTGTTAGAATGAAACACCAAAGCTTAGGCTTTGAAGAGGATTTCTTCCTCTTTTTGGTTTGTTTTCTGTTTTGATTGAGTGTAAGAAAAAAACGTACCTCAGGATAAGAAGGGAGATTGGGGGGCTTGGAAACTTCTTCAGTGGCCATGGACAGAGTGGGAGTGGGTGGGGAGCAACCTGTTTTCTTGAGGTTTATTTTGCAAGGGTGGGACTTAAAAAAGGGAGGTTCGGGACGGACCGACGCGGAGGGGGGGGCGGGGGAGAGGAAGGAGGAAAGGAGGTAATAAAAAAAAGGAGGGCGAGGGTGGGGGTGGGATTTGTTTTGGGTGTGGATGGACGGATGGGATGTAGAGAGGCCGGAGAGATCGGAGCGTGTTGAGTGGTGGAGGAGAGATCACACGGATCGCTGAAGTGGGATGGGATGAGCGCTGCCTCTCTTTTGTTTTTTTTTTTTAATCCTTTCCTCGCTGTCTTCGTAACTTCGTGCTAGCGTTATGACAAGTCGGTCACCAAAACGCCTTTGATCTTTGAGATATTAACTTCCAATGCCACCAATGTTTTACCTTGGAAGTAAGTGATGATTTATCCCATAATAATGTTATGTTTAACTGATTAAATAATAAGCCTGGTCTAGTGATGAGATGAAAACTTTCAGCATAAAACAAGGTCGACGAAAAACTCATTAAATCATGCTGCTGTTTATTATCACTATTCATATGATAAAAACTATTATCCATGAGGATTTAGATGATAATTGTCGATGCTTCTGTTATTCCACTTACAATTAATAAACAATAGCATTAGTTATCATTATTCACTGGATAATATTAAACTAACATGAAGATTTAAATTAAAATGTTGTTTTGCTGGATAAACTTGTAGGAATGTCAAATAGCAATAGTTGCTCTCATTGTATAATTGTTGTTATAATGAGATCACAAGTAAAAATTCATCATCAACATGATGAGAGCCTCCAAAACCATTGAAATGAGTTTTATCTAATTTCCATTATATTTATAATGTTCCCCTTTTATTTATGTTATCTGCTTAGAAAAGAACCATTTTCACTTTATATTTGTAGTATTTGTTGTGGGAATAGATTATCTCTTC
Source organism: Phoenix dactylifera (assembly GCF_009389715.1). NCBI lineage: Eukaryota > Viridiplantae > Streptophyta > Magnoliopsida > Arecales > Arecaceae > Phoenix > Phoenix dactylifera. The sequence continues at coordinate 24,629,983 of NC_052399.1, forward strand.
TTTTTCCCGCTTTTAACTCGTTATAGCAGCCATTACATTACCAGAATAATAGCCATTACTTGAATTCTTTCATAGTTTATGATGTTATGATTATATGTCTTTAATTAGTTACTTTCTGTCATAACGATTTATATGACCATCATAATAATTATTTAGAAAAATGTTTGGCTAAGAAATTAAGGTTTTCACTATAATGATATATAATGGCTTTGGAGGTGTTGGTGCTCTTTCTATCCTGTCTGGATGTGGCAAAGAAAAATGATGACAAGCCAGATGGCTACAGATAGATGCGAATGGGCTGCAACTGGCGTCGAATCAGTCGAAAAGATGATGATCGAAAGGAGAATAGAAAGCAGTGAGGTCTAAGTACTTTGACCTTCAAAAACTTTTGCCACCATCACACCATCATTAGAAGAAGATGAATAAGGAGTGCAACATTAGGTTGCAATAGAAAGGTATAGTGATGGGCTATGGTAGAGGGTTATAACACTGAACTGCAATAGTAAAAGTTAAGTTACAATTACTCCTAGGGTAGAAGCTTTTAGTGGATAAAATTAAGATAAAATAAAATTCTATGGATTGAATATCGAAGGGTCTTTAACATATAGTACAAATCCAATATTTATACCAAATTATAATAATTGTCCACTCTGATAGTTACTACCCCCGTTTGGCCTCTATTTTTTGATAGTTCTATTAACTGACGCCAGTTGTTCTCTCACTATGCACGTCCATCAGAACAACCTAACCTTACACCACCTATTAGATCGATAGTCACACTAAGTCGACTAAAACCCTTGTTGCATATTCATTCGGCCTACTTTATGTTGGCACCTTGTTTGGCCCTTTTTTGTATGTATCAAGCCTCTGGTATGATTCCTCAATCAGCTTCTACATGGCATCCATTCGGCCTCAGCTCTTAGTATATTTCTAAAACCCCTTCTACCTATTCTTACTCTACCATGCGGCTAACTCAGCACGTGCCGCCCATGTATTGCTTTGAGCATGGATGTGGTGAAACAATGCCCTCCACATTCGAGTACCTATACAAGGTCGGCTCTCCAAATAATTACCCCTATTGAAATCCGAGCCTTTTTCAAATTTATCTATTCCTTCGGTAGTGGCCATGTGCCAATGCAACATTTTGTATTTCAAAGGGTCGTTGCCTATAGTCACTATGCAAACTCTTCAGATCATGTCTCATTATGGGAGACTATCCCTTTATAGTGAAACAATTAAGGCACCACAAACACAAGAAATTTATAGTGCTTTGGTGCCAAACCCAGCACCTACATCCACTCTCCAAGCTCCCTAAATGAGAATTTCAATCTACTAAACATCCGTAAATGATTACAAACATCGAAAACCACTAACCAAGAATTCTAACTTATCCCAAGCTAGCCACTCATTTCTCGGATACGAACAAACACTATACAATCCATTTCAAGGTGCGAATAAATTTTTCTCCAAGTTTCAGCACGCCTGAAACTTGTCACCCGCAAGTATAAAGTGATACAATAAAAAAACAATGCTCCTTAATGAGCATAAATAAAATCAATAAAGCTCTTTTTGATTTGCTATGAGAAGCTCTCTTTGCTTCAATTAAAAATCTTTAGTTAATGATCTTGAACTGGTGGTTGTGCTTGTATTAAATACTTCTCAATAAATGAGTCTCTTTTCCTTTCAAACTCTTAATGCTTAGCTTGCTTCTTTTGCTTTGGAAGCCCTTTTATGAAGAAGATATGCTGGTGAATGGATTGCTGACAACTATTAGAGAGCAGTTAGAATGCATATAATGCTATATGTTTGTGCTAAAAACTAGCCATTATAGGTTTGATGGAACAGAGGGGCGGACCCTAGGGTCGACTCCAGTCCTATGTCAAATGTGTCATTTGACTTTCAAGTGTCAGAATTGACCTAGGGGTCAACTCCTAAACCCCTGGGAGTCGAGTTTGGATGCCTAGAAAGCTGTAAATCCATAATTTTGACCTATAGGCATTCAGGGGGTCAACTCTGGCAAGCTGGAGTTAGCTCCAACATTGTGAAAGCCTTTGAACAACTTCGAACTTGTCTCCAACTTTAAGAATTTGATCTTTTCAGCTTCTCCATGCTACTCTAAATATTCAAACATCTAAAGCTTCCTTGAAAAATAATTTAAACTGCTCTTAAAATATATATATAAGCATTAATAACCTACTCCATCATTTGTTAATCATCAAAATTAAACCATTAAGTCAACAAAGTTCGATTTAGGATAGTTTGAACTTCATCGCCTACATCCATGTAAATCCCTTCTTTGGAATCTCTAGTATGACCAAGTTTACCAACAAAAGACTGCCATTTGGGAGGCCAATAGTCTATCCAAACTTTTGTTTCTTTCAATCGCTCCTCCAATAGACAATCATCTTTTGGTTTTAGTTGCTGCTTGTTATTGGTCAACTACTTCCAACATGTTTTATTCAACTTCAGTATGTCCAGCCCTAATCTTTTTGATTTAGTGTTTCTTTCAATATTTCAGAGAAGTGTTTAATGCGAAGACCTCAGTTGGAATCCCTCCTAACAATTTTAGTCTCAATTTTAGCAAATATTCCAACTATGCCTCAGATATTTTGCAATTATTCCATCAAACCGAACCTATTTCCATGATAGAATGCGCAACCTTTTATCTTGTATAGATCTGTAAATTTTTTTTCTATTGTTGGTTGGTGAAAGTAGACAAGGCTCATCTCTAACTGGCCTTTGCTTTGGCCATAGATCGGCCTATATCTTTGAGCTTTTAATCATAGGTTATCTTTACCAAAGCCTAAAGGATTTGAATTTGGGAACTTGGAGCTATGGGGGTCCTATGAGGGTCCTTCCTAAAGTTCCGTTTCTCAGCCTTTGTTTTACTCGACTAATGGGGCTGAATCTTTCCTTGGTTGAATCATTCAAGATATTTTATGAAGGTTTATGTGAAACCCAAGGACTGGCCCGATCCACTTGACCGGCCTAGCCATTTTTGGCCTTGGGCCGCACATGCGACGCACGTGAGGTCAGATCGGGAGGAAGACTCTGGCTAGAGACTTCTTCCTTCTCAATTGCGATAAAGATTGAAAGTTCATCGTGATCCAGACACCGGCCGAATAAGGCCGGGATTATCTATTTAAATACCTCCTCCTCCTCCTTCGAGTTCACCCGAGATTGAGCCATTGATCCCAAACTCCTCTTTACGTTCTTCTTTTTCTTCAATTTGTCGCCGAAAAGAGCTGCCGGACCACCTCACCAGACCAAGGTATGTGTTCCGCTTCTTCTTCTTCTCTCTCTCTCCTAATATTGTAGCTAGAATTCACACTATTTTGGGCTAGCAAATCACCCAGAAATAGTCTGTAATAGGGGAGCCCTGTTTCGGTCTATTTTTCCTTGTTGTCGGCTGCCGGCCACCGTCAGTCAACATCCACAGTGGGCGGCCGTGGGTACCCTGACCCAGGCACCACCACAGTCATGCTTTTCTTCACCCTACTTCTTCCTTGACTAGAGAGAGACCTTGTTCTCTCTTCCTCTTTTCTTTCTCTCCCTTCTCCATATTTTCTCTCTTATTCTCTCTCTTATTTCTCTCTCTGCAAAGTTTCTCTCTCCTAACATGTTGATTGATCCAGGTTAACCCATGTCATCAACAACCAATCCCAATTCCTAACTGAACCTAGACTTAGATTCTCTCTTTTCCATCCTTTCTCTCTTTTATTTCTCTCTCTACTAGACTCTCTCTACTCTCTCTAGAGACGTTGAATTTGGCATGGTACCTCTCTTTATGATTTGGGTTCAACCTTGGTGAAAGATTCTGATACAAGGTCGTCGGGCGGTGTATCAGCCCCCTTCTTGGCCTCTATCAAACATTGTTAGATTTGATCACTCGATATATGTTGAACCATAGGTACCCTAATCCGAGCATGATCTAATAAATTTTACTTTGATTGGACAAACCAGAGTATCGGACACTCCTGCTTGGTCAACCCTATGAGGGGTGTTAGAATTTAAGATTTTTTATTTGTAAAAATAATTATGATAAAATTTTAAGAAGAACTATATTTTTTGGATATTAGGCTCTATAAAGAATTTTTAAAATTAATTGGATATATTAGTTAGATTGCATTCGCAATGTAAGTAATATTTTACTTTTTTAAATTTATTAGTAATTATAAAATTATTATATTCATGACTTTTGAGTGGTATTACTCATGATGCATGAATTTGATTCATAGTATATATTATTACGGAATATGTTATTTTAGAATAATATGACAATATATGATCTTATTATGGATATGATTAATTGATTTTGACAACGATAATTTTAGAACTGAAATATGAACCTAGATTCTAGAACCATTTATATTTCAACCTAGTTATGTTGAGGACCCCACCAATGGAGGCTAATATGTTGGCACATAATTTGTTCTGAAGGTTGTATCTAAGATGATGAGCGACATACTGCAAGTAGATACGCAGTCTTAAAGGACTTTGTTGCTAGATGATTCGCAGCTCACCGCAACAAGATTAGCCGGTATTATGACCCTACCATAGAAAAGATGTGGTCATAGCCCAGAATTGATAAGATAAATTAAATATTTGAAAGAGTTTGAATCTACGAACAAAAATTTTAATATTTTTTAAAAAATTGATTTATATATTAGTATTGCATATATGCTTATTTTTTATAAATTATTATATATTTAATTGCTAAATTTTTTTAGCTAAAGTGATCATTGCTTACTGGATTGTCTATCTCATTATACGATTTTTTATATATTTAGAGAACTAGCCTACCGAAGTTTTTTAATATGGGAGAGTGACTAAAAAAATTGTGGCACAAATTATCTTATATTAGATTTTATTTAAATTGATGTATTACGGTAAACTAATGTTAGAATTGTGAGACATTATAAGTGGAGTTAGTTAATAAAATAAAGTTTGCATATTATTAGTTAAATTATTTCATTGCATATCTATGATATTAGGTTGAAATGTCTTGCATGCTTGTCGAGAGAGTTCTCTATGAGTATGTGGCAGTTGACCCAACCCTTGGCTCACAATCTCGGGTCGGAGGTATGACAATTGATATTGTATCAGAGCATAAGTAGATGAATCATAAGTTATAGAATCGAACATAAAATAAGTGAAGGTGGGTAGACACTAGGGACATTGGGACATTAGTTTGTGATAATCGTGACAAGTTATTCTAAAACTTGTAATTAATTGGTAATCTTATTATGGGTTGCTGCTATCTGAACGATATAGGTTATAATGCCTCCATATCGGATGAGAAAGACTATTAGTGGTTCTACTAGTGAGGCACCAAACTAGCAAGATGGTAGCACTCCCCAACAAGTCGGTAGCACTCCTCAGCAAGAGGGAGTCATCAATCCTACCTGGGATACTTAGATAGGACAACAAGAATCAGGCTTAGACTAGGTTATGTAGACCTTAGTTGGCATGATGCAAATGCGACAGCAGGTGTAGCAGCAGTTGCTCCATCAGCAATAGGTTCAACAACAACAAATGTAGTTGCACCATGCATAGCAACAACAAGGACGAGGGGAGAAGTATGAGCAGTGTAATAACATAGCTGAGTTCAAGTAGCTGGCCCCTCCAACTTTCAAGAAAACTACGGAACCTTTAGAAGCTTGCAATTGGCTTACAAAGATGGAGAAGCGTTTGATGTTCAGAGATGTCGGGATGATGAAAAAATTCTGTATGTATCACACATGTTGCAAGATGAAGTGTTCAACTGGTGGCGGATGCTAGAACATAAATTTAAGCAAGATGGGAAACCTCTCACCTAGGATGGATTTTGAAGAGCATTCTATGGTATATACTTTCCTCGAAGTGTGAGGACGCAGAAAGAGCAAAAATTTATTCATTTGAAGCAAAGAAATATGTCAGTGACCAAATATAAAGCTAAATTTATAGAGTTAGCCAAATTTATTCCGAAATTAGTTGAGGATAAGCAAGATCGAGTGCACAAATTCGAGATGGGATTGAAGACTGAAATTAGAAAGCAAGTGGTACCCTATGAGTTGACTATCTATGTAGTTGTGGTGAATAAAATATTAATAATTGAAAGAAAAGTCAATAAAGCTTTTGCTGAAAGAGAAAGAAATCAAAAGAAAAGAAACATATCCAGAGAATCTAAAGAATGGAATAAGAATTATAAGGGTCCAGCTAAGAAGCCAAACTGATAGGAACATCAGAGCCCTTCATTCAGATGATCCTGAGCCCTTGGATTGAGTCAGACCCGGATTGGGTCCATTTGAGTCCGAGTCATTTTCTTTTATTGCATTATTTGCTTTTGTCTTAGTCAAGTCAATTTGGTCAGTTATTTTGTTATTAGACTAGTCAATTGGGTTTATGTAATTAGGTCAATTTAGTGGACCAATTTTGGTAAGGGATTAATTGATGTAAGGGTCCAAATTTAGTCAATGTCAATTATTGATTTGGTCAATTGATTACTTGATTTGGTCAAGATGTAAGGTCTATATAAAGACTATCACTCTCATGTATGAGAAAATTGATGATTGAATGAAAAAATTCTAGTCACTTTCTTGTTCTTCTTCATCTTTTCCTCCTCTTCTCTTTTTCCTACATCTCTATAACCTCTTCTTCCTTCTCCTTCCCTTCTTCTTCCTCTTTCTCTCTTCCTTCCTGCAGTGGTCCGCCATCAACTTGGTATCAGAGCCTTGGCTTTGCCTCTGTTGCCAAAGCCTCAGGATCCTGTTTCTGGACGGACAACCCCAAGTTGCTTTCCACATCTGCCGCTGCGGCCACTTGATTCCACCGTCGCCCCCGCTGCGCAGCCTCCCCTTTCACCATCCATCTCCTCTTCTCCTGCAGTGGTCCACCATCAGTAAGTTAATGAAATAAATTTTGCACATTATTATTTAAATTATTTTGTTGTATATTTATGATATCATGTTGAGACGCCTTGCATGCTTGTGGGGAGAGTTTCTATGAGTATGTGATAGTTGATGCAACCCCTGGCTCATGATCTCGAGTCGGGGGCGTGATAGTTTAGCCCATTGCAACATCTCCTTCCTATGTCCATTTCTTTGGGCTTCAAAGCCCTCTTCACTACTCCTTCCTCCGATAGATTTTTAACTCCAGAAGAGGCCAAAGTGGTAAGTAACCAATGGAGGCACTTTCTCATGCCTAGAGATTTACATATTGGCTCCATCATTGAGCCCTCAGACAACAATAAGTGTGGGTCGAGCAATAATGCCCAAAATTTTTTATTTGGTAATTCGTCTTTGCCCAAGCAATTCTCTATTTGCCTCTCTACTGCCTGAATGAATTTTATTAGGATCAGCTCTTGATTACTATCCCTAGAGTAGTAGATCTAGCCGATTGCCTCTACTGTCAATCTTGCTCTAATTGCACCTTTATACCTTTTACTCTTGGACCCGCCATGACTTAAGACTTCATTCGTTGGTAGAACAAATATATATCCCATATTTGATCTAAATCAGCAACTTATGTTGACCTGGATAGATGAGCCCAAGACCAATCCTTTCTTGCTACAAACCCCTCCGATGATTCTATTGTCTTGCAATGCGTAGGTGTAGCAACTTTAGTCTTCTTTGAGGGCAAAGATATGCTATCCAATCTTGTAGATAAGATTAAAAAAATATGAAAAATTTTATAAGATCAAGTTTGCTGGCTCGTTGAGCCATGTTAATGGAGAATAGATGAGAAAGGCCAAGCAAGAATTGAGGGTCGAATTTGAGGTTAGTTATGTGGCTAAGAGAAGATGGTCGGGAAGACATAGATTGGTCGGACCGTGCTAGACAATTCTATAGTTGGTTAGACCGACATTGGCCTGACTATCCCTCATCCAAATTTAGGATCGCTAACTCAATAGCTCCCACTGCCTCTACTATGAATGGTTCAGTCATCTTGCTCGAGCTATATTGCCCCAACTGACAATAGCGACAATCATTTCAAAGAGTAGTGTTTGTAACTCTCAATAAGAAGGGTGAGTCACTAATAATTTTTCTTTATTTATTTCTTCACTAACTTCAACTTTCTTACTTTATCCTCTAGCTTCTCTTTTAGCATTGCCTATTCGGCCTGCTCATCCTGAGGCTGAACCTTCGATCTCATGACTTGAGCCTTCGGCCTCGAAGCACAAGAAGATAGTGGCAGTAAACCCAAGTCATGTAATCCATCAACTCCTTCCAAGTGAAAGCACACTGGCAGCTTAAGTAACAAGGTGCCTTTTGGTCTTTTAATAATCTAAGAAGAAAAAGGATTACAAAGAACTCTTGTTGTCGATATCCTTGTTACCATCAATCCTATCCAAACTATTACTCCTATGTTGGCCAACTCTCTCCTCTTCGAGATGAACTTCAAGAGGGGTGGGCAAAACTTCATAGGGTTCTTGCTGAACTATGGGAGGAGGACCCACATATAATCCCCTTGGTCAGCCCACTAAGCCTTCGTTCAAGCTTGGTAGCCTAGCTAGTTAGCCGATGTAGATTGAGTCACTTTATAAAATTCAGCCACATCTAGAATCAACCTTTTCAGACCCGGAGATGATGGCCGAAAGCTGTGATGTTGGCTCGATGGAGCCCCCATGACCAGTCCCTTGCATCTATCTAGCCTTAGAATTCTTTCGTTCGATCTCTTCAACCCATGGTCAACAGACAAAGGTAAATAGTCCTTCTATACCTTGTACTCGGTCTTGATTTAACAAACAACTTCTTTCTTACAGGTTGATAGCTCAATTCTCAATTTGCTAGCCCAGGTGAAAGCTAAGCTACCTGCACATGTTGTGTCTCGTTTAGCCTATACCTTATATAGTCCCTTATCCAATATTATGAAAGCAAAGAGGGCCATTCAGGATATCATTAGCTTACACCTTGTTGACCTAACCAAACCTATGAAGGAGGTGGAAATCCAAGATGCGATCAACACTCTACTGTGGGCCAACTTGTCTATCAGTCAGACAGCAACTTTGTCCAACTTGAGCATATGATTTTTCAACTTCTTCTGGATGCATCACGCTAATACTACAGTAGCCAAAGAGGTTGGACATGTGACATCCCAGAAAAAAGAGTTTGAGCTTGATGTGGCGATGCTGGAGGACAAATCTATTCCATAAAAAAACTCTTGTGATGACCTAGAAGCTGAAGTTGCATCAACCAAGCAGTTGATTATTTCTCTAGAGGCTCAGCTGCTAGATGCTCGTATGAAACTAACAAGGTTGAAGGTGAGCTTGATCGAGGAGAGAAGGGCATGTGAAGCAAAGTTGCAAGCCCTAGCCAAAGGATGTGTGAGGCTTCAAGACTGTTTGTCTCGGTTCCTTGCCCTAATAGGCAAGATGGCCAAGGCCAATGAACTAATCTAGTAGTTGCAATGTGATTGGGGGCAGATTAAAGATATTACTAGTCTTCTAAATCTCTTTCAAATTATAACTTACTGCATAACAATGTACTCAACCTTAAAAGTAATTCTTGGACTTTTAACAACTATCATGTGAGCTTTATTCTATTCATAATTTTCCTCTTCAAGATCTAATAAACCATTCATGGATATTGATACCGAATACAGAATTGCACCATCCATAGTCTACATATGGATCTCTAATCACACGTACTGTCAAATACCAAGCCAAATCGATCCTTACATTGTCATATTGTCTCCTAGCATATGCACTTGGAATATGCGTCACATTGAAAAATTATGGGAGAACCCTTTGAGTAAGTTGCCCTCAGCATGTGGCCTTGGAATATACGTCATATAGAAGTTTGGAAGCACCCTTTGAGAAGGTTTCCTTCTAGCCCTTATGATACTTACAGCTAGTATTGTAAAGTCATATAATTTTGTCCTTCACTCTTGGGCAAATGATTAGAAAGTACTATTGGCACAGACTTGCCGACTTCACCAATGCTCTTCTATAGTTTATTATGATTGATAATCTTGATAGTTTGGTTTGCCGTAATCTTGCTAATGTAACTTCTACAATGCCTTGGTCAGTGGATTTTGATGGCTCCATTAAATCATCTTCGCCACTTATATCTTGATGAGCCAAAGCCTCCAATTTAGATCCTTCATAAACCGCAATGCATCCATGTAAAATTGTTTCATCCTCCACGAGGACAAGATTAGTTCCTTCTTTGATAGGATATGTTAGAATGCACTGGAGCTAAACATATCAACTTTCAACTATAGAAACCGATTGTTCAATTTGTTCCAGTAACGAAACCGATGATGTTGCATATCACTCTAAACGTAGTTTAAGTATAGCGGCCTCTTTCTCTGCAGCTGCTTCCTGAGTTCTTTTTGCAATTGCATGATAGCAATTAGGCAGTTGTCCCATTGGATCTATTGTGATGATAGCTACACAATGTCCTATTGGATCCAATGTGATGATAACAATGCAATATCCCACTAATATCATTGTGATGGTGACTACATGGTGTCCTACCGAGATCAGTATGACGATAACTACATGTTTCCCACCAGATGTGCCACAAAGCTTGTTGGCGCTCTTTTCGTTTCGTTCGGATGTGTCACAGGATCCACTAGCGGAGTTTCATCTAGATGTGGCAGAGAAGAGTCATGAGAAGTCAAATGGCTACAGATAGATGCGTATGGGCGTGCCACCAATGTTGGATCACTTGAAAAGATAATAATCGAAGGGAGGATGGAGAGCAGCATGAGTCCAAGTGACTTGATCTTTAAGAATTTTCACCACCATTATATTATTATTCAAAAGAGACGGATAAAAGGGGTAGCACTAGGCTACGATGGAAAGATGCAGCACTAGGCTATGGTAGAGAGATGCAGTGCTGGACAATGGTAGTAAAAGTTAAGTTACAGCTACTCCTAGCATAGAAGCTACTGGTAGATAAAATTAAGATTACAAAAAAATCATTGAATTGGATATCGAAGGATCTTTATTATGGAGTACAAATCCATTATTTATATTAAACTATAATAATTGCCCACTCTGATAGTTACTACCCATATTTGGCCTCCATCTTTGGCGGTTTTAGTAACTAATGCCAGTTGTTTTCTCACTACGTATATCCGTCAGAGCAACCTAACCTTATACAACCTATAAGACTGATAACCACGCTAAGTTAGCCAAAATCCTTGTTGCATCTTCATTCAACCTACTTTATGTCGGCACCTTGTTTGGCCCTCTTTTACAAATATTGGGCCTCTATTCTGATTCCTCGATCAGCTCCTTTATGGCGTCCATTCACTTTTTGAAACCTCTTGTACCTATTTTTGTTGTACCATGTAGCGGGATGTATCTCCCACGTATCACTTTAAACATAGTCATGGTGTAAATAGGAGGGTCGATCATTGTAAAGCATCAATGTTATATATACAAAAGTATTTGGGTTCATGCACTACTAAAAGTACAAGTATTTGCTAATTATGGGCGCAACTATCCAAGTCATCTTGAATTGCATACCAATTTCTTGGTGACATGTATCCCTTTTTAAGAAAAAATAAAATTTTTTATGTACATGTAGAGTTACACACTACCACGCACCTTGTAAAAGCCCTTCTCATATAATTGGCCATGTAATGCTACATCAATGATCAGCTATGCAGGTGCATACACGTAATTATCCTCACTTCTGAACATTGCCAACAAGCATCACGAGATGGTTCATGGGGATATGATATTGTAAATGCATTAAATATTTTTCCAAAAAAAAAGAATTACATGCCTAACATATAAATTTATTATGCTACATTTGCGCAACAGTTATCGGCTCGATTTTGCATTGGATTGTCTTATTAAATTCTTACGCTAATGCTACTTGTTTTGGTTTACTTGAGCAAACTTTGCAGATGAGCCACATGACTTAATAGTTTCTAAAAACTTGCTCGGATGATTTAGCTGAAAATTTTATGAAATTTGTGGGTTAGGCCGAGACGACCAACAAAATTATAAAAAGTAGGTTCGCTAGACTTATATCTATAAGTTATTCCTATATATTTATAAATATAAATATATCCAATCTATAATTTTATAAACTTTATCGAACTAATTTATAAGTTTTATAGAATTTTTAATTTAATTATCCAAACAAAACAGATATTAGGATATAAAACTTTGTCCCGTCAACAGTGATAAAGGTCCTCCCGGAAAAGATCCACAGGCTAGCACGGTAAGGTGGGCGGTGGCTATAGTATAATTAGCAAGTGGCAATATGGGCATTGAATGCACCTTTTGTAACGTGTACCGCACTATATCATGTTTCAAAATTCAAAATTCGAAATGAATGAGAGCGCAAGCGACTGATTTTGCTTCAACTGGACGCCTCTTTTATTACTCTGATGATCTGGCGGTCACCTTTCTTTTAATTTTCTTTTCCGTGCCTGAGTTAAAGCTTTGCTCCCTTCTCTGGGACTTGGCTACTCCTTTTGAGGCAAACTCTCTCGCCCTGGTCCCCGGGGTCTTGGGAGCAAGTCTTCACGTACACACAGGCAACGTGGACTCTGGGCTCCAACGCGGAATGGTGGAGTCAGCACTTGGAAGTAGGCCAAGCGAGTGTTCACGCTGGGTTGATGTTGCACGGTGGAAGATTCTCTCAGTGTCTGACCAAATCTTGCTTTTCAGTACGGAGGATACAGATTTGATCGAATTAAAGTACGTCACCGTGGACCTTGGCTACCTGACCGCGGAGCACCATTGACTCCATGTCCCAATAACAGCCCCGTTGCTACTGGGTCAAGGGATGTAACGGAAAGTTGACTGTTATTCGTCCACATGCGTGGAGACTAGAAATATTTGAGTATAAAATGTCTGTCGTGACAGCTATTATTTCTCACTATAGTAAAAAAAACAAAAAAAAGTGAGAAGGAAAATTTCGAAGACTGAGCGATCAGATGGGAAAAATGGAGAGAGATGAGTATATTTCACCATACTCTCTCTCTCTCATATACATATAATAAGAATAAAACAACGTTAACTTTGAAACTTGTTGTCCAAGGTGACAAGCCAAGGAGGGGGTGAATTGGTTTTTCTTAATTTTTAGCTATCTTACTTTAGTCAATTGATGAGTTAGTGAAATTAGAACAATGCACAATACAAACACACAAGAAGTATAGTGGTTCGGTGCTCTCCTAAGCACCTACGTCCACTCCTCAAGCGACCCTTTGGGAATTCACTATAATCCCGCGGATTACAGTTGGATTGTTTTCCGGGCTCACAATCTAAAAATCTTTACACTTTGGTTTTCCGGGATCACCAAAAACCTATGTTGGTTTTACGGGCTCACCAACGAACCTTCACAATTGGTTTTACGGGTTCACCAATAAACCTATACCGTTGGTTTTGCAGGCTCACCAACAAACCTTTACAAGGTGATTAATAAAAAGAAAGAAGAAAGTTGAAGCTCCTAGATGAGCAAATATAACATATATAAGCTACAAAGAAGAGTTTAGAGAATAGTTATCGCTTGATGAGACTTCTCTCTTCTTTGTCAAGAATGCTTCACTCTTCAAGGGTGGATGGAGCTCTTAATATCTCTTGGAATCTGCTCAACCACTTCCTTTTGACTCTTGAATGAAGCACTTGGATGAAGAAGATTAGGGCACTTGTCTTTCTTGTGTAAGCTTTGATATTTTGCTAAAACGTCACTTTCCTCTGATGAATAGTATCACTTTAAATAGTTTCCTTCATCCATTGGACAAGCCCCAATGGTTAGAATTCAAAAACTAGCCGTTACTCACTGTTGGGAGGTCAAAAAATACTTCTGCAGAACTAGCCGTTATGCTTCTGCCCGTGCTTGGGTCGACTCAACTTTTACTGGGGTCGACCCAACTTTCACTTGGGTCGACTCAACTTTTACTGGGGTCGACCCTCTCAGAACCACAGAACCTTGCATTTCAGCCTTCCTTCACTTGGGTCGACTCAACACCTTTTTGGGTCGACTCAAGGTTCAGTTGGGTCGACTCAACTTCCATTTGGGTCGACCCTCTCAGGGTTTACAGAGAACCTATTTTTGAATGTGATTGCCTTTGGGTCGACTCATGTTAACTTGGGGTCGACTCAAGTTTGGGTCGACTCAAATTTCATTTGGATCGACCCTCTCAGGGTTTTCAGAGAACTGTTTTCTTGAGGCTTGAGGATTGGGTCAACTCATCTTTTTCTTGGGTCGACCCAAGTACTATTTTCTTGAGGCTAGTCTCCCCCTATTTCATCCAAATGTTTCCAATTTGACCTTTTGAATTACTCTCCCTTTCTTTTATATTTAATTAAAGATGAAACTTCAAAAATTTGAGATAAAGCATGATTTTCAGATTATGTATCGAGGTGTGAAAGGTATGTGCCAAATTCTGAAATTCTATATGCCAAATTCTGAAATTCGATTTAAATCTTAGACTTTAACATTTTCATTGTTACAAATTGCTCCCCCTTAAATGTATATCCTTTTTTATTATAATTTTCAACTTGTTTGTCAACTTATTTTTTTTTCCTTGCTTCTCCCCCTTTTTGTTATCATCAAATAGGTGCATGGGAATAGATAAGTAGACACAATAATTAACAAACATTTCAGTTTCAATGATCAAAATGGAACATTGTAGTACAATAATGCCAAAACAAAACAAATACAATGTTCCTCAATCAAAATACAAAGTACATGATCAACACAAAATACATATGAGAACTAGATACATATCCTAGGCTCTAATCATAATGCTAATATCAGCCTAGGGGGTATCTAATGGCTGTGATCTAGTCCTCATCCTCCTAGCATAAGTGGCGAGGGGAGGTCGAGCCTGATGGGACTGAGTCTGGCGTGGAGCTCGGTGAGCTGGATGACTCTATGCCGAAATCTCTGACTCAGCTGCCTGGGGCACAGATGGTCCATGAACCTCTCTCTCTCTCCGTAGAGCTCCTATCTGTTGGGGTATGTGGAGACCTTTGGTGATGAAGAGAATTGAAGAAAAATCAATTCTGCATAGTTTTCTGTCTGGCGGACTGTCGGAGTTGACTCGAGCTTCAGTCGAGTCGACTCGGGAACAGTCGAGTCGACTCGAGGTCTGTCGAGTCGACCCGAGAGGAGAAAGCCGCAAAAACCATGTTTCTGTCTGGACTGTCAGAGTCGACTCGAACTACAGTCGAGTCGACTCGGAGCATCGTCGAGTCGACTCGAGATACAGTGGAGTCGACTCGAGATCGTGCCAATTAAACTGGAAGTTGTTCAGACGTGCCAGAGTCGACTCGGACTTCAGCCGAGTCGACTCGGGCTCGCGAAAAATCGTACGGACGATTTTCTTTTGGTGTTTTTGGTGGCGTTTCGACGGCTATGATCATCTGAAGGTCTTGAGACTATATATAGGACTCATGAGAGCCCTAGGGTAGGGTGATTGGCCGTATATTTGAGAGAGACTCTTGTTTGTGAGGCTAGGGTTCTAGAGAAGAAGAGGATTGGGATCCTACTTCTTGTGCAAAGGGAATTCTGTGTGAATCTCTTGTAGATCGATCGCTTGTGATCGTTCGGGTGTGTGCTATCTCTGTAATCAGTTCATCCTTATTGAGATTTGGAGCGGTGGAGGACGTAGGCTATTTGTAGCCGAACCTCGTTACATTTTTGTGTTTGCTTTGCTATTTTCTTCCTTCTTCTTCCTTTGATCTTTGATAATCCGTTGCGGTGCTCAAGTGTTTTATCCTACTGATACCATGGGGTAATCTTTTGCCCTTCGTAGGCGGAGCGAAGAGGTGATCCTTGAGTCCGGAGTCGAGGGAGCGAGAGAGTGCTTATCCGTTTGTATCTCTCTTGCTTGTCCGACGTCGGTGGCGGCGCTGGTGTGAGTGGGTTCCGGTGCGGGGCGCCGACAACAATTGGTATCAGAGCTATTGGTTATTCTGCAATGGCGGATGAAGGAAAGTTGCGAATTGAGAAGTTCAATGGCACGAACTTCGGGTTTTGGAAGATGCAAATAGAAGATTACCTTTACCAGAAGGATCTCTATTTACCTCTTGGAGGTAGAGCAAAGAAACCAGAGAAGATGTCCGATGAAGACTGGGAGGTCCTCGATCGGAAGACGCTCGGCACCATCAGATTGTCACTTGCATCCCAAGTGGCATTCAACATCAAAAACGAGAAGACGACGATGGAGTTGATGGCAACATTGTCGCGGATGTACGAGAAACCCTCAGCATCAAACAAGGTATTTCTCATGAAGAGGTTGTTTAATCTTCGTATGAAAAATGGCGGCAGCATAGCAGAATACCTCAACGAGTTCAATGGACTCACGGCCCAGTTGGAGTCAGTGGAGATTAGTTTTGACGATGAGATTCGGGCATTGCTAATCCTCTCCGGATTGCCTGATAGCTGGGAGGGCCTGGTGATGGCGGTGAGCAACTCTTCGGCAACGGGGAAGTTGATTTTTGATGACGTTGTGGGAGTGCTTCTGAGTGAAGAAGCAAGAAGGAAATCTTCTGGAGCTACGGAGTCGTCTGGAAGTGCACTAAACACCTCTGACCGGGGAAGACAAAAGAAGGACGGTCGATTTCGAAGCGACTCGAAGTCGAGATCCAGCAGGTCTCGAGCACCTCAGAACAAGGGAGCGAAGTGCTGGAACTGCGGGAAGACGGGGCACTTTAGGAGGGATTGCAAATCTCCTAAAGGGAAGCAAGGCGACCACACCGAAGGAGTCAGCAAGGATCTGGCAAATCTTGCTGAAGACGGTGATATGGATGCCCTCGTTCTATCTTTGTCTACCTGTGACGAGTCTTGGGTGATAGACTCGGGCGCGTCTTTCCATGCTACATCCCAACGGAAGCTTCTTGAAGGATATGAGAAGGGAGACTTTGGCAAAGTCTACCTAGGGGATGGAGAGCCTTGCACCATACAAGGAAGGGGAAGCGCGGAAGTGAAGTTGGTTTCTGGATCTTCACTTGAGCTTGAGGACGTACGGCACGTACCTCAACTGCAGAGGAATCTGATTTCTGTTGGACAGTTGGCGAGCCAGGGGTACAAGGCTACTTTCACAGCTGATCAGTGGAAGATATCCAGAGGTTCGTTGACGGTGGCTAGTGGCAAGAAGGTTGGGACACTTTATGTCACCAACGGCACGGAGAACTCTATTGGAGTTGTTGCAGCAGATGTGGACACCAAGTTATGGCATTGTAGACTTGGGCACATGAGTTATCAGGGACTGGAGGTGATGCACCAGTTGGGAAAGCTGCAGGGTCTCAGGAGTGTTGAGATGGACTTCTGTGAGGATTGTGTTCTCGGAAAGCAGAAGCGTGTTTCATTCAACAAAGAAGGTAAACCTCGGAAGCAAGAAAAGCTAGATCTCGTGCACACGGACGTGTGGGGGCCTGCACCAGTTTCTTCCATTGGTGGATCTCAGTACTATGTTACTTTTATTGATGATGCTACCAGGAAGCTTTGGGTGTTCTTCTTGAAGCACAAGTCAGAGGTATTTGGGGTCTTCAGGAGATGGCAGGTGATGGTAGAACTCGAGACAGGAAAGAGGTTGAAATGCCTGAGATCGGACAACGGTGGTGAGTATTGTAGCAGGGAGTTTGAGGACTACTGTGCAGATGCTGGGATCGTCAGGCAAAGGACAGTTCCAGGAACACCACAACAAAATGGAGTTGCTGAAAGGATGAACAGAACAATTAATGAGCGTGCCAGGAGTATGAGGATACATGCTGGATTGCCACAGCAGTTTTGGGCGGAAGCAGTTAACACTGCTGCCTACTTGATCAACAGAGGACCATCAAAGAAACTTGAATTTGGGATTCCTGAGGAAGCATGGACAGCGAAGAAGATTGATTTGGGGCACTTACGAGTATTCGGTTGTACCAGTTATGTCCATGTTGATTCCAGTCAAAGAAGCAAACTAGACGCCAAATCAAAGAAGTGTATTTTCGTTGGATACGGAGGTCAACAGTTTGGGTACCGGCTTTGGGATCCCGAACACAAGAAGATCATTCGTAGTAATGATGTGGTATTCAATGAGAAAATGCAGCAGAGCACTGAATCAGAAACAAAACCTGTTGAGCCGTGTTTTGTGGATCCTGAAGAGGAGTCTACAAATTCTGGTCAGAAGACTCAATCAGAGCAAGAACCTGAAGCATTGGCACCCCCTCCACAACTAAGAAGGTCCACTCGTAGTACTCATGGGAAGCCTCCTCAAAGGTATGATGGGAATCTTAGTTATTTGCTGCTCACAGATAATAGCGAACCTGAATGCTTCACGGAGGCATTGGAGGTTGATACCAGGAAGGAGTGGGAGTTGGCCATGGATGATGAGATGAAGTCATTGGAGCAGAATCAAACGTGAGATTTGGTGGATCTGCCCAAGGGGAAGAAAGCACTGTCAAACAAATGGGTTTACAGGCTGAAGGAAGAGCAAGGCGGGAAGAAGCGATACAAGGCCAGGCTGGTTGTAAAAGGATTTCAGCAGAGAGCAGGTATCGACTTCACAGAGATCTTTTCTCCTGTAGTCAAGATGAGTACTATTCGAGCGGTGCTGAGCATGGTGGCAGTAGAGGATCTTCACTTAGAGCAGCTTGATGTGAAGACGGCCTTTCTCCACGGAGATCTCGATGAGGAGATATATATGCAGCAGCCGGAGGGATACATTGCAGCTGGCACGGGTGACTTAGTCTGCAAACTAAAGAAAAGCCTCTATGGTTTGAAACAGGCACCCATACAATGGTATCTCAAGTTCGATAGTTACATGTTTGAGATAGGATACAGGAGATGTCAGGAGGATCACTGTTGCTACTTCCGAGACTTCGGTACATCTTACATTATCTTGCTATTGTATGTTGATGACATGTTAGTTGCAGGAGCTAGCATGCATGAGATTGCAAAATTGAAGCTGAAGCTGTCAAGAAAATTTGCAATGAAGGATCTAGGAGCAGCAAAACAGATTCTTGGGATGCGGATCAGTAGAGATAGGTCTAAACATATCCTCAGACTATCTCAGGCGGAGTACATCAGCCGAGTACTCAGGAGATTCTGCATGGAGGGTGCCAAACCTGTTGGCACACTGCTGGGTGCCCATTTTAAGCTCTCAAAAGGGCAAAGTCCGAAGACGCGGGTGGAGGAGCTCAATATGTCAAAAATCCCGTATGCATCGGCAGTGGGGAGCTTGATGTACGCTATGGTGTGTACGAGACCAGACATTGCTCAAGCAGTGGGAGTTGTGAGTCGCTTCATGAGCTGCCCAGGCTTGGAGCATTGGCGCGCAGTCAAATGGATACTGAGGTATCTGAAAGGCACTGAGCACATGTCATTGTGCTATGGAGGTTCTGAGATCCGGTTACAGGGCTATGTGGACTCAGACATGGCAGGGGACTTGGACGGCAGGAGAAGCACGACAGGGTACTTGTTCACCTTGGGCAGTGGAGCCGTCAGTTGGATTTCCAGGTTGCAACCAGTTGTTGCATTGTCGACTATGGAGGCGGAGTATGTGGCAGCCACAGAGGCGTGCAAGGAACTAATATGGCTTCAAGGCTTGATGAAGGAGCTTGGGAAGGAACAGAAGGATTGCATGTTATATTCAGATAGTCAAAGTGCAATTCATCTGGCAAAGAATTCAGCTTTCCATTCAAAGACGAAGCATATTGACATACGGTACCACTTCGTGAGGTCATTGCTCGAGCAGGGACTCGTCAAGTTGGAGAAGATTCATACAAGTCAGAATCCTGCAGATATGTTGACGAAGGTCGTCACGGTGGAGAAGCTGAGGAGTTGTTCAGCTTCTGCTGGTCTTCATGCTTGAAGACGTTGAGGAGGCATCGTACCTATTTCACTAGGATGATTTAGTTTCAGTGGGAGCACAGAGGAGAGCCAAGTAACAAGAGGATATACCCAAGGTCTCCAAGTGGGAGATTGTTGGGGTATGTGGAGACCTTTGGTGATGAAGAGAATTGAAGGAAAATCAATTCTGCATAGTTTTCTGTCTGGCGGACTGTCGGAGTCGACTCGAGCTTCAGTCGAGCGACTCGGGAACAGTCGAGTCAACTCGAGGTCTGTCGAGTCGACCCGAGAGGAGAAAGCCGCAAAAACCATGTTTCTGTCTGGACTGTCAGAGTCGACTCGAACTACAGTCGAGTCGACTCGGAGCATCGTCGAGTCGACTCGAGATACAGTGGAGTCGACTCGAGATCGTGCCAGTTAAACTGGAAGTTGTTCAGACGTGCCAGAGTCGACTCGGACTTCAGCCGAGTCGACTCGGGCTCGCGAAAAATCGTACGGACGATTTTCTTTTGGTGTTTTTGGTGGCGTTTCGACGGCTATGATCATCTGAAGGTCTTGAGACTATATATAGGACTCATGAGAGCCCTAGGGTAAGATTATTGGCCGTATATTTGAGAGAGACTCTTGTTTGTGAGGCTAGGGTTTTAGAGAAGAAGAGGATTGGGATCCTACTTCTTGTGCAAAGGGAATTCTGTGTGAATCTCTTGTAGATCGATTGCTTGTGATCGTTCGGGTGTGTGCTATCTCTGTAATCAGTTCATCCTTATTGAGATTTGGAGCGGTGGAGGACGTAGGCTATTTGTAGCCGAACCTCGTTACATTTTTTGTGTTTGCTTTGCTATTTTCTTCCTTCTTCTTCCTTTGATCTTTGATAATCCGTTGCGGTGCTCAAGTGTTTTATCCTACTGATACCACGGGGTAATCTTTTGCCCTTCGTAGGCGGAGCGAAGAGGTGATCCTTGAGTCCGGAGTCGAGGGAGCGAGAGAGTGCTTATCCGTTTGTATCTCTCTTGCTTGTCCGACGTCGGTGGCGGCGCTGGTGTGAGTGGGTTCCGGTGCGGGGCGCCGACAATACTATCTGCTCTCTAAGATCGCTAATCTCAGCAGTCATAATATCCAATCTGCTCGTCAGTCCATCAGTGATAGTCCTTGCCTGAGCTGACATAAGCTCAGTCATTCTACTCCAAAACTCATATGTGTATCCCGCAGGAACAGATGAGGAAGGTCCAGCCTCTGAAGGTGCTGTAGGATGATCCGTAGGCTCCTCATCCTCAGGTATGGGGTCTCCAATCTTTAGTGCATCACCCTGAATCCCAGCTCCTGTACGTACCCACTGTCTGTTCACCTTCTCATAACCCATGCGAATAAGGGATCGTGCAGTGTATGTGTCAGTGAATAATAGATGCCTAGAGATCTCTCCCACTACTGATATATCATGCTGTTGGAAGATCAGGGTGAGTATCATACCATAAGGCAGGAAGACTCTGGAATTGCATATGACCTTTCTCATCTGCCTGAGTATCATAGCTGGGAGGTTCAGGGAAATGCCCTGAATAATGTGCTCCATGACGACCAGGTCTCGCTCAGAAATGAGATCAAATCTCCCGCTTTTCGGAAATAAAATCCGACCTATGAAGTTGTGCAACAACCTCATTTCAGCTGAAAGAGAGCTTGCTATTACATTTTCTGAATAATCAAAGTCTTCATTCTCAAGAATCAACTGCAAGGCTCTCAACTTATTTTCGGGCTTTTCTGGAGTTGCTCCTTCGCAGGGGAGATGAAGCAACTCACTCAAACTCTCTTCTGAAACCCTAACTCTTACCCCTCGGACTTCAGATATGAGCCCTCCCATTCCAGTTTTTAGGAAGGCATAGAACTCACGAACCAATCTTGGGTAGATCACCACATCTAGGGAGCAAAGATACTCCCATCCTTGCCTTCGGATCCATTCCCCCAAAAGGAACCCTTCTTGATCCAAAAACTCGGAGTGGATCTTTCTTTCCGTGGTAACCGGTCTCCCCGCAAATTTTGCAAGTTGGACTGAAGGGGAGGGAGGAGGAGGAGGCTCTACATGTGTCTCACCTTGTGGAGACACTGTAGAAGGCTCTGTAGCAACTCTATCCGCACGGGTGGTCCGTGAAACCCTCCCGGATCGCTTGGCTACGGCTCTCTTGGGTCCCATTTCTTCAAGATCTTGATCTAATCTACTGTTTGGAGATGATTGGAAGAGATTTGAGAGTGGGGAATAGGGTTTTCGGAAGAGGACAAAATGAAAACAGTGCCTTAGATTGCTCACGGGTCCCTCTTTTAACAGTGGGGTCCCGTCGTTGGGTCGACCCTAGAGTTTTCTTGGGTCGACTCAATGTTGGATCGACCCCATTTTGGGTTGGGTCGACCCTAGTTTAGAAATTTTTCTGACCCTAGTTCAGAAATTTTTCTTTCTCTTCCTTTTTCCTTTTAAAAATTTTTCTTTCTTCCAATCCTTACAAATTCTTACCGGGACAATGATACATGAGTAAGGAATCTATAGATGACTAGTTTGACTAATGTTTCATGGGTTTTTAGAAATGGGAGGAGTGTATCATGAGATAGCTTGCTCCTTTTTATATCTCCTCAATAAAAAGGATCACATATGCCTAATTCCCTCCTAAGCGTGCAAAATCTATCTTCACTTAAAGGTTTGTGAATATGTCAGCTAATTGTTTCTCAGTACATACATGCTCAATACATATGTTTCCATTTTGCACATGCTCTCTAATAAAATGATATCTTATTTCAATGTGTTTGGCTTTAGAGTGCTGAACCGAATTTTTAGTAAGGTTGATGGTACTAGTATTATCACACTTTATAGGAATGTTATCTAGTTTAACTCCATAATCCTCTAGTTGTTGCTTAAGCCATAGTACTTGAGCACAATAACTGCCGGCAGCTATATATTCAGCTTCAGCCGTTGACAGTGCTACTGAATTTTGCTTTTTGCTAAACCATGATACTAAGTTATTTCCTAAAAATTGACATGTTCCACTAGTGCTCTTCCTATCTAATTTGCATCCAGCAAAATCTACATCTGAGTAGGCAAGCAAATCTAGACAAGAGTCTCTTGAGTACCATAATCCTATGTTTGTAGTTCCTCTTAAATATCTAAGGATTCTTTTAATAGCACTTAAATGCGACTCCTTAGGATCTGATTGGTATCTAGCACATATTCCCACACTAAACGCGATGTCTGATCTACTAGCAGTAAGGTAGAGCAAGGATCCAATTAATCCTCTATAAAGCTTAATATCAATACTTTTTCCTTTCTCATCTTTGTCTAGCTTACTAGTAGGATTCATTGGGGTGCCTACTCCCTTGTGATTTTCATTCCCAAACTTCTTTAATATTTCCTTTGTATACTTAGTTTGATGAATAAAGATACCTTCTTTAGTTTGTTTGATTTGTAACCCGAGAAAGAAATTTAGTTCTTCCATTAAACTCATCTCGAATTCTCCTTGCATTAAATTAGCAAACTCTTTGCAAAGATTGTCATCTGGCACCAAAAATTATGTCATCTACATATATTTGTACTACTAGCAGATTTTTGTCTTCTCTTTTAAGAAAAAGTGTTTTGTCTACATTTCCTCTACTGAAATCATTATTCAGTAGAAATTTGCTTAGTCGATCATACCAAGCCCTAGGTGCTTGTTTTAGTCCATATAATGCCTTATGTAGTCTAAACACATGATTTGGCAATTCATGATTTTCAAAATCAGGAGGTTGCTCTACATATATATCTTCCTTTATAAAACCGTTTAAGAAGGCACTTTTTACATCCGTTTGATACAATTTGAAATCCATGAAACATGCAAAAGCTAGAAGTAATCTAATAACCTCTAATCTAGCTACGGGAGCAAATGTTTCCTCAAAATCTATCCCTTCTTCTTGATTGTATCCCTTAGCTACAAGTCTAGCTTTATTTCTTATAACTACCCCATTTTCATCTAATTTATTTCTAAAGATCCATTTTGTTCCAATTACAGAGTTATGCTTTGGTCTCTCAGTTAATGTCTATACATTACTTCTTTTGAATTGATTTAATTCTTCTTGCATAGTATTTATCCAATTGGTATCTTTTTCAGCTTCTTCATAAGTCTTAGGTTCTAACTGTGAAACAAAAGCAAGATAATCATTTAAATTTCTAAGAGAGGATCGAGTTCCTACCCCTTGAGATGGATCACCAATGATTAAGTCTTTAGGGTGTCCATATGCATACCTCCATTCCTTTGGTAAGTCTTGAGATTGTGGTGGCACGCGATCATTTTCCTTATCTTGATTTGGCACGTCATCAAGATTCAATTTTTCAAAGTTAATAATTCCTGCATCATCATCAAGGATATCTTCTTTCCTAGCAGACTCACTATCAGACTCATCAAATATGATATTAATTGACTCTTCGACTACAAGAGTTCTTTTATTAAACACTCTGTATGCCCTGCTAGATGTAGAGTATCCTAAGAAGATACCTTCATCTGACTTGGCATCAAATTTACTTAGATCCTCTTTGCCATTGTTTAATATGAAACATCTACATCCAAATACTCTAAGATATTTAGCGGTTGGTTTCTTATTCTTCCAAAGTTCATAAGGAGTTTTCTTGGTTATAGGTCGTATTAAAACCCGATTAAGAGTATGGCAAGCAGTGCTTATAGCTTCAGCCCAAAAGTACTTTAGAAGATTTGACTCGCACAACATCATGCGTGCCATTTCTACCAATGTCCTATTTTTTCTTTCAACAACTCTATTTTGTTGAGGCGTTCTAGGTGCTGAAAATTGATGTGAGATACCATTTTTATTACAAAATTCTTCAAAGTGTTGATTTTCAAATTCAGTTCCATGATCACTTTGAATTGCTATTAAGGTGAGCTTCTTTTCATTTATGATATTATTATAATATTTCAAGAATGCTGAAAATGCTTCATTCTTATGTGCCAAAAATGAAACCCATGTATATCTTGAGAAATCATCTACTATAACTAGTCCATACTTCTTCCCTCCTAGACTCGCAGTTCTAGTGGGTCCAAATAGATCCATATGTATGAGTTCAAAAGGCCTAGTTGTTGATACTATATTCTTTGATTTGAAGGATGATTTTGTTTGTTTTCCTAATGAGCATGGTCCACAAATTTTGTCCTTTTCAAAGATCAATTTTGGCATATCTTTTATTAATTCCTTCTTGACTAGTTTTGATATTAAATCCATACTAGCATGTCCTAGTCTACGATGCCAAAGCCAACTTGTTTCATTTTTTTTTTCTTCATTAGTAATTAAACATAATCCATTTTTCTTGCCTAATTCATGAAGATCTACCATATAAATATTTCTTTGCCTTTGTCCTATAAGTACAATGCTATTATCTTTAGAATTTGTGATTATGCATACTGATGCTTCAAATGTGACTTTAAACCCTTTATCACAAAATTGACTTATGCTAAGTAGGTTATGTTTCAAACCATTAACTAATAAGACATTTTCTATGAAGGTAGATGGAGTAATAAAAATTTTACCTTTTCCAATGATATACCCTTTTCCATTGTCTCCATAGGTTACTACTCCACCTTTCTTAGACTCCAAGGTGCCAAATTGGTCTACGTCACCGGTCATGTGTCTTGAACAGCCGCTATCTAGATACCATCGTTTATCCACCTTATTAGCTGCAAGACATCCCTGCAATCAAGATCAAGAATGAGCTTTAGGTACCCAAACTATGTTGGGTCCTTTAGGGTTAGTACTTGATGTTCCTTTTGAAACCCAAACTTTCTTGGATTTAAGCTTATAATTATTACTCAATTTGTTGTAGCTAGACTTTTTATAGTTACATTCATATGCTTTATGTCCTAATTTATTGCAACAATGACAAGTTATATTTTCATTTTTAGCTTTTATAAATATGTTCTTTAAGTATTTTTGTTTTCTATTTGTTTTATATCCTAATCCAGCCTTATCATAGACAGCTTTTTGACTATCAAGAATCATATTTAATTTGGTTGAGCTAAGTGTAAACTTATCTACTAAGAATTTATATTTTTCAGCATCTTCTTTTAACTTGACATTTTCAGCAATTAGATTCTTGGTTTCATTTGTGAGTCTCCTACTTAATGTTTCATAGTTATTAGATAGTTTCAGCTTATCTTTGATAAGAGATTGATTTTTTTCTTTTAGAACTTTATTTTTATTGATCAGTTTTTTGTGTTCTTCCATGAGT
This sequence comes from Phoenix dactylifera, assembly GCF_009389715.1. Classification (NCBI taxonomy): domain Eukaryota; kingdom Viridiplantae; phylum Streptophyta; class Magnoliopsida; order Arecales; family Arecaceae; genus Phoenix; species Phoenix dactylifera. The sequence continues at coordinate 24,655,954 of NC_052399.1, forward strand.
TCTAAAAATGCATCATGTAATTCATCAACAGTAAAATCACATTCAAGTTCAGAATCTACCTCACGTCATTTGCCATATGGCAGATTTGTGCCGACTCTTGTTGATCTTCCTCTTCCGAACTTGACGCCTCACTTTCACTCCATTCAGCCATGAAGTTCTTCTTCTTAAGTTTTCTTGCCATCCACTTCAATTTCGGACAATCTATCTTGAAATGCCCAGGCTTGTTACACTCATAACAAATGGTGTTTCCTTTTCTTTCTCTTTGTCCTTACCCTTTTCTTTGCTTGAGCTATCTTTGAAGAAGGGTTTCTTTTTATGAAGTCTCTTCTTACCTCTCATAAATTTTCTGAATTTTTTTCCAAGCATAGCCATTCCTTCTTCATCAAATTCATCATCATCATCAGATTCTTCCGATTCAGTTTCTTGTTTTGGAGTGGTAGACTTTAGGGCAATGGTCTTTCTTCTCTTGACCTCATCTTCTGAATTTTGCCTCATGGTCGGCTCATGGGTCATGAGTGATCCTAGAAGTTCCTCCAATTGCAGTGTATTGAGGTCCTTTGTTTCTTGAATTGCGGTTACCTTGGCCTCCCAAACTCTTGGTAGAGACCTGAGAATTTTTCGCACCAATTCAGAGTTAGTATAAGACTTTCCTAGACTCTTTAACCCATTTATGATTTCCGTGAAACGAGTAAACATTTCAGTTATGGACTCAGTAGATTCTATTTTAAACAACTCATACTTATGTACTAATATGTTTATTTTTGACTCCTTAACTTGATTAGTTCCTTCATGTGTGACCTCAAGTTTATCCCAAATTTCTTTTGCGGAGATGCATGTAGATATTCTATTGAATTCACTTACATCTAGTGAGCAGTAAAGTACATTTATTGCTTTAGCATTTAATTGTGCTAGTCTTCTATCACTTTCATTCCAATCCATTTCTGGTTTGGGTATGATAGTGCCATCTACACTAATTGTGGGTGTGTGAGGTCCTCTAGTTATAATATACCACAATTCATAGTCTAGAGCTTGAATGAATATCCTCATCCTAGCTTTCCAGTATGTTTAATTAGTGCCATTAAATAGAGGAGGTCTATTTGTGGATTGCCCCTCACTCATAGAACATCCCACTTGGGTTGTCATGATCTTTGTCTCTTGATTGTGAGATCAACAAATACTATATGAGCACCTTGCTCTGATACCACTTGTTGCCCAAGGTGACAAGCCAAGAGGGGGGGGGGGTGAATTGGTTTTTCTTAATTTTTAGCTATCTTACTTTAGTCAATTGATGAGTTAGTGAAATTAGAACAATGCACAATACAAACACACAAAAAGTATAATGGTTCGGTGCTCTCCTAAGCACCTACGTCCACTCCCCAAGCGACCCCTTGGGAATTCACTATAATCCCGCGGATTACAGTTGGATTGTTTTCCGGGCTCACAATTCAAAAACCTTTACACTTTGGTTTTCCGGGATCACCAAGAACCTATGTTGGTTTTACGGGCTCACCAACGAACCTTCACAATTGGTTTTACGGGTTCACCAATAAACCTACACCGTTGGTTTTGCGGGCTCACCAACAAACCTTTACAAGATGATTAATAAAAAGAAAGAAGAAAGTTGAAGCTCCTAGATGAGCAAATATAACATATATAAGCTACAAAGAAGAGTTTAGAGAATAGTTATCGCTTGATGAGACTTCTCTTTTTTTTGTCAAGAATGCTTCACTCTTCAAGGGTGGATGGAGCTCTTAATATCTCTTGGAATATGCTCAACCACTTCCTTTTGACTCTTGAATGAAGCACTTGGATGAAGAAGATTAGGGCACTTGTCTTTCTTGTGTAAGCTTTGATATTTTGCTAAAAAGTCACTTTCCTCTGATGAATAGTATCACTTTAAATAGTTTCCTTCATCCATTGGACAAGCCCCAATGGTTAGAATTCAAAAACTAGCCGTTACTCACTGTTGGGAGGTCAAAAAGTACTTCTGCAGAACTAGCCATTATGCTTCTGTCCATGCTTGGGTCGACTCAACTTTTACTGGGGTCGACCCAACTTTCACTTGGGTCGACTCAACTTTTACTGGGGTCGACCCTCTCAGAACCACAGAACCTTGCATTTCAGCCTTCCTTCACTTGGGTCGACTCAACACCTTTTGGGTCGACTCAAGGTTCAGTTGGGTCGACTCAACTTCCACTTGGGTCGACCCTCTCAGGGTTTCCAGAGAACCTATTTTTGAATGTCATTGCCTTTGGGTCGACTCATGTTAACTTGGGGTCGACTCAAGTTTGGGTCGACTCAAGTTTCATTTGGGTCGACCCTCTCAGGGTTTCCAAAGAACTGTTTTCTTGAGGCTTGAGGATTGGGTCGACTCATCCTTTTCTTGGGTCGACCCAAGTACTGTTTTCTTGAGGCTTGAGGATTGGGTCGACTCATCCTTTTCTTGGGTCGACCCAAGTACTGTTCATCCGTGCCATTTTTGCAGAAGTGTGCCAGATGGTTTCTTGATGTGCCGGGGTCGACTCAATCAATCTTGGGATCGACTCAATCCACACTTTGCTGCAACTTAAGGTTAGATTCATCCATATAATCAATGAAATAACCTTTAAACAATTTTGAATATATGTCATGGTAGTGCTACATACTCCAAACAATGAAAATTACTATTGTCCACTTAAGAGTATGTTTCACTTGAAACTTTGCCAAATTAGAATTGAGAATTTACTATCCCTTTCCTATCACAAATTTTATCTCATTAATAATCATTGAAATACATCTTAATCTCATTATACTAATGTATCGAGAGTGACAGACTTATTAATGTTGTATCGAATTAACTTGTAACATACTCTTAATTATTGTATTAATCATCAAAATACCACTATCATCCTCAAAACTGTTCGATTATGAGATCATTCATGTTTTATAATGTAATGTCTCCTCGTGTACATACAAGATTGATCTGCATGCCTAAATCCGTTTTACAACTATTAATGCCCAAATTCTTCTCGACCATATTATGATGATTTGAAGGCATGGAGGGCACAAATCAATCTGTTCGGTCCATGATGGTAAAAGAAAGAAAGACCTATCGGGATGGTTCCAATCAAGCCTCCTCCGATGCTCGAGTCATGCACTGCTTTGGAATAATAACGTGAAATAGCAAGAGAAGATATAATGAAAAATATCATAGTAAAGTGGTCTTTTTGGATCGTTACGCCTTGAGTACCTACCCTGAAGTACTCAACTTAGAGTGCTCAGCATGAAAGCTCGGCCTGAATTGCTCGGCATGGAAGCTCAATAAGGCTTTGGTCGGTGGACGTGCTTCCTGGTCTCCAGAGACTCGTATCCTATTCTCCAAGGATGAGCAGATTGAGAGCGCAGACTAGGAGCTCGACATAGCTCATGTCTGCGGTCGCGCATCCTGGTCTCCAAGGATGCATGGATTGGGAGCGTGGACTAGAAGATTGGCATGGCTTTAGTTGGCAATCGTGCGATCCAGTTTTCGAGAATTCGCATCTTGGTCTCCAAGAATGCGCGGAATGGGAGCACGGACTAGGAGCTCGACATGGCTCTAGTCAACAGTTGTGCTTTCTGGTCTCCAAGGACTCGCATTCTAATCTTTAAGGATGTGTAGACTGGGAGTACAGACTGGAAGCTTAGCCTGAAAACTCGTCACGTCATTGGTCAGCGGTTAGGCATCTCGATCTTCAGATTCACATCCTGGTCTCCAAGGATAAACGGACTGAAAGCTTGGCATGGCTATGGTCGGCGGTCATGCATTCCGATCTCTAGAAACTTTCATCCTACTCTTCAAAGATGCGCAGACTAGGAGCTCGGCCTAAGAACTCAGCATATCTCTGATCAATAGTCCTATATTTCAGTCTCCAAGGACTCATCCTAGTCTCTAATGATGCACAACCTGGGAACTCAGAATGGGAGCTAGACCTGAGAGCTTGACATGGCTCTGGTTGGCGGTCACACATTCCGATCCCCAAGGACTCGCGTCTTGGTCTCCAAGAATGCATGAACTAGGAGAACGGACCAGAAGCTCGACCTAAGATTTTGGCATGGCTCTAGTTGGCAATTGCACTTTCTAGTCTCTATAGACTCACATCCTAGTCTCCGAGGATGCGTGGATTGAGAGTTTATCCGACCATGTTTTGATGATCTGGAGACATGGAGGGCATAGATCAACCCACTTAGTCCACAATGGTGGAATATAGAGCGCCAACTGTCATGGAGAGTCGTAGATCTACACATAAGGAGAAGAAAAAGGCCTATCGGAGTGGCTTCAATTGGGCCTCCTCTGATGATCTAGTTAGGCAGTGCTTTGAAATAATACCGTGAAATAATAAGAGAAGATATAATAAAACACATCAAAGTAGAGTGATATCTCTAGATCGTTAGGCCTTGCATGCTTGGCTTTAAGTACTTGACCTAGAGTGCTCTGCATGGGAGCTCAGTCTGAAGTGCTCGGCATGGAAACTCAACCTGAAGTGCTTGGCATGGAGCATAGCTTGGAAGCTTGATATGGCTCTGTTTAGCATACACATGTCTTGGTCTCGAAGGATTTGCATCCTGATCTCCGAGGATGCACAGACTTGGAGTTTGGCCTGAGAGCTTGGCATGGCTTTTGTTGGCAGTCGTGCATTTTGATCTCTAGGAGCTCGTATCTTGATCTCTAAGGATGCATAGACTAGGAGCATGACATGGCTCTAATCAGCGGTTGCGCATCCCGGTCTTTAGAAACTTGCATCCTGGTCAATAAGGATGCACAATCTGGAAGCATGGACTAGGAGCTCGGTATGGCTTTGGTCGATAGTCGCGTATCTCAGTCTCCAAGGATATGCATACTAGTCTCCAATGATGCGTTGACTGGGAGCTCGGCATGGCTCGAGTTGGCCGTCATGCATCCTGGTCTCCAGGGACTCACATCCTCTTTTTGAGGATGTGCGGATTGGGAGCTTAGCCGGAGAGCTCGATATGGCTCTAGTCGACGGTCATGCATCCCGATCTCTAGGGATTCGCATTATGGTTTGCAAGGATATGTAGACTAGGAGAAAATATTGGAAACTCAGCATGGCTATGGCTGGCTGTTGCGCGTCCGAGTCTCTGAAGACTCATATTCTGGTCTCCAAGGATGCGCAGACTGAGAGCTTGGCCTAGAAACTCGGCATGTTTTTGGTCTACGGTTGTGCATTCTGATCTTTAGGGACTTGCATCCTTGTCTCTGAGGATGCAGAGCCTGGGAGCTCAATCTTAGAGCTCTACATGGCGCTGGTCACAGTCGCATGTTTTAGTCTCCAGGGACTTCCGTCCTAGTCTCCGAGGAGGCATGAACTAGGAGTATGGATGGAAGCTCGGCATGGCTCTGGTCGGCAGTTGTGCATCCTAATCTCTAGGTACTCGCATCTTGATCTCTAAGAATGCACAGACTGGAATTGCGGACTGCGAACTCGGCATGGCTTTGGTTGGTAGTCATGCGTCTCATGTGAATGACTCTTAAATCTTCGGTGGCATGGAAGGGCGGCCTCCTAGGATGCGCACCCTGGTCTCCATGGATGTGAGTCCTATATGCATGGCATGGATCTTAGATGGCACAAACTAGGGATGCACACCTTGGTCTTCAAGGACGTGCATTCCTTCTAGAGAGAAGATAGCATGCATAGATGGCCGTTGAACAGGAGTCAGGCGTAAAAGTAGCTATGAGAGCTTGAAAGTCTCTCTGTGGAAGCTTCTCACCATGAGAGCTTGAGATCTTCTGCTTGGAAGCTTCTTACCATCTGTGCTTGGGAGCCTCTAGTTGTTCCTCTCTCTCCTCTCTCCTTTTAGAATTTTTTGGCTTTGTTTATATAGAGAAGGGAGCATAGATCTGCTATGATTTGGAAGCAAAATTCAAGAGATTACCGTAACTTCCTTCCTTATCTGAATTCAAATATGTTGCAATCTTGATGACCCAAAGATTGATTTAAAGATTGATTTTGATGATCACAAAACCTTGAAGTATAAATACTAATGTTTGTGTTGCAAGAAGAAAGATTATTTATTTTGCAAGGAACATAGCAAGTTGGAAGAATTCAAGAAGGCCTCCAAAGCTCTCAAGAAAAGTTAGAAGAAAGCCACACCTCATTGGCCCAAGATTCAAGTTCAAAGGCTTCAATTTAGAAGAGCAAGTTTTAAGAAAAATTCAAAGGAAAGGCACTCGAGTCGACTCCTACAGTTCCGAGTCGACTCCAAGGAGCAACAGACAGCCGGACAGAAAGATTCATCTCAGAACCTGTCAACGAGTCGACTCCTGAAGAGAGCGAGTCGACTCCGATGCTTGCCGAGTCGACTCCAGGGTAGTACGAGTCGACTCCAGGGAGTTACAGACAGAAAGACAGAGAAGTTATTTTGGACCCTAAGAGCCGAGTCGACTCCGGAGGAACTCGAGTCGACTCCGATGGTTGGCAGGTCGACTCCAAAGGAAGCGAGAGTCGACTCCCAGTGTGATACAAAGCAAAAGTCAGAGAGCAACTTTCGGACACTGAGAGCCGAGTCGACTCCCGCAAAGTCCGAGTTGACTCCAAGGCAGCGCTACCTCAAAAAGACAGAAGACTGCTTTTCGGATACTGAGAGCCGAGTCGACTCCGAAACAGTTCGAGTCGACTCCAGGACGGCACGAGTCAAAAGACAGAAGATCGGGAGTTCGGACTCTGAGCGCCGAGTCGACTCCCAGAATTTCCGAGTCGACTCGAGTGAGCAAACTTGAAAAATACATCTCAGGATTCCTTGGAACGAGTCGTCTCCAAAGATGCCAGGTCAGCTCCGGACATTGGGGAGTCGACTCCAGGTTGAGTCGAGTCGACTCCAAGTCGAGACAGCACTTTAATTCAAATCTGGAACAATTGCCGAGCCGTCTCCAGAAAAGCACGAGTCGACTCCTGCACCAGGCGAGTCGACTCCAGATCGCGCGAGTCGACTCCAATCCCAACGGAAACATTGTCAGGAGTTGCAGAATGTGCAGAACGGCTCTATTTTTGTCTCTAACGGCTAGATTTGTGTTCCCACACTCTCTAAAGCTATAAAATCAAGGGGAGAGCAAGGGGAGACGGCATGGAAGTGGGAGAGAACATTTAGGAAAGAGATTTAGAAGAGATTACAAGGAAAACCTCCCTAAAGCACAAAAGGGCCATTCAAAGCAAAATAGAGAGAAGAAGAGCATCCAAGTGAATCCCAAAGCTTTCTCTTCAACTGTGTGCTGCCTTGCGTGATCCTCTACTTCATGCAAAATCAGAAGAGGGTCAAGAGAAGAAGAAGCCGAGTTCCTCCATCTACGAATCAGTTTGAGGGCTTCTTCTCTTTACTTTACTTATTTATAGTTGCTATATTTGCTTAAGTTAAGAAGCTTGTATTTCCTTTAAATTCTTTGTCTAATATCTTGTAACTTGATTCAATCAAGGGATTGAATCAAGGGGTTAAGGTTTGTTGGTGAGCCAAAGGAAAAACCAACGGTGTTAAGGTTGGTTGGTGAGCCAAAGGAAAAACCAACATTGTAAGGTTGTGGTTGGTGAGCCTTTGGGAAAACCAACTGGGTTGGATTGTGAGCCCGAGAAAACAATCGGTTGGTTCTAGTCGGTGAGCCTGTGAAAACCGACCGAGTTCGTTGTGATCTCGCAAAACAACAAGTTGGGTTGTGAGCTTGTAAAACAACCGGCTGTAATCTGGAGGATTATAGTGAAATTCCCAAGAGGTCTTGGGAAGTGGATGTAGGTGCTGGGGTGCACCGAACCACTATATGTTTGTTGTGTTTGTGATGCTTTTTGTCATTGTCTAACTTGCTCACTTACTTACTTAGATAAATTGCTTGCTTAACTCTTATCTGCACATCCTTTAAGTTGCAAGCATATTCAATTTACTTAATCAAATCTCATTCAATAAATCAAACTGTTGCTAAGTTTAAATTCCACTGTGCATCTATACAACTTAGCATAATTAATTGAAAAGTTTTATAAGTAGTATAAAAGTTTTAAAAGACCCAATTCACCCCCCCTCTTGGGTTGTATCTACTGGGCAACAAATCTCCTTCCCTGTTTGAACCCTGCTAAAAATTCAATTTTTTTCAAAATACTCGCCACATGTCAACCGGTGATGGGTGGATTAGATTTTTGCCACATCAACAACCGATACCCAAAACCTGAAGTCTTCGAGTAATCGCATCTTGGAGACCATTTCTCATCTCTTACTGTCAACCCTAAAGGATGAATTTTGATGATTACAATACACTTGAGATAATGTTGTGTACTAATGATGTTGGCTTAATTGTGAAGTTTCATAAGTCAAAAAAAATCAGAAGAAATGAAACACTGCAAAATCATAAGTTCTTTGCAAACACTTCATTGGATATGTTCTAAAAGAAAAATGATTCTAATTTAATCCATGGAGATTAAAGATGAAGTCTAAAGTTTTCTGTTTGAAAAACTTGAGTCGACCCCTAAGCAAAAAGGACAAGTTTGAGTTGACTCTGACATGTTTTCTTCAAGTGGCATAGTCAATGAATTGACCCTCGCAAAACATGAGTCGACCCTTGTATAGTTAAAATTAAACAGAGAGCTTTTACCGGCTGAGACAAAGTTTGAAAAGTCAACCCTTGTTCTAAATGAGTCGACCTCCGAAATTGAAGAGTCGACCCCTGCGTTTGAAGAGTCGATCCCAGTTCAGTCTCAGCGTCAGCCAGAAAAATTAGTGCATGAGTCGACCCTTGTGTTTAAAGAGGCGACTTCTAAAGAAGATGAGTCGACCCTTAAGGTTAAAGAGTCGACCCTTTGATGTTATCACAGCAAGAGCCATCTCAATATTTTGAAGTGCTGACCCAGGATAAACATGAGTCGACCCCTGAGTTACATGAGTCGACCCCTGTATTGCTTGCAACAACTTTTGTTTTCTTCTGTAACAGAAAAGATTTCCATCAGAACAGAAAGAAAGGAATTCAAATTCCTCTGAAGAACTCGTCTATAAATTCAAGAAAACCTTAGAAGGAAAACAACAAGGAAAGTGAGAAAGATTCTATTAAGAAAAAAAGTTTCCACAAAAAAAAGAGAAGAAAAAGCTAAACAGTTCATTATCCTCACCGGCATTCATCTGAAACTTACTTATGTGAGGAAATCAGTCGAAGCTTCTCATTGCATCGAGAAGAGTTGTTGTTCAAGCATTGGGACATTCTTCCACAGCCAACTTCTTCATCAACTTCAGCTTTTATTTTTATTGATTCATTCTATATACTCTGAAGCTTTAAGTTTTCTGGTTACAACATTTATTTATTTGGATTAACTGTTGCTATAACAATTTTATTCATTTGAAACTTGTAAAGGCTCTTCCAAGCCTTGATTGGAGGTTGCTGAATCGGGAGTATTCAGCAAGAAAAATTTTTTTTTGTTGGTTTGTCTGAAAACCAACTGGGTTGTTTGTGAGCCCGAAAAAACAAACGGTGTAAAGTTTTTGGTTGGTTAGTCTGAAAACCAATTGGATTATTTGTGAACCCGAAAAACAAACGGTGATAGGTTTTCGGTTGGTTGCTTGGAAAAACCAACTGGATTTTTGATTGTGAGCCCGGAAAATAATTAGGTTGTAATCTGCTGGGTTATAGTAAAATCTCAAGCTAGACTTGGGGAGTGGATGTAGGTGCTGGGAGTGTACCGAACCACTATAAATTCTGGTGTTTGTGTGTGTGGTTTATTTCTTTTCTTCCACTGCATATTTCTAACTACTTTCCTCATCTTATCCATTGCTTTATTTGTGCAACTTTCATTCCGCTGCTAAAATCTACAAGTTATTGGGAGATAATAGTAACTCACATTCTTCACGCTATTAATATTAAAAGATCCAATTCACCCCCCCTCTTAGGCTGCATCTCTGGGCAACACTTACCTTATGCCTATCCTCACTTTTGAATGTTTGTGAGCTTGATGATCTTGTGAAATGGCATAAATTTGCCGAGGCTACTAAGAATTCTGAATGTTCTAGAGTTGGTCTATAGAAAATAAAGATCCACTATCCCTCACCTTCTTTCCTCTATTCACTTGAAAGAGGAATCAAAGGTTTACCTCCTTGCTTGCTGGCATGGTTAAGGGGTGTGGCATGCAGCCTCCTCCTCCTCTTGCTCAAAGCCACCATCACCACTCTCTCTCTCACACACTCTCTCTGTCTCTCTCACTGCTGCCATCACCACCTTCCTTTTTCTCTAACCTTCTAGCTGGAAGCTGTGGCTGGTTGCCATTAGCCCGAGCCTCCCTTATTTTTCCCCTTCTTGTTTTCCTCCTCCTTTGCCTCCTACCCTATGGCTGAATTAGCTACCCTCTATTGTGTCACCAAGGTCCAGGACTGCCTTACTAGTAAACTCTAACTCTTCCTCTCTTCCTCTCCCCCCCTTCTCTCTCTCACTCCATCCCTCGGTGGATGGCATAGGATCGTCCTTTATTTTTCTTCCCCCACTAATCCCACCTATTCTCCCTACCTCTCTCTCTCTCTCTCTTTCTCTCTTCCCCTCTCTCTTCTATCTCTTCTTTGCCTTTCCTCTCTTTCTCTCTTTATTAGTCAATTGTAGGTCAAGACCTACTTTCCCTACTAAACAATTGGCCAATGCCCATATTTTGCCTCTCACCTTTTTGAAGCAATGGATCGAAGCTTCTCCTCACTCCCTCTCCTCTATTTCTCTAACCTGAGGTTGATACAATTTTATATAGATAGACAATAGTCAAGAGCTAGAGAGAGCTAGCATAGGGTGTTTTCTTAACCACTAATTAAGGTCAAATTTTAGCATTTTATTTTAATTTTTTATTGTGGTTAGGATGTGGAAAACCTAGGGCTAGGGTTAGGTCTAAAAAATTCGAATTTGGCAAATTAAAAATTTAAAAATTATTGATTAATTATTTAAATTAGGGATGAGGTTAATTTCCAAATTTTATTATGCCAAAAATTGATTTTAGGTAATTGTGTGCGTTGGCTGTGCATACGGACCATGATTTGCATGTCAAGAGATCAACCTCTATATCTATGTATTTAGGACTTCCATAAGGAAGCTATCATCTTCTGGATAAATAAAAGGTTTTCAGAGATACAATGGGTATTTGCTAGCAAGTCATTAGCCGGGATGTCATCAGAATCCAATCCTTGTCCCACCAAAATGGGATCATTGATGCAACATAACACATACTCAAGAAGGCTTCATGGATAATTTAGTATATGTTCAAGGAGCATGGTCATGACTAGTCTAATGCTAGAAAATTATAGCTGTTAGATCTGATTCATGCTAATGATGATTAATTGAATTCATTATGGAATGGAATAGTTACATATATGTTTGCAAAGCTTTTTTCTCCGCCTAAGTATAGTCATGCTAGAAAGCTTATTTAACAAGTCCTCGTGACAAGGGGGTAGAAGTGTGGATGTACCACCGACGTTTGAGTAGTCAAAAAGAGGATAATCAAAAGGAAGATCATTCAAATAGTGTGGGTTCAGGTGTCTTGTCCTTCAAGAACTTTCGCTACTGTCACACCACTTATTTGAAGATAGACGGATAGGGTATAGTCAGAATTATGGTTGAAAAATCTATGTTACCACTAATCCTAAGGTAGTTTTACTGGTAACTTAAGAGCAAGATAAAGTAAAGATAATGCAAAGATAACTAAAAATAAATTGGATACATTGATGTGTCAAAAGATTTTTTTTTTATCATTACAATATAATATTATAAGTTACTCTTATAACTACCTTGACACTTGTCCTTTTCATTATGCATTTATTTCTAATGCTTATGGTTAACTATATAAATTTCCATATAATTTGCATTTCAAAAAGAAGTCATATTATTTCTAATACTTACATCCACAAACAACTCTTTTACCATATTTTTGTTGTTGGTAATAAAATGCCTTAAGATTAGAGATAAGATCCCTTCTAAAGATATTGGAATGGGAGACTTAATTTGTGGAATTCAAAAATTCAGATTTACAAAATATAATCAAAGTTAGTCAAAATAAGAGTTTCTATTTATTTTTAAGCTACCATGTATCAGCATGTTGGTCACTTTTACTTGTTTTATGTAGTAGTTTATAGATTTTTGTAAAAAGATGCAATCCTTATAATAAATCTTTTTCTGATGTTATTTTTTAAGATAAAGAAACCCTCGTAGCTTATTTATGATTAACATGAGCTATTTGGATTTAGCTATTTGTATAAATCTTAAGAATTGACAATTGCAAACATAGGTTTTGTGGACTACATAATTTGGTTATGAAAGGAGACTTTGTCATTTTTTTTCACATGATTATTCTTAGTTCCTTGTACATAACATAACCTACCACTGTAGCTACATAACTTTGGCTAGAATTGACTCATTTGGATAGTCATGAAACCCTATTACATATTTCATTTTGAAAATTTGATTTAGATATTCATGAAACCATATAACATACTTTATTTTGCCAATTTGAAATGTCAAGTTTAGTTGAATCAAATTAAGTTGCATACCATTTTTTTAACAAACCATTGACATTTCAAGAAGATACATTGCTGGCATATAATATTTTTTTTCTTTTTGATTCTTCATATAGGTTTGCATTTCTTTGTCCCTTATCTTCTAAGACATCAAATGCAATCCAACCATGGATGATGTTTAGTTTTTGTGAAGTATATATTGGATAGAATTTGGGAATCCTTTAAAAGACCATCTCATATGTCTTGTCTTTGCCCTTGCTTTCCCAACCAAATCCATATTCTCTTTTTGTCCTCTCCCAACATGCCCACCCTAGCTCTCTTTGAAAATAAGGTTCCCCACACCGTCTTTCTATTTCTTTTGCCTCCCCTGATCTGCTCTCTCTCTTGGTCTCCCTATCAATCCCCAACTCTAACCCCTCTCATGCATTCAATTTACTATCTTTATTTTTTTTTTTTGGAATAATTCAAAAACTTGAACTTAACCTTTATTGTTCATTATTTTTTTGGATATGTATCTCATATACCCTAATTTCTATTATTAATCATATATTTATATTTATATTTTATATCTATCTATATTTGATTTAATGTAATAATTTATAATTATAATTTCTTTTTTAGATCTTTTTAGTTTGCACTGCACATTTGTAAATATCTATTTTTTAATATTAAGAACAATCTTGTTTGACTTCATTTTCCTAAAATAATTTTACTCATTTAATCAAATATCATTCCAAAATACAGAAATTGCATGTAAAAATTAACTTTCTTCCAATGGTTTTTCAATTGTTTAGTATAAACTTCCATCTTTTATAGCAAATACAAGGTATAATAGCTATATAAGAACTTTTGGTAGTCATGAATAATCCCTACAACACTGTACTCTTGCAGCATTTCTTAAACTATTACTATAAAAAGCTTATTGTAATATGCGTGTCCAACAAGGTTAAAAATATGCAGTAAAAGGAAAATTTTTGTAGTGCTTCTTAAAAGTTTAGTATAATAAATATTTAAAATAATGAACTAAGCCATCTAGTTATAAAAACTATGAATAATGTGCGTAAATATAAAATTTTTGAATTAAATAATTGTGAAACTACTGAAATTGGCCTAAGGAATAATAATACAATGAGTTATAGTTAGGTAGCAAATATTATTGGTGGGGGATATCTTGGAATTTATTTGATTAAACCCATCCGATGTGTCCCACATTAAAACACATTGGGATTTATTTAGTTGTTTTAATTTTCTCTAGAATCTAGTTCATGATAAGCCTCCAATATGATGATGGGATATATTTTGTAGTTATTGCGACAAAGTTAAACTCTATATAATCATAGATTCATAGTGGAGATAATGCCTACCTTAATCTTTGTAACTGACTTTGATACCATCTTTGATGGGTGAGGTATGTTATAAAAGGATATTCTACAGGCTTGATCCCAACTCATCCAAGAGTGCTTGCAGGGTTCTTCCTATTAGGAATACTTAGAGTTGGGTTTGGGAAATAACTCTTCTCGTGATTGCAATTTGGCTGGTTTCATAGATGAAGATGTCTATGGCTTCATCTTCTTGTAAATTATATTGTCTCATATAGTTTAATATTATGCGGCGTATTAGGTGTAAAGATTGAAGCCTTGTTTGTTAAATAATTTCCATCAAAATTCCATGGATATGGACTTGTGACCAGCCACCCTAGCTTCATGGCCCATCTACGTAGCTGGGCTTTGTCAGATTCCATGGCCATAGCTAGAAGGGCCACCACCCCTGAATCTCCTGAGAGTAGATTAAATATTAAAAAATATAAAAAAAAGGGGATGGAAGGAAGCAAAAAATAAGAAAAAGGAGGAAGAAGGTGAGAGAACGATGGCGCCATGGTTTTCCACCACCATGAGCCCCTCCTCCTCCCATCAGGATGGTCGGACAGATAACTACAGCGGCCGCTTGGGATGGGTTGAGTGGCGAGCCCCATGGAGCCGCCGCATCGAACTCCCATGAGTTTTTTCTATTCCGTCTAGATTCAAGGAGAAAATAAAACCGATGCTTGTGCACTCGACGCCGGCAGGTGTTTTCTCGCCGGTTATGTACTGCGGTGACCCTTTCTTTTTGAAAGAGGGGAACCATTGGATCCCGATTTTTCCAGCGGTTCTACCCGTCAATCGCCGGACGCCGGTAGTGGGTGGATACTGAGAGGCCGGTGGTCTGACGAAGAGGGGTCTCCGATGGCCGTTGGGCTGGCATTTGGCGAGGAGGGGCGTTGGATTAGGCCGCCGCAGCCTCCTCCTCCGCCCGGTCGACGGAAGAAGATGAGGATTAACGGGTTCTGAGTTTTGGGTTTCGACCCAAAATCCGAAATCCGATTAGTTCATTTAAAAAATAAAATGGTACAGTCCCTAAAGATATATTTTATTTCATAGGAGGCCTCACAAATTGTACCTTCATCCCTATAATAAAACTTATTACATAAAGTTCCCTAAATAATTATTTTATCCCTGTCATAAAATTATATTATATAGTGGTCCTCTAATAATTATGTCATGGCCCTGTAATATTATTTTATTGCATAAAAGTTCTTAAATATGCTATTGCAAATTTTTTTGCACTCTCATATTTGGACTGAATTATTATGTACTGTTTGATTTTTTTATGTGCAAATAAAGTATTGTAGGCCTGATTTCATGTTCTTAATGATTTTTTTTTTTGTTTTCATGCCATGTTTTGTATATAAAGTTGATTGACACTAGTTATAAAGAATGCAAAGTTTTTTTTGGTTTAGTTGCTTGGTATGATCACCAAAGTGATCGCGGGCACGAAAAACCTAAAATTTTCTATAATATAGATTTCTAGATAAATATAATTCGATCCAATTAAGTTTTAACAATATCATAATTGTGTGTAAGCTATTGAAATGTTGAGTCATTTCCAAAGGAGCAACTTCGTGTTGGATGCTTAGACGGGTGAAATGGCAAAAGTATGAATTGAAGCAAGTAGCACTTTCATGCCTAAAGATATGGTCCTTGCTTGTATATGATGTGCATGTTTTGCTAGGTTCACTAGTGATGATGATATATCGCTAATCCGGTAAACCACTAGCATATTATGGCACTCACCTAAAGAAAAGATATAATGATACACTTGGTTGCCCTCCAAAGTTAAATATAAAAGAAATTAATTTACTTTGGATAAAATTTAATTATTATTTAGTCTCATTATTTGATGATAACGTGAGCATGTATTATTTGCGGCATTAATTTCCACAATCATTGATAGTAGAGTAGAAATTTTTTTCTTAATGGATCAAATTTCTTCGAATGGAAAGAAAAAATAATGCCCACATTAGGGTGTGTTGACCTTGACCTACTATTTTGAGTGGATAAACCTTCACCATTTACAAATGAAATTACATAAGAACAGAAGAGCTTTTTTGAGAATTGCTCCTAATGATATCCGATATGGCTAGGCATATTAGGGGATCCATCTCTTTATGTGACAAGGCATGTGATTTTTTGGATACTGTGGAGCAACAATTTACAAGCTCCGATAAGTCTAAGACGAGCACCCTAATGACGAGATTAGTCTCTATGTGATATGCAGGCAAAATTGGTATATGCAAGTACAATATAGAGATGAGGGATATTGCAACATAATTAAATTATATTAAGGTTTTTATCTCTAATGCATTCTAAGTCCACTTTATTCTCTCTTCACTTCCATTTGAGTATGATCTCTTTAAGGGTTTCTATAATACATAAAATGAGGGTTGGACAATGAATTACTAACCAAATATGTACAAGAGGTGCAGAGATTAAGAGGGGCGAAGATAGAGAACATAAACTTTGCTTCATATCAGGTTAGTGGAAGAGCATGTAAAGAAAAAGGTGCACCCAAAGCAAAGGGGAAGAAAGCATTAATCGTGGCATTAGGTGATTCTAGCAATAAGATTATTAACTGCTTCTTCTGCAGAAAGAAGGGATACTTAAAGAAAAACTGCATAAAGTATGAAAAAAGGCTGCAATAGAAAGGTGCCCTTTTACTCTTATGTGTGTTTTGAATCCCATTTAATAAATATTTCAAATTTTTTTTGGTGGATTGGCTCTAATGAAACTATGCACACTGCCAACAACTTGTAGAACTTCCTATTAAGAAAGTTTCCGATTGAAAGTGAATGATCCATTGTTATTAGAAATCAAGCACGTTCATATATCAAGGCAGTTGGATGCTACATGATAGTCTTGGATTCTAGATTTGTCTTAGATTAGATAAAATTGGTTTCATGTTTCTTTTAGAAACTCTAGATCTGATTTAACAAAGGACTCTATAGTTGTTGGTTCTGGCTTGCTATATGATGGTTTTTACAAATTTTTCTTGGATCATTTGTTTGAGCAATCTTTCATTGCAAATTGTTTTATTGGTAACAAAAGGAGGTAGAATTAATGAAAACTCCTCTATGTTATGGCATCAGAAATTGGGGCATATCTTTGAAAAAAGGATCAAAAGATTGATGAAGGATGGGGTCATAGGACCATTAAACTTCACCGATTTTATAACATATATTGGCTGCATAAAGGAAAAGCAGATATATATATATATATCAAAGAAAGGTGTCAAGAATAGCAAAGGAACTTTGGAAATTATTTATGATGTATACGGATCTTTTTCCCCATGTCTAACAGGTGAAAAGTATTTTATCACTTCATTGATGGCTATTCATGGTATATGTATATATACCTTTTGTTTGATAAGGGTGATGTTTTTGAGGCTTTGAAATTCAAAATAGAGATAGGAAGATAATTAGAAAAGTGACTAAAGTGGTTAGATTGAATAATAGTTGCAAATAATATTGTAGGCACATAGAGATGGAATAGAGGCCAGGACCATTAGCAAAATTTTTAAATGAACAAAGCATTGTACCACGATACCTAATGTCAGACATACCGGATCAAAATGGTATAGCTGAAAGAATGAATCAAATTGTTAAAAAAATAGTTTGGGCTATGATAAGTTACTCGACCCTATGTTTATCCTTATAGGGTGAGGCTGTAAAGACACCAATGCATATCTTAAATTGAATCTCTTCTAAGGTAGTTCAAAGATTCCTTATAAGCTATGGGTTAGTACAAAATTTAGTTTGGGATATACGCGCACATGTGAATGTCCAGCTGAAGCTAAGGTTTACAACCACAAGAAAAGGCATTTGATCTCAAAACGACTAGTGGACTTTTTATTGATTAGCCAGAGAGGTCACAAGGATATAGATTCTTCTGTCCACCTCATACACCACAAATAGTAGAAATAATAAAGCTAGATTTCTAAATGATAGCATTTTAAGCGGGAGCGGAGAATCTCGAGACATTGTCTTTAAGGAAATATAGGAAATAACTTTTGCACTTGAAAATTAAACTGAAGTAATGATTCCAATTGTTATTCTTTAAGATAACATTTAGGAGGGACTACTACTTCATCAAATTCCACCCCATGAGGGTTCTACTACCAAAGAAGCAATTGTCGAACTACCGCCACAAGCAGATCAAAAGACAACTTTATAGAGATCCACTAGAATAAGAAAATCTGTTATACCTCCAGATTATGTGGTGTATCTAACTGATATTGGTGAAAAGGATGGGGACCTAAGATGTTCTTACAAGCTCTAAAAAGTGATAGCTCCTTATAATGGCTGGATGCCATGAAATAAGAGTTAAGCTCTATAGATAACTACCATGTCTGGGATATAGTTGACCTACCTGAAGGGGTGTGACTAGTAGGTTGTAAATGGATCTTTAATACCAAAGGAAATCTTGATAGTAAGATTGAATGGTGTTGACCAGCTATGCAACCTAAGAGGAGGATGAATGGAATTTCCAAAAATTTTAAGTAAAATGAACGGAATAAAACTTGATGAACATGTGTGAGTTGCAAAGATTAATTAATAAAGGTAAATATGCAAGAGATCAAACCATACAAGTCATGCACTACAAACACTGCAAATTTATAGTGGTTCAGTGCCAACCCTACACCTACGTCTACTCTCCAAGATAGCTTTCTTGAAAATTTTTACTATAATCTTTTCAAAATTATAGTCTAATTATTTTAGCCCGGATCACAATCAACCCAGTTGATTTTTATTGGCAACTCCATGCTCAATACAATCTAATTCAAGATTTGAATAGACTTTTTTCCATGTTTCAAATCCTAAAACTTATCACAGTAGAGTAAAAGAGAAATACAAAACAAATGAATCACAACTCCTAAAATTTAAATATACAGAAATAAATGGAGCCCTGAATCAGTTTGTTGCTCTTGAATAGACTTGAATGCTCTTCACCAACTCTCTTAGTAGTGGAGGTTGTGATCTTTTAGCTCTTAATGAATGTACTTGAATATTTTTTCAAAGTTTTTTTTTCTTGGCTATTCAATTCATTCTCTTTTTTATCTCTTATCTTTCTTTTGGTGTTCTCATGTATTTATACCACATAGGAATGGTTGGAAGACTCCTCTAGTTGTTAGACAGGTCAAAAAAGCCATTGTGAGATAAAAACGACCGTTATGATTTGCAGAAAAACTAGCCATTACGATTGTCAGACACAGATGGGTCGACTCGTTATTTTTAGAGGTCGATTCGTCATTTTCAAAAGTCGACTCGTGATCTTTAGGGACTGACTTGAACTAGTTGTTATTTTTTTTGCTGCGCTCTATCTTTCTCCTATGACCATTATGGGGTTGACTCTTTCGGTTTAGGGGTTGACTAATCCAATGACAGGGGTCGACTTGTTATCTTTATGGATCGACTCTCTAACAAACTCAATTTTATTGCTCTTTGTTTTTTGTTTATGGTCATTTAGGGGTCGACTCGTTTGCTTCTGGGGTCAACTCTTGTTTGTCTGGAGTCAACTTATGTTCTTTATGGGTCGACTTGCCAATATGGTAAATTTTACTTGTGTTCTTTTATCTGTGGCTATTTAAGGGTCAGCTAATTTGCTTCTAGAGTCGACTCTTGTCTGACTAGAGTCAGCACGTGTTGTTCATGGGTTGACTCTCCAATGAGCTGAATTTTACTGCTTTCTATCTCTTTTTTAAGACTGTTATGGGGTCAACTCGTGAATACGTATCACTTTGCATTAGTGTATCAAGGTCGACTCGTTGTAATCTAGGAATCAACTCTTGAGATAGCCTAAAATAAAATTCGCTGTTATTGCATGTGAGCATTCAAAGGACACTTTAAGGTATTTTTGGAGTAAAATTTCTTTATGTAGAGGTTTGGATAAAAGGATATCATTACTCCATGTTGAGAGTTACTAAAATATTTCTTCTTATTTTTTTGCAAACATTCAAGTATACTCTAAGCAACTGAATAGTAAACTTTTTACTCAAATATTTTTGTATCATCAAAATCAAATCTTTTGGGTCAACAAATGGTATAACGCAAGACTTGTGCCAAAGGGGTTCACACAAAAGGAAGGAATTGACTTTAAAGAGACGTATTCTCCAGTTTCATTAAAGGACTCTTATAAGATTGTCATGGCTTTAATAGCTCATTTTGATTTGGAGTTGCATCAGATGGATGCAAGAATGACCTTCCTCAATGATGATTTATAGAAAGAGGTTTACATGGAATAACTTGAGAGTTATGTTGTCAGTGGACAAGAGCACATGGTTTTCAGGTTAAAGAAATCCAACTATGGACTTAAATAGGCTTCCAGACAGTGGTATCTCAAATTTAATGGGATAATCACTTTTTTGGGGTTTGAAGATAATACTATTGATCAATATATGTACTTAAAGCTCAGTGGGAGTAAGTTCTTAATTTTGGTATTATATGTGGATGGTATTCTGCTTGCGAGTAGTAATCTTGATCGACTTAAGAAAATTAAACAGTTTCTATCCCAAATTTTTGAAATAAAAGATTTGGATGAAGTTCCTTATGTTATCGGCATTAAGATTCACAGAGATAGATTCTTAGGATTACTTGGAACTATCTCAAAGGACTTACATCTCTAGAGTATTAGAGAAATTTGGGATAGAAAAATGTATCTTTAGGGTTGCTCCTATTGTAAAGGGTGATAAACTCAACAAATTGCCATGCCCAAGAAAGGAGATTGAGAGAGAGAAAATGAGGTCCATAGCCTATGCATCTGTTGTTGGGAGTTTGAAATATTCCCAAGTTTATACGCACGCAGATATTGCTTTTGATATATTAATGCTTGGGTGTTATCTATATGATCCAGAAATAGAGCATTGGAAAGCTGCAAAAAAAGTCATTACCTATAGGGCACAAAAAACTACATGCTCACAAACAAATGGTTAGATCATCTTGAAGTTATTGGCTATTCGGAATCGGACTTTACTAGATGCAATGATAGTTGGAAGTCAACCACTAAATATATTTTTGTACTTATAGAAGGTACTATATCATGGATGAGTGCAAAATAAAGTCTTGTCACTACATCCTCTAGAAAGGTAGAGTACGTAGGCTGCTATGGGACTTCTTCACAAGCCATCTAGTTGTAGAATTTTATCACAAGACTTAGAGTTATTGACTCTATTAGCAGACTAATAAAAAAATATTGCGTTAATAATTCAATAATAAGGCTCTCCAACAGTACGAAGAGTACAAGCACTTGTAAGCACGTTGGTTTTAAATACTTTGCTCTTTGTAAGAGAATAAAACAAGACAGTGTTTGTGGAGCATATTAATATAGAGCTGATGATTGCAAATCTATTGACTAAAGGACTTACTTCCATGATTTTTAGAAATCACATGGCTCATATGGTACTCATTAGCTCATTTTATGAATGATATGTATTGTACACTTTCTAATAAAGTGATCACATTTAGTTTCATAATAAAGTTTAGTTTATTCCATTTTATGCTAGTCAGCAATTTACGATGTGACAAAGAAATCAAGGATTAGATATAAAGTTCTGTCTATTCATAAAGTAAATTCTACATTAAGAACTTAATCATGAGGTCTCATTAGTATTGTAATACATAGAAGGCCGTGCGTTGATTGATAATGCATTTATCGCCATGATTGGCACCGATGATTACTTTACAAGCAAGTATATAGTGTATCTTATAATTTACAAAGAAATTAAGTTTCTAAATGTGAATCCATGTCCATTTTTTAATTAGTAGATTCAGATAAATTCTATTAAATGTTTTTAAAATGTTTTAAATAGTTAAAACAAAGGTGATTGTGTTAGGTTGGGCCAAGTGGAAGAATGTTGGAATATGTCTGATTCAACCCGTTTGGATGTGCCCACACTAACACACATCTGGATTTGTTTGGTTGTTTTTATTTGATACGAACTCTGGTTCAAGATAAGCCTTCAATATGGTGATGGGATATATTTTATGGTGGTTGTGATAAAGTTAAATTCTATACAACCATAGTGGAGATAATATATAATCTCCATAACTGAGTCTGATACAGCCTCTAATGGGTTAGGCACATTATAAAAGGATACTCTATGGGTTTGGTCCTTAACTTATCCGAGAGTGCTTGTGAGATCCTCTCCATTGGGATTACTCGGAGTTAGGTTTGCCAAATTAAGATGCTTCTCATGGGTGATGAGGAGCACATTTGGATCTTTACGTAATTGAAGTCAGGCTAGTTTCAAAGATCAAGATGTCAACGGCATCATCTTTATGTAACTTATACTGCCCCATATAGTTAAATAAGAAATACTTAAGAAATTTTTTTAAAATATTCAGTTTTATACTTTAAAATTTATTTTTGAAATAGTTTTGAAAAAGTCTTCTCAAAGGGAATATATAGCTATCTAAGGAGGAGCATGTAATAAGTATTCAATTCCCTAAATTAGAAGCAATCCAGGTAGAAGTTTAAATTGTAAAGGGAAGCTCAAAGATGAGCTTATAGGAGAAGGCAAATTTTTAAAAGTGACAAAAATTACATTTAGTGGCTTAATGTAGATGATTTAACTAATTAGTGGATTTTGTTTTAAATAGTCTAACGTACAAAAATCTAAAAATTCTTATGGCTGTTAAAAAAAAATGCTAGTTTTTGCGAGGACAAGAATCTTTTTAAACATTGTTGCATGATTTGAATGTCTATTATGCTTAGAGATCTCAAAAAAATATAATTCATTTAAATTTCTATATTGATTTGTCATTGAAGGATATATGGTTCACTAGTATATTATGGATTTATGATAGAATACCTTATTAAGGTAATTTTATTCCTTTTAGCGGTAGTAAATTTTTAATTTTCCTAAATGACTTTAGAAGATTGTGATTCATGACTCAAATATGTAGGCAATGTCTATTACAACTAAAAATACCTTTTATTGGTAAAATCTTTTGGACTCATTTGAATATTTTTCTTTTGAAAAATCTAAGGCTAATAGCTTGTTGTATCTGGTTTCTTACTAGATAGCTTATAGAGTTTCTAATACTAAAACTAACTTGAGCACCTGAAAGCATAAAATGCTAGTGTAACACTACCACAAAAGTAGAAATCTTTAACACTATTTTAGCAAAAAAATTTAAAAAATGCTAGGAAATGCTGATTTACACCACATTTAAAATAAAATACTAGATATATTCTAGAATTGATGGAATCAATGATATCTTTTCCGACATTTTTCAAAAAAGTAGGGGAACAGGACTTTGACACACATTTAAGTAAAATGTTGGGCATAGAAATATGTTTTTATTATATGATTAGCCGATATAAGTTGAAAATGATGGCTAATAATGTATTTTTTCTAGCTTTAAAAAAGTAACTAATTTAAAACTTAAACTCAACCGTAATTAAGAACTAAATTCCATGCCTAATTTCTTCCCCTTCCATGCTTCATCCTCCACATGACTTCTTCTACTGCTCGAATCATCATGAACGTCCTTCCCTTCCTGCCGTCGCAAGTCTTCACAATTAATCACTATGCACGACCACGATCCCCATTCTTTACATGGCCATAGTCGATTGTTAGCCGTGCCCCTATCTCCAACTCCGATGTGGCGGTCTTCTCCACCTTTAGTGCCCTCATTCCATGGCTTGGATCACCATGATCACAATCCAATTGCCCTACCACATGTTCGGCTACTCTTTACATGGATTGTGATGGCACAAGCCCTTTAGGATTGACCACCGTGCATGACAACGCCTCCCATCCTTTACATAGTTTCTTCAATCTCTAATTTGTGCCACCATTTGCACCTCTAATATCATGGTCCTCTTTACCTCCTGTCACCCCCCCCCCCCCCCCAGGGTGCGAGCCAATACAGATGAGGTCACATAGTTTAAGTTCTATATGGATAAGAGTTGGTGTGGTCTATTGGATGCGGTGTGGTCTATTGGACGCTGTTACATATCAAGTGGTTATTGTGTTAAGACCATTTATGGAACAATATAAGATAACTTTGGGTTTGATGGTAGAGCAAGTTGAAAAGCTTTTTTTCATTATTGAAGGTCAATATTTTGTGCCGTAGCATACTCTAGCATATACAGCGGCGAAATTGGCTGATCCTAACCCCATGGTAGATAAATCAGATTGTCAATTCTTAAAATATAAAAATGTTGTCATTGTTGAGAAGCATGAGTTTCAATTTTTGACTTACAAGATGAATAAGGCCGAAGACAACCTTGGAGAGTCCTCAAAAGTTATAAACCAAGATGATAAGGAAGGTACCCTATAAGTCAATGCAGGAGATCTGATCGAAAAGGCACTCATCGATGGCTCGGTTGACATCAGGCTAGTAATTAAAACCAAGGTGGGTTACAACCATCCTGGTTTGTAGATAGTTGTTAAAAAAAATAATGGTGGAATCATGTTGGCACATGGCTGTTCTATTAGAACTTGTCATCTTGTTAGGGCGATCGAGGGTAGTAGTTCAATCTGCGTATAGTGCAACTTGTCCCTATTTCGAGGGTTGGGTGGTAACCACCACAGTGGATACCACCTCTTCATTATCAATAGCTATGCATGCTAAATCTATATGCTAGAAAACAATCTATTAACCAACTAATAGCCTATGCTCTTCCAAATTATATGTATCTACTATACTGGTCGACTAAAAAGCAAGCATGGTGGGTCTTATTTCTGGTTGATTCTCCATGGTTTCTACCTGCTACTCAAATTTGAGTCTTGCCTCTATCAGATCCTCTATAGTCCATATCTGTTGCTCAAGTTCTTTTTTTTTAAGAGGTGAACTTATCAACTTCCATGGTAAGTGAAGTGATTCGCACGATCATTTAGCTTTTCTTTCAAATCGGGCAAGTTTAATGATATCCAAACAAAAAATTAGGCCAATATATAGATGTAGAGTCGGGTATATGCCAACACTCTCTTGACCATCGATTGATCAGATATAGAAGATATTATTTATAGTGCATCTAGAATGACAACTATGATATGAAGCTCGATGCACTAAGGGAGGTCTAGGTCAATACCGTAGAGGTGCAGGCCAATAGACCAAGGGTGCGGGTCGATACACCAAGAGTGTAGGCTGAGTGATTGCGGTGTAGATCAAAAGGGATAGCTATCAGTTTAGGATGGAATCTTTTATGGAATGGAAGCCAAATAGTGGCTAACTAGTATTTTCCACCTCTCAATGCATGGATAAATGGAAGTGCTCTTCAGAATATAAGAGTACTAGAAAGGAAGTGAATGTCATGCATAGTGGTCCACGTGGCACAATCTAACTAGTGTTAAAATTGAGTAGTTATACCTATTTTATCACTACCCAGAAAATGGAAGGTGTAGTATAACTACTCGAAATATAAAAGTAGTGGAGGAAAAATAAATACCATGCACAATAATAAGGGCCCACATGGCGCAAACCAGTAAGGACATGTATCAATAGTTAAATTATAACACCTATCCTAATAGCTAATAGAGGCTATTTATTAAATTTCTTACTATTAGTTACCTAGTTTAACTTTAACTTATCCTTAGCGGTAGACTAGACTCATAGCTTCGCATGTTTACACCGTACCTCCTCTTCTTCAAGGTAGGCGTATTATGGTAGTGAAAGTTTTTGAATATGAAGGCACCAGGACTGAAACTATTGACATTATCCTAAGGAATGATGATTACCATAATTATGTACCATTAATTATCGCTAAGAGACATACTTAAGAAAAAAAAAAAGAAATATTTAACTAAAATAGTTTTGCAGGTATTCTGAGAAGGAATATATTATTGCTATCTAAGGAGGAGCATACCATAAGTTTTTGGTTCTTTAAATTAGAAGGAATCAATAGAGAAGTTTACATTCTAAAAAATGAAGCTCAAAGATGAACTTAGAGGAGAAAGCAGCAATATTTACTGGTGAAAGTTTATATTAAATAATTTAATCTTACAAAAACAAATCTAAAGTTCATATGGAGGCTCAAAAAAATGCTAGCCTTTGCAAAGAAATGAATCTTTTAAATATTGGTGGCATGATTTGAATGACTATTGTGATTAGAGGTCTTAAAAAAAGTAAGTTTTTAAAATTTTCATGTTGATTTGTTATTGTTGGATATATGAGGTTGATTAAAATGTTATGAAGTTTATGATCGAACACCTTATTAAGGTAATTTTATTTCCTAAATGATCTGGGAAGATTGTGATTCATGACTAAAATAAATAGGCAGCATCTATTGCATTTACTACTAGCTTTTTTTGCGAAACCATTTTGGATTCATTTACATATTTTTATTTATTCAAAATCTAAGGTTCCTAGCTTCATGTATCTACTTAGTTTCTAGAGTGCTCACATCGTTTCTAATAATTAAACTTATCTTTAGCACATGATAGCATAAAATGCTAGTGTAAGGAAGGATTTAAGGAACCAGTATCATATATTTGGCAACTGGAGGTTCTAGATCTGATTCTTGTGTGGTTGTCCCTTTCTCTCTTTTAAGAAAAGGGAACAATGTTTTTACTAGGTTGAAGTTGAAGAATTACGTAAATGTATCAAAAATAATAATTTTAAAGTTGAGTATAACATAGTAAAATTTCTTTTTGGTTGCATAACTGGTTAAATTATTGAAGTCTCAATGTTCATCTGGGTCATCTCTAAGGCTAACTTTTTTTGGGACATTTTTTGAATTTAAATTTATTTAGACAATCTTTATGTAACAAAAGACTTGCCTATTATTGTCTCTTATGAGTACTACTTACAAGTCATTTATGGAGTTCTTACAATGCAAGATGATTGCACTTCTCTCTTTGGTTGGTGTGTGGGAGCTAAAGCATATTTTAAAT
This sequence comes from Phoenix dactylifera, assembly GCF_009389715.1. Lineage (NCBI taxonomy): Eukaryota > Viridiplantae > Streptophyta > Magnoliopsida > Arecales > Arecaceae > Phoenix > Phoenix dactylifera. The sequence continues at coordinate 24,682,642 of NC_052399.1, forward strand.
TATTTTTAAAAATAAATTGCCGCAATATATAGTAAGGTATTCTTAAAAAATACTGTTCAACTAAACTACAATGCACACAAACACCAACTATAAAGGGAATATGATAGAGTGCATTTATTGATTTTTTTTCCTCAATTGCTCATTTCATGTAAGAGAAAATAAACGAAAATAAATGCAACAATTATACTTCTTATACTTCCAAGAAAGAGAGTAGTTTCACATACCTTGTGTAAGAAAATCGAACTACATTAGTTGTACCTGTGAAGGATGTTTTAATCCATGTCATGCCTTGTCAAATACACAGTCCTTTGCTTATACCTCATATTCGCTGTCTGATGGACCTTAAAGTTGGACTAAATAATTCTTTCTTATAAAAAAAAGTTGGGCTCTGCAAAGATATTTGAACATGCATGGTTATTACGAAGTAATCAGGTTTGTTATATATATATATATATATATATATATATGTGTGTGTGTGTGTGTGTGTGTGTGTGTGTGTGTGTGTTAGGTCCATTACAGAGTAATTGCAGATTCTAGTACTAACACATATTTGATATATATATATATATATATGCTATGTGCCAATTTATTTTGTTCATTATATAAGTCATTAACCTATATTTGTAGTACAAACCATTATAAGTTTCTAATTTAATATCATTTATTCTGTTAATATAAATAAATCATGATGTAAATACATCAAGGCTACAGAACAAATACCATAACTTTTTTCAATCAGTAACACAATCGATAGTCTCCATCAAAAGATATTAGAAATGAAAATCTTATAAAAAATGTGAAGGAGACATAAATATGTACCTAATAGTAGTCTAAACGTAATTAGGTAATAATGAAGATATTTAATTTTTGATGCTTCCTAACTTCAAGCAAGCTAAAATTTCTGGTACAACTAGCCCATACATAATCACTGTTATAGAAATTATGATTATCTTTTGTTTAAACCCTAAGATATTTCAAATGGCAAGACTACCCAACAGCCACTTTAAGTTACTAGAAGAGAGTTAAAAGAATAAAAAAGTGCTTAATTATAAAGTTAAAATGAGGAAATGATATTAGCTGAAAAGAGTAAATGCGTTTTACCAAGTTTTGCAACCTTATTAATGAAGTATCAACCAAAATATGACCAGGCTAGAATAGTTTACTGGTGGTACTAGTTATCACATTTCCTCAAGTATCCTAATCAAGCCCCACAACAAAGTCTCCCACTAAATGAAACACTACTCCTCGTTTCCTATCCTTTGATGACTCCATAAGTGCAGCTACCACCTTATCTGCCAGTTAGGTTTAGCTCAAGCAGCTGGTGGTAGTTGGCAGTGGGGAACGACTGGGTCATTGGTAGATCTTTGCATGCATGTGCGCATGGTACACGTAACGAATCGTCCAAAGTCAATTTTTAATACGAGTCCAAGCCCCCTTACATGGTAGCTATGCTGCTTAAAGAATAAAAAGTTTCTTCACCAGAGAAAAGTAAGAAGAATGTAACAAAACAAAGGCAGAAGTATTGAAAAGTTGAGAGAGAGCGAGAGCGAGAGAATGAGAGAGAGAGAGAGAGAGAGAGAGAGAGAGAGAGAGAGAGAGAGAGAGAGGTAGGGAGAGAGGACCACACAGGCAGCTAGCTAACCCAAACTTGTTGGTAGCGAGAGAGAGAGAAGAGAGAGAGAGAGAGGACCACACTGGCAGCTAGCTAACACAAACTTGTTGGCAACTAACCACTTAAGCTAATTAATTAACTGGCCGGACAGCTGAAGACCCCACAAATGTTCGATTATAGGCGTCCCCAACTCTATGGGTTCTTGTTTATTGAAAGTTGCTACGTAATGCTTGATAGTGATGTTGTTGACTATGCTCATGCGAGAGTAGTGTGACCAGTTGTTGTACTCAAAAAAAAAAAAAAAAATTGCTACGTTAGGAGATCTCACTGTATAGTTGTGGACCGTGACTCCATGAACCCTAACTGAGCTTCATTTCATCAGATAACTATTTTTTTTTCCCACAAAGAAGAGCTTCATTGGATACCATTAAACTCCGACCAGTCTGGAGTATTCCAGTGCTTCTCTTGGCTTCTATCACCCCTTCTATGCGACACAACAATTAAAACCATTTTTGAGGAGAGAAGCTGCCTTAGTTTTCAAAAAGGTTGACTTTGAACTCTCCTGAACGAAAGGATGATTTGGGTTAGAGAAGGATAAGTATTCCATGCTTTACTGCAGAGCCATGACCTCCCTATTTTGAGAGTCGTCGAATAAAACTGGAGAGAGAATTAGCATGTTAACATATATTTTACAGGAGAACTAGTTTCTAAACCAAGACATGAGAAAGAGAGGGAGGGAGGGAGAGTTTTTGTGTATGTACTTCATTTAACAAGTAGATTTGATATATTAGATTAATAAATACGGTCATTTATGATTGTAATAAGTCTTTCAGTCAGTCGAAACGAGTGCACAGAAATGAGTGATTGGCAACTTCTGTCAATTGAACTCAACCTACACAGTGTTACAAGTGACTGTTGCTTGCTTATTCTACACATGTACCCATACACCAGACACTGACTTTATTTCCATCTAGTTCAAAAAGTTCTCAACCCTTTTTTGGTGGAGAATACTCATTTCTTTTGCGGGGACAAAAAGTTCTCCATGTTTGAAAGGTGCATGGAATGAATCAATCCTTGCTGGTTACCCTTGGATGTCATAATGGGATGATACGAATATGTGACACCATATTTTGGTATACGTGCTGAAGAAAAAAACTATCATTTTTCTTTTGTTGATGAATGAAAAAAAGACGCGGAAAGCTAAAAGATATGGGCATCGCAGAGGGCTTATCAGTAAAGATATATGAACATCATGATATTTTTCGGTAATAAATGTACAGTCCCGGGTCTTTATTTGGGACCAAGAAGGTGGACATAATCTATGAAGAGTTTTCTTGGTTGTAACAATCAATACGTACCTTCTCTCTTAAAAAAATTTAAGTGAAGCATCATTATTACATATCAACAATAAAGTTTACTGGTCACACTCCGTCAAAGCTCTACTTCCTTGCGTTACAATCTCTACCACTCTAATCCATTCATAGATGACACGTAGTGACATGTTGCAACTAATTAACTTCTGAACCACTGACTATTTAATGTTTTTATACCAGAAATGTTCTTCCGTTTACTAATAACCAACAGATATATATATTGTGCAACCTCAGAAGGTTTCCATGCACAATTCGTAACCAGGATTCTGTCAAACAGCAAACTTATATATTGCTAATACTTGTTTAAGTCCGGTTGAGAGTATATTTTTCATGTTTCACATCAGTGACCCAATACTATATTTCTTATATGCATCCTTCACCAGTAATCCCAACTTAATACTATTATAATAGATTTTTTTTTTTTGTGGTGAAACGGATTTTCCCGATTTTCCTAGACTCGGGAAGAAGCTACATATTGACAATTCAACCACAATTAATACTAGGAGAAAAAATTAGTCAAGATAAGCAGTAATTTCCTTTAGCATCTCACCTTTTCTTTGTCTCTTTTCGTAAGATGAGCATCTTCATCTTTAAGCAGGTTTACCATATCAGAAAACTTCAAGGTCGAACAGACAACGAAAGCAAGGCTGTACAGCAAGGACTGTCCACTTGGTAAAGCATGGCAAGGATTTCATTCACCCAAACATGCCATTTAACCACCATATCTACCAATCAGCTCACAGAGCCTGTCCTCTGAAATTACCTACAAAACAAGAGGAAAAGGGGGAGAAGAACCTGAATGATAGCTTGTTCCGGCTAAAACCTATGATTCTACTGCACTGAGGCCTAGGGTAAGACATACCTTCACTCTCCCAATCCCATGGCATGGTAATCCATTTCAGCTCTTCAAGGAGAAGATTATATAGGATGTCAAGCCATACACGTTGATCATTGTGGCTCACTTCCTTCCATTCGATTGGAGAGGTCGTTAACTTTGACTTGTGGGTGGCTTCCCATGTGATAATGTAACAACAACCTCTCTTACTCATGCACTGAGAGAGAGAGAGAGAGAGAGGTGAAGGTGAAGGTTGCAAGTGCGCTACAGTGATCAGGAGAGGTGGATGACATAGTGAGACTTGACCTATTAGAGAGGTTAGATGTGCTCGTGGGCTTCTGAACTGCAGTTTGTGGACAAAAACACATCCAGCACTTTTTTTATCTACCAATACCAACCTCCTACTCTCCACAATCTCGGATATAAAACAAACAAGATCTTGGTACGTAGCAGAAGAGCTTCAAGAAAACCCAAGAGTCCTCTCAGAAAGGAAGTATGCCACATACCTTTGATTGTCCCTACATATTACGCAACTGAGATAAGAGGAGTCGATAATCCTAGCTAGAATAACTCACCCAGCTTTCGGAAATTGTCTTCTGTGAATATTAATCACCAACATAAATTGCTAATCTTTGCCATTTAAATTACCATGCTATCTGTCTCAACACATCACATGCTGTTTAAATTAGTGTCTCGATGGATCAGATGACCCTCATTCGTGGCGATGCATGCTGCCATCTGCCTTTCACTTCATGACCTTACACTAGAGATGGAAGGATAGAATGTTGATTTAGGTAGACTGAGTAAATTTGCAATGGAAGTTCCTTAGCTTCCAATTATGTTTTTCTAAGGAGTTGCATAAGGTAATTTGTAATGGAATTCATCACTGTGCTGCTCTCCACCCTAAGCATAGTATCGTTGGAGGAAAGGCACAGCTTGATGACATTTGCGACTGTCTTAAATTATTATAGTATAAAATGCACGTACTAATATAAAGAGTACTGCACAAAGATGTTCAATAATTACCATTAAGAGGATATATTATTAAACTTGATAAGTAGCATTGGTAAAGTAGTACCTCGTACTGAACTGAAATTTAGCTGCAAATTGTTCTTCTCCAGCTGGCAATGACCGAAGTTCAACATGAAAGCAACAAGACCAAGAGTTTGGACAAAAACTATATGTAACAATCCAGGACCTCACCCAAAATGGCTAGCCGGAAGGTATTATTGGGGTTCCTTGATCCTGTATAAGTACCCAAGATCTACCCAGCGAATAACCGATGTGGGACTAAACACACGCCCGCACAGCTCCTCACATACTCCTCCCGTTCAAGCCCTGACGTCCTCGTCAGGTTAAGGGTTCAAATCCATTCAAATCTAATCACAAACACCACGATCGGTCCGTGGTCAACCCTAGTGGATCTGTGCTGCAGTGTCCCCTAGTCCACATAAGTTATGGGCCGGGTCCGCTCTGATACCATTTGTAACAATTCAGGACCTCACCCAAAATGGCTAGCCGGAAGGTATTATTTGGGTTCCTTGATCCTGTATAAGTACCCAAGATCTATCCAGCGAATAACCGATGTGGGACTAAACACACGCCCGCACAGCTCCTCACACTATATATGGCATCGTAAGAAGTATGGATATTGAAAATTCTTTTGTAAAGGATCGAGGTTTTCATCAAGAGAGCTCATGGTGAGGGCAAATGATGAAAATATAACTATATTAAATTTACTTAAGCCTAAACTATCATGGAGGATTCGCCCTCTGATACACAATTACACACCCTGTAGGTCATTGCTATATGATATGTCATTTGCCATTTGCCATTTGGGTTGAATTTCCAAAACAGAGAAAAATAAAATTAGAAGGTAAACTACCATGATAAATGTTATTTTTTTTTTATTATTTGACTGGTTTGTCGAGTGGAAAGTTCACTTTGTTAGGCGCATGTGATTCTCGTGGCCTCCAACTCCTCTAATTCTTGAGAAAGTCATTGATGCAGGGCCTACAATATAATAGGTGCATGAATAGTTTTATACGAGGATGGCGGAACTGTTTCAAACTGTCGAATTTGGGGCATCTCGAGCTGCACCAGCGGCGGCGGACCAGAATGGTTTCGACAAAAAAATCAAGACACCGTCGAACGAAACAGGATCTGACTGTGGCCTCCACCACTTGTATCAGCATCGGCCTCTGCCGGCCTCCCACCCTCTTCCTTTTTCTCTCCCCTGCTCGCTCTTTCTCTTTTCCTCTTTTCCATGGTCTCCTGTGTCGGTACAGGCCTGACGTGGCACGGCATGGGCCTATACCGATTCGTGCTATCGGATAACTGGTATAGTACCTGGTACCAGCATAAGTTGCAAGTCTATTCATTTTCATGCATTTTGATGCAGATTCAAAGATAAACATGTTGTTAATTTGTGTGATAAGAATTCTTTGTTTATTATACTCTGGTTCTCTCTTCCCTATCCATGAAAAATCTTCTTATCCAAATTTTCTCTAGAAAATTTTAATATTAATTAGGATGAACCAATCATGACCTCCCGAAGTTAAAAATTTGGTTACTTTTAGCAAGGCCGGAGCTAGGGCTGTCAACGGGCCGAGCTGCTCGGGCTCGGCTCGGGCCCGGCTCGGTAAAAGCCCGGCTCGGGCTCGGCTCGTTAGTCAAACGAGCCCGAGCCCGAGCCCAAAATGAGGCCCGTTTAAATCCGAGCCTGAGCCCGAGCTCGAGCCCGAGCAGCTCACGAGCCCAAACGAGCCCAACCAATAACCCATTTCCTCTCTCCACCGACCACCTCCTCTCTCTTTTTATTTTTTTTCTTCTCCTTCCTTCTAGGTTTTTCCAGAATCTTCCCGGCTCCCGCTGTCCCGCACCCGGTGTCAGTGTGGCGGTGTCCCTCCCCTGAGTCCCCTCTCGCCTTCCTCCTCCGCCGACCGCCGCCGATGCCTCGCTGCCTCCTTCCGCCGCCCGGGAAAGAAGCACGCGAGGCGCCTCCCCCTCTTTCTTCTCCGTTTCTCCCCCTCCCTTTTCCTCTCTTTGCCGAATCAGGGAAGGAGAAGCCCTCCTCCACCGGCGAATCAGGGAAGGAGCCGAGGAGGGGATGAGAAGCCCTCCTCCACCGGCGAATCAGGGAAGGAGCCGAGGAGTCCCTCGCACGGGAGGGTCGGGCCACGGCCGGCGGCGCCCGCGGCTTCCTCGGCCGTGCCAGCGGCCGACGCCCGTGCCGGCGGTGCAGGTGCTCGCGGCCGAAGCCGGCGGCCGCCGCACGCGATGAGGTGAGTCTATTCTTCTCTCTTTTTTTTTCTTTTTTTCTTTCCTTCCTTCTTTCTTCTCTTCTTCTTCTTCTTTTCTCTCTCCTTCGTTCTTCTCTCCGACGACGAACCGTCGGGACTCGGAACCGAGCTCGGCTGCTCGTTGTTCTCTCCGACGGGCGACGGAGATGGGGGCAGGGATGGGGATGGGGATGGGGATGGCCGGCTTCTGGGTTCTTCTCTCCGACAGGCGACGGAGATGGGGCGCCGGCCGCCGGGGCAGGCTCGGGCTCGGGCAAACGAGCCTCACGAGCTCGAGCCCGAGCCGGGGCTGTGCTAGGCGAGCCCAAGCCCGAGCCCAGTACAGGGCTCGGTACCGAGCCCGAGCCCGAGCCCGAGCCTAGATTTTGTTGGAACGAGCCGAGCCGAGCCTGCTGTGGCTCGGGCTCGGCTCGGCTCGTTGACAGCCCTAGCCGGAGCCAGTGAATCGACGGTGTACGGTGGGAAGACCTATCTTATTTGCTATCTAGTTTAACCTCATGTGTCACGCCCCCAACTCAAAAATATGTGCATAATCTGCCGCATACAACCTGTCAATTAAACAATTCATAAACATTAGCTTCAAAATAATATAAATTCTAAAACTCGCTAACCAATCTTTCAAAGCATTTTTAATTTCCATACTCATATGAAACTATATTTCAACCAATATAACCAAACAAATTACAAGGGCGCCTGATACTACTAAATTTAGAGGGTTGCTTTAATCTCATAATTCAACTGCTACCCATTCCTTTCAATGCTTCGACTCTGCAAAAATATATACAGAAATCAAAAGAGTGAGCTAATAATCTAGTAAGTAATTTATATAGAAATCAAAGAGATCAAACAAGTATAACAAATATGAGTGCATGATACAAAGAAGCTTGTTTAGCAAGGTAATATTTTGTGATCAAAGTCATGCATATAACTCCAATATGCTATAATACATATAATTTTCCAAATCAATAATTTACATATAGTCCAAAAAAGTTTTTAGAAACCAGTATTAAAGCCAAAGTTGTTATTCCAAAGTTTCAATGAATATCTTATATCATATACTTTCAAAAGTTCTTTATCAACTTATCAGTCTATATAGCTACAGGTACATATAATCCCTACGACAGGTTTCAAAGTACTGCACTTATCCTGTAGAGTGGATCCAAGGTACCACACTTAACCCTTGTGAAATAGGTCTAAAGTATCACACTTAACCTCTAGTCCAAAGTAATCAAGTTCTCGACCAATCAATACCAAATGCCAATGTATAACCTTTGTTTGGCGGAGTCCAAAATATAGTCATATTGAGAATCCAATCAATATACACAAATCCAACTTATGAAATCAATATTATCTTATTTATTTTGCAATATAGCATTTTTGCTTAACATGTATAAATCCACAATGATAAATAATTACCAAAATTTTAATAATTGATATGCAAACATGATTTTCCAAATCAATACATTTAAATACATCAATATACGAGTTCCAAAGATTCATGCAGAAGTTTTTAAGGCTCAATTAAGTGGAATAAGTCTAGCAAATTCTCATGATGATCAAAACCCATGGATATTATGGATATTCAAAGGCTTAATAATATAATAAATTTGTGCTTGATCCAATTTTAAAAGTACACAATGTACACAGTGAAATTTTTAAAGTATTCAACAATAATTTATACAATGTATATTTCCAAAACTATATGTATTATTTAAAATTGCTTTGATTAGATAGAGGCTGCTTACCTTTCAAATACCCACTACTAGGTTATCCAATCACTTCACTTGGATCGTTCCGGACCTAATAATCCCAACATCACATATATCTCAAATCACCATCATGCTATTATTTTATAATAATTTCTAAAATTCTGCAAAAGCTCTAAAGTTTCAATTTTTAACTAACAACGATTATAATAAAGGAAAATGTCTGTTATTCTATAGTCAGACCACTAAACCTGCGCTGTTCTTTCTAGTACGAGAGACAATTGTGGCACAGTGGGGTGGCAACTCTTTAGGTTTAACTCGAAGAGAAGGAAGAGAGAGACTAGTAGAAAAGATGAGAGAGATTAAGAGAGAGATGGCGAAAAGACGAGAGAGAAAAGAACAAGAAGAGGCGGTGGAGAGAAAAGAGACCTTTTTCCTTTCCCTTCTCTTAATGGAGTGGGAAGGAGGAACACATGAGATGTAAAAAAAGAGGTGTGGGAGAGCCAAGAATGATGTGTGGGACCTGCGCCCCGATCAAGTGAATATGGGCCGTGGGCAAAGATATTACATCATGCAACCCTGAACCACCTTTCAAGTCTCTTTAGACTTCGAGTCAGTCTACATAATGTGTGAAGGAGGTATGGTCTGATATAGGGACTTTAATTATATTAATTTGGTGTAGAAAGTAGAAGCCAAAGAGCAGGGCTGGCCTAATCCTTAGGCGACTGAGACGGTTGCCTAAGATCCTGGCCAAAGATGGCCCACCACAGGGAAAGTCTTAAAGACAAAACTGGGGGCCTTAAGAAGTTCCCTTTAGTGAATTTGCCTTAGGCCAGCCTATTGCAAGGCCTCAAAGATAAAAAGAAAGAAAAAAGGCCTCTTTTAGTGAGTTCGTTTTAGGCCCCCAAATGCAGTGAGCCGCTTCTGCCAGAGAGATTGTACTTGTCCCACAAAGCATGAGAATCCTTAAGAACGAATTGTAAAGTTTCCCATGAACAATGTAACTGAAATCTTAAATACTCGTCAAGGAACTGATCTTTCTTGAGGAATCAATGATGTAATTTGACACTTTATTAAAGCAACATAAACCCTGTGAGAAAATTAAGGTAACCTTTTGGAGGAAAGTTCTATTTATATTGGAACAATTTATTGTTGTTGTTGTTGCTGCTGCTTAATCAAGTTGATGGTATGCAATCCATATGTACATTAATTGAAATTTACTAGGTTGGAGGAATGCTAAGAACCACCTTAATTTTCTTAATTTGTATGACAATCTAGAACGGAACTGGAGATATTCATTTTTATTTGATATACAAATCCAATCCTTACCTGATTAATTGTGCATTATACATAAAATAAAATAAGAATTGGGGGCAAAACACCTGCACTAGATAAAGCTTATCTATCTGAATTTTCTAGGCATTTCAAACTCCATAATTTGAAATCCTAGACATCATGATGTAATTGGATTTATATACATATAGTCAGTTATTTGTATATGGGTTGGCCAAGCTTAAATAGAGGGACATTTTTTCATGAATGTGGGATCGACAATTACTAGAATTGGAAGCTGAAGCTGCACTTTAGCTTGATTTTGTTATTGACTTGTAAGTCCTTGACTTGATTGGAGTACATAAAGTAATTATTTCAATGTCATGGAGGCCAATTGTTAGGCATAGAACAGCTGCAAGTAGGAATTAAGTGTAAGCATATTTGGCTTTTATTATTATTTTTAGTTCTTATTTTTCGTATATGTCAGTGGGACTGAGGTTTTTTTATTTGCCATCCACATTGCCTTATTGCTCAATAGAACTGCTTTGCTTTTTAAATTACAATATCAAAATTCAAAGGCTGAGTATGGGTATAAGACACTTCTTTTTAAACCTGTAAAGTTTCTGATGGGTACTTATTTTTCACTCTTCTTTATCTTGGCAGGTGCTGATCACACTATTCACTTGGTTCGTGGTTTTGCATCTCAACTGCATCTATTGATCTAGCTTCAAGAACACCAAACAGCACGATAAGCGTTGCAGAAAGTGATTTGGGTTCTAATCCATTTGCAGCCTTTCTTTGAAATCAGGGTGCTACATGGTCAGGGGATCCATCTCCAAACCCTTCGGCTACTAGTTCGGAAGCAACAACGAGGTTTGCTGCACCAAATACTAACCCACTTCCAAATCCTTGGAGCAATGTTGATTAAGTTTCGCTTGTTTAACTCACTTATTTGATCTTTGGATGCCTTTAAAGTTCTTTCAACATCCAAATCCTTAGCTTACTATTTATAACATCTGAATATCGGTTTTCCTTGAGGCAGGCCACAAATCTGCTAATGACCGGAATTCCCTGTGAATCGTGTCCTGAAAGAGATTAATCTTCTTTTTGCAGAGAAAGTCTACACCTCACAATTGCTCGGCATTTGAATGCCAGGTTTAATTAGCATTATATGGCGTTGTTCTTTCCATCGTGTGCAATGTAATATATTTGTCAGTGTTCATCCTCCTATGCAATCTACCATCACAGTGCAGATGTAGTTCCAATGTACATGTTCGGGTAAATTGTAATGAAATCTTCTTATTGTTTGTAAAAGTTTTTTGAGTTACATCCAGATACAAGTGAATCCTTGTGTTGTACATGGCTGATGTTGCAACAGCTAAAATGAAATTTGTTTTCGAGAAGCATAGTTCGATAACCTAATGGTGTGATTTGGTCATTCTTGAAGGCATTTCTCAGGCTCTATGAAAATTTGTCCTTTTCTATATTTGCCATCAATTTACGCTCTGCCTCAGTCCAAAATGGTCTTATCATGTTGGTTCTTAAAATGGTGCCATTGTGAACCTATGCCCCTCACACCATAAACCTCATCGATTCCTCAACAAACAATAGTAGGCAAAAAAACCCTCATCATTGCCTCTTTTGTTCACCGATCCTATTTTCTCGTGCAAGTTCGGATCCTCTTTGGTCTCCATGCGGTCGAACAGTGATTGGGCAATGTGGTTCAGTGTGCTTGGTTGTTGTAGCCTCACAGTCAATGGGTTGCTATTCAAAGTGATTGTGCTGTGGCCACTGAAATTTCTCTATTATCAGAGTTGGAAATGATGGCTGGTGGCATGGTGGACCCATCCCTCTTAAATTAGGTTACGCAAAATGAGGCCATGATGCAGATGATATAGAACCTCCTCTCAAAGCTCTGTTTGTTTGTTTAACAGGAGGTGATATATAATGTACACAGCAAAAGTAACTTACCAGAATATATATTTCTAAAATATTGGATGAAAACCTATAATTACCCCAAATCTCGAAGAGGGTCAGCATAATTTACTCTATAATATAATATAATGTAATATAATATAGCAAACATTGTATATTATATAGTAAATCATATTATATGGTATATGATTATCATATTACCTCATTATAATAGTCAACTAGTATTGATAATATATGGCAATAATTATTATCGTATTATTGGAATAACAATTATTATATTTGTATATCTTTGTTTTGTAATTAAATTATATTATTATAATATTTATATAATATATTATAATTGCATATGATGATATTAATTATCATTTAATCCTATAAGAACTATTATAACAAGAATCATGATAATATTATGATAATTTTTTATTATTATAATTATAATAATACCAGTGTTATATGATTGTAGGAGAGAATGGGCGAGGATGGTTGCATGTAGAGCCTGCCTTTCAGGATGAGACCATTTTTGGCTGCATCTCCAGACGCAACAAAAAGGTCTTCAACCATGGCATAGGTTTTTGTATCCTGCACCTGCATCTGTCCACAAATACAGTTCAAAGAAGGAAATGGGCGGGATATAGCTCATTTTCTTTTTAATTCAAAGAAGGAAATTAAGAAGTACTCAGTTTAGTTTTGTTTTGTTAGTATTTGGGCCTAGAGTTCTTTCTCAGGAGATCATAGCAAGGCATTTGGGAGCAACCCTCCGGCCATTAAGGAACATAACATTTCATTAGGATACCAGATAAAAGAAACAAAACTGAAGTCAAAATCAAGGAAATACAATTATCTGAGTAAGAGAGTTCATTGCATGCCCATTGATATCCATAAACTAGCTTTCAACCTCCTAACTAGTAAGATTCTACACTAGTTTTTCTGGTAGGAATATTTCACACTTGTTGAAATACAAACGACAGCATTAAGAATTCGACAAGCAACACACTCTTCAGTGGCTCCCATGCTTTAGCCTATGAATGTTTACCTTGTTCAACAAGTCCAATGTACATTACATACAGTTAATAAAAGAATGTAGAGGGATCAAACCTCTAGAAAAAGTGTCTGGACATGGCAATAACCATGCTTGATGTCAAGTGAGTTTGGTCCCATCTATCAAATACAAAAACATGATATTAAGAGGAAATTTGAATTAAGTAATCCAATGCATGGTACAACATATTTCTCTATGTATTTCTTGATTTGCATATGATTATGTAGTATACTGTTTACCTGTAGAAATGATGCATCTATGGCAATTGAAAAATGGGGCTCATGAAGACCACTGGTCAGGGACAGTGAGGAAATACTTGGACATGGCTTTCCTGAACCGTTTCTTGTATTGCATTGGATATATAATAGTTGGTGATGCATCTTTGGGACCACCAAGTATGCCTGAGGCCTTGACCCAGGTTTCCAGTTGCTTGTCCCATGTATACTGCCTCATGAAATCGATGATTCCTATAACGAGCTCCTTCCGATCCTCGTCAATGCCAACCAATAGTGAGTAGTCCATGACATCCCCAGACTGGAATAAAAAGGAAACAACAAAAGCATAAATATCAATAAGATGAAAAAAATACTTATTCATAATTATTCTTTTAAAACATGCAGGTCACTTAAACTATCTTCAACAGAAAATTCTAATAAGTTGCAGTCAGCCATGGTGAAGAGGATTGTCAAAGTCCATCATGAAAATGATGAAAACAGTAAAACAACTTAGACCAGAAAACCATAACTAGCAGGCATTATCTCGGTCAACTATGGTTGGTTGAATTTTCCTATTTTACGAGTTATTGCCATCAGGCTTCAGAATTTGCATTTGTTCATTCCCTCTTTTCAGAGGGCCTATCATATCCAAATAGTCAACTGAAAATCTGTGTCAGACCTATTCTGCTGCCCCCTAATTTTGAGATGGATCACACCGAATGCTTGGATCATGTCATTCTCTCATACTTTAATGGAGGAATGATATACAGGCTCATTGATGATTTAGTATAACAAAAACTAATGGCTGGCACCAGACAGATTTCTGTGAAAGATTTTTCAGATATGATAATTTTTCCAACATTTCTAAGTTAAAATTTTCAAAAAACAAAATAAGTTCCCTTTAGGCTTGCCAAACAATGGAATTACCCAATAATGATCAGAATGTCTCAAAAGTTTGAACTGGGTTATTGTCCCTATAGCAGCCCTGATCCGACCTGAACTAAAAAGGATTCATGTTTTTTTGTGAAATAGAAGAAAGAAAAGAAGGGGGGAAACCTCAAATGGAGGTTAGTCTAATTAGAAAACAATTAGAGAGACCACAATCCGTTCCAAAATTATCCTGACATGGATCATCATAAAAGCCTGTTAAAACTCATCTGCAATTTTAGTCATCATCAAGGTTACCATTCGAGCCAGTTATGCATCTCTTTATTCTTAATAGTGACCACACTCATGAGATACATGACAAGGCAAAATAAGAGGAATAAAACCTTAAAATGTTAAACCAGTTCCAATCTTGCAGTGCAAAAACATGGTAGAGAATTGGTTTTATGCTAAAAAGGTAAAATCAGAGATGTCACTTTATTGCATGTAAGTTTGAAGACTAAGAGAACAAAAGGCACTAAACATTGTTCAGATTGATGTATAGTTTCTCAAAAAGTAATGGTATGGCAGATAATAAAGGTGAACAAGAGTAGCAACGAGTAAGCCACTGAGAGAGGTTTCACTACTCTTTGCAATACATCTATACAAGAACTAATGACCATAAAGGAGGTTGCAGAATGACATGATAAATTAATGATATAGACATGGTGAATACTAAATTCAGCTCTTAGTAGAAAGATTTGCATAATCGAGGTCTTATAAACAACCTCAACCAAAATAAGATAAAAGGATTATGGTCTTGGTGACGCTTTATAAAGAAATTTAGTTCCTAGTTAGAAGTGATAAACACACAGTAAATTCATATGAATGGATGCAATGGAAACTCATAGTTATGCAAGTTTTGCATATACAACTTTAGACCTTAAAAACACTCTACATAATAACAATAAATCTGTTGACATTGCGTATGTTGCTATCTCAGACGGTGAAGAGAGTCCAAGGATCCAAAAAAAAAAAAGCTACAATGCCCATTGTAAAAGGAAAATATCAAAGTAGGCATTGCAAAAAAGGATGGAAATATAGTTAGGCTGTGTTTACATAATAGAAGGCCTTAGAATTGTGTCAAAAGGTGATAAAGTGATGCAGAACTGATTGAGATGGTATTAGCATGAGCAATAAAGACTGAAGTACAGACTTATAAGTCATCCTTTGATGCTAAGGAAAAAAAAGAGATGCTGAGGTAAGACCTAAGCAGACTCCCATACACATAATAATTTGACAGAGAGAGAGGATAGTATTCATAGAGTAGGTTATGAATGCAACCTCGTGGATATAAAGGCTAAGAATCAAAGCTGACAACAATAATATAGAATAAGCTCAACTGACTAAAGTAATGGCACAGCATGGGCCAATCACATAGTTGTGAACCACCATATCTTTCATATCAAGGCTGGGTTTGGACGCATTGCTCTATCTGAGAGAGTAATATTTTGCATCCTTAGAAACTTAGCTATACAAAAATAAAAAAGAAAAGTTTGGAGCATCTAAAGAATACCCTTTAAAATTCACACAGTTTCTAAGTCTTGGGGCAAAACTACCAACACACCGAGTGAATCTTTCGGCAAATATTGGGCACTTGCAGAATTAACTTTTGGAGCCATCTCTTCATCATTAAAGTTGATCTTGAGTGAGCCTACTAACTGGCTTGCAAACGCAACTCTATAGAATCACTGGTACTCTATATGGTACGTGTATGAGCATTTTCATTTGTATCTCAAGTCACTTCTAGGGGAAGACTACCTAATAAAGATTCAAAAGATTGTAATATTATAATATATGCCTGAGGACCTCTTGTAACCAAAACAAAATATACCAAAGAAAAGGATATGTAAACAGCTAACAAAATGAATGAAAAATCTGTTCAAATGGCATGGGAAGTATTGGACACCCTAGGGTTTTGACTATGTGAGAAGGATTAAAAAAAGCGAAAAGCATGAATTCATGTAGAAATGCAAGATATCAGAATGCTTCCATTTGTACATAATGCAACACATGTTGCAACAGATGACAATGAAATTGGCAAAAGATGGAATAAGACTTGCTGGTTATGGTTATGGAACTGTTAAGACTTCAGAGAAATTACAGCTGCAAACCATCGTACTTTCATACTGCTAACAACAAATATCTGGCACAGGTTTACATTGGCACTATTCACTGTGAAAATCAGTCTCAATGATGTAAAGAGAGAGACAAACCATTTACCCATCTTGTCAGAATTTACATGATGCATGCAAAATATAGCTTGAGGAAAGCTCCCAAAAAGCAAAAGAAAATGATGAGTTCATTAGAAATCAAGTATAACATTTTAGAGGTAAAACTTTCATCCATAATCAAAGAAGGGATTCACAGGGATAAGATTTTATACCGCAAGAAAAGAAGTATCATTCCATACAGCCCGTTCTAAGCTTCTCTTTGCCTTGCTTCCCAAGAAAATGGGCTTTGTGCGGAGTGTCTCTAACAAGTTCAGATCTAATAAAACTCTGTTGTCTCCTGAAGCATCAGGGTTATAACGGGAGCGCAATGAGCCTTTGAGATCATAAACTCTTGATATATTCCTCCTAAAGAAGAGATTCTCCATCACCATTAAATCCATCTTTATCTCTCGGCCACCTTTCAAGTGTTTGACAGTCACCTAAGATAAAGAGATCAATCATAAGCTCAATGTGTTTCACTCTGTTTAACTCATTCAAATGTGTAAACTAAAACTATAATAGTGGATAGACAACCTGATAAATACCAAGGATTTTGGCTAGACAAGTGGGGCTTCCAGAAGTTATTGACTCTGTCAAATACTTGAAGTATTCAGGAGCAAAGTCTTCAAAAGAATCTAACTCTGTTTTCGTGACTTGCTTTATGATAAATCTCTCATCCAATGACTTGGCAAAATACACGTTGCTTTTACCACCTTGCGCACTCCATTTCTTACAGCGGCTTAGGGAACGGATATAATCCAATTCATTTGGGCAGCATTTCTTCCTGAGTGCATCAAATTGTCTTCCAAAATAACATGTCACAGAATATTTTACCTTGTCTGAAGGAAATGAAGATTCATCATCAAAAGAAATTCTGAAATGGGATTCCTTGGGATCTGAAGGGTTCTCTTGTGAGAGTTGAGTTCCATCAGATCCATAGCACCGAGATTGGGTATCATTCGACTGGTACTGGGCAACAGATTCTTGAGCTGCAAAATTCTTAGCTTCTGCATGGCAGCCCGTTTGATTCCACATACCACTGGTTTGTTCCTTTCCATTCAAGTCCACATGCTGATTTAGTTTGGATGCTATGAATTCAGCATACTCTCTGGAAGTCATGGCATAGGATATTATGCTGGTGGGCTCATCGTCATATACTGCAATGACTCCATCAATAAGACCTGTTTGAGGAAGTAGCAATCGAGCCCCATCACTCACCATATGAGACACTGATGAGATGTATATGGGTGTACGACCGAGAAGAATATCCCATCTCTGTATATCCCTCGGAGACCTTTGAGAATAGGCTCTTCTAATGTTTAACGGATCCCTAAACATGCTCACAGAATCTCCAGAGGCATCAAATGATTTGAATGAAGTCAAATGCAATGATGGAGACAATCCACCATGTACCCTGTCTCTGAATTTTAGAGCAGAGTCAAATGAATAAACTCTGACTGGGGACATTACCTTCTTATAGCATGGGCTATCCATCAGACTTGAAGATCCAACTGAATCATCTTCAGGACCATCTTTGGGTGGATCCATCACTAACTGCCCTGAACCAGTCCATGCCAAATCTATTTGATCAGATAGACTAGAGACAGGTGAAGGTAAGTCCTCCAAGGATAAAGTGTCAATGCTAGCTTCAGCAACTACATTTCTCTCATCATATCCACGACAGTGACCAGAGGCCAAGTTAAGACCTGCTGGGCCCACATAACCCTCAGTAGACTCAATTGAAAGGTTCAATTCAACCATGTTGCTTGAATTACTCTCCAAAACCTGCAAGCTTATCTCCTCTTGCTGCTTTGACAACATAGATTTCCTAGGAGTTCCTAACAAGGTCGATGTCTTTGCAATATTTTTTTCTGATGAGGTCCTAAGCTGCCAATCCTTAGAAAATAATTCATCCCTCCAATCTTTCAGCTTGGTGGGGGAGAAAATTTCTGGAAGTTTTGGATCAAACTTAGCAGTATAACTTTCAGCTTTAGACAATGAGTCTAACAGATAGAGTAGATAATCCCACAAATAAGCATCAAGTAGAAGGTTGCGTCTCAAGCGATTGAGCTCTAAAATATCAATGGTTGCATTGAATAGTTGAATATTCTCTATCTTAACTGTTTGCAGCAAAACCTGTTATCATGTAAGAAAGATAATAAGAATTCTTTTTTATCATTATTCAGAGTTGAACTTGAAGTGCTCTCTCAGAAGCCTCTGTCATCAGTTTAAAAAAATGAAATTCTAAAATAATCAACTGTTAATGAAACTTACTTCATACTCATTTTTTCCTCTTTTAAGCAACTCCCTCAACACAGTTATGTGCTTAGGTATGCTTGCCTTCAAGGGTTCATGCTCAGAATTTGTGATCTTCTTTTCAATTCCTTGAAGCACTTTAGACACTTCCGCATGCAAGAATTCCACTTTATTGGATATCTATGAAGTAATCATTCAAATATATTAATAGACAGTAATGCCTGAATAGCATGAACATAATATACAGAAGAAGTTTAACAGCATACCTTAGCTGCCTCTTTTCTCACCAACTCTTGCTGAATCCGGCTAGTGAAATCCAGAGTTGAGGGTGGCAAGTTAACAGATAGAATATCTACAGGGGAATAGCGAAAGAAGGCAACCATGCTCCCAAACCTGCCAAAAGAAAATAAGGAATGAATTGCACTTGAAGGACAAAAGTAAACAGGAGTTTACATCAAAAGTTATTTTCACATATAATGACCACATACCCATAAAATCTTAGGCAGTCTTTCTGGAGAGAATGGCCACAACTTGCAATACGGTTAGCAGTTGCATGATTTGAAAAGCTGAGCTCCAAGAATTTTCCAAATGAAAGCCCCCATGCAGCATCAGACATGACTACTCTATGTGCAGCAGGCGGGACTCCATCCTGAAGTTCACACTTGAGGCATCTATGCCACATCCATATCCTTCCATCACGTTCTCCAGGTAATTTTATTTCAGGAAGCCGCCTAACGCTAATTGTAAGACTGCCTTGCTGGTGAGTATAACACTGAACATGGGCTTCTGCTGGCTCTTTACATATATGACAGTAAGATGTCTGATTGCGAGAGGCAACACATTTTATGTTAAAAAAAGATAATAGCTCAATGGCTCAAAATAGTATGTAATTCACTAACACATATTTACCTGGTCAAACAAGTCATCATGGAGATATCTTCCAAGTGGCTTATCAAAACTACCATAGAATTTGATACGGAAGAGTTGAGAGCGTTCACACACTGTGCCTTTTAAGACACAAGTGCTTGATAAGGAAACCAAGATGCTTTGGTGATTTTCTGCAGTCGACAAGTAATCTATCGGAACCTCATCCCCGTCATCTAAGTCTGTTCTTCTATGTTCATCAACAGATTTTAGATTCTTATCATTTGCTAAGTTGCTTCTTTCTATACCTGATTTCTCCAATATTCCACCTTGATGAATTCCAATATCGGTTGGAAAATATGAAGAACAACCTGGTTCTTTGAAATGGAATGGGGATACTGAACCCCCAAAACCATAAGTAGACGTATCTGGAGTTGATCCAACTATAAAGTCCCTATAGTTTTGACTATATGTTGAAGACAAACCTAAGAAACTTCCAGAATTCATACAATCAGATGACGATTTGCATTGTTTTTGCTCAAATCTAATTTTCACTCCATCCATTTTTAAAGATAAAACATTTGAGGATGAAGAAAGACACTCTGTTTCAAGCTTGCTTCCTAATCCAACTCCTTGATACTTGTCTCTACTTGTTTGGCACATGTCAGAGAAA
This sequence comes from Phoenix dactylifera, assembly GCF_009389715.1. NCBI lineage: Eukaryota > Viridiplantae > Streptophyta > Magnoliopsida > Arecales > Arecaceae > Phoenix > Phoenix dactylifera. The sequence continues at coordinate 24,702,861 of NC_052399.1, forward strand.
CCTAAAGTAGATGCCGTTGAAACAAAGGTATCAGCATTCACGAGCTTCTGCCTCATGGTCAATGGAGGTTTCAAAGGAATTTTAGGAAGTGTTGCACCCTCATCTGCAAGGAATGAGGTCTCAAGTGATAGATGATAAGCTGCAAAACTTGCAAATTGAACAACATGTTTAACCTTCTTTAATTCATCACGACTTGTACCCCTTAAAAGAACCTACATGAAGTAACATAAGTGGATGAGGGACATGAACAAAACCTGCAGTATACTAATTTAAAATAAAATAAAATGCCAGACATTACAGCTTTTTTAGTTATTAGTAGAGTTTTGGCTATGGTATAAGAGTACTTGTCCAAAGATGCCATACATGGGAAAGAAGTATTATGTACAAGGCCAGTTGATTCCTAACGTATGGAGACCAGACAACATATGTAGATTGGGCATTTATTCGAATATGAGCCAAAAGAACAGTTATGGTTAAAAATAATGGGAAATTAATAGATCTGAGATTATGCACCTTAAAGTTTTTCTAGCTCGAGTTTGGGATATAAAGTTACTTAGACAATAAGATATCCTGATCACTGTTCTAAAACAAGGTTTTTAAATCAAAGTGCAATGATATATGATGGCATAAATCCATGTAGCGTTCAATCTTTCAGATCATATGAATGTTTATAGAATAGCCTAAACAACTTGATGGCAACATTGTCACTAGCAAGTTGCCAAGATACCTAGACAATCCTGCCTAGGCATTTAGACAACTCAATAACCCAGCTGCCTGGCACTTTCCTGGCCTTCCAGCAAGATGGCAACTCAAGTGCTTAGCTGGCACCTGGCTGCTTAGGGGCCATCTTTGTCTCAGGCAGGTACCTTGTTTATTGATCTATATTAAATTATTTAACTCATCCTCTGTTTATAAAACAAGCATTTAATCCAAGAGAGGAATAAATTGAATCCATTTATGAAGTTTTCCCTAGATACTGATTGATGCTTTAATATATTATGTTTCTAAGGAAATTTAGATACTTCAAATCACTTAATAAAAAAAAGTAAAACTAAAGTAATTAATCAATATGATATTCTTGATATACTTTTATTAACTTTAGGAACTTAAATATTAAATTAAACAATTTTATCATTTTTTATGCTTTTTTTTAGCACAATCACCTGCCTAGCAACCAAGGTGTTCTATCTAGGCATTTAAATGGGTCAATGTTTAAGACTTCCTAGGCAATTTGACAACCATGCTCAACGATATACTGTTTTTACTTTGCAATAATAGTTGCAACCACTTGTTCAAATGATATTCCAAGATAAAAGGAAGGAATCATGTTAGGCTAAGTGGCAACAAAAGCAAACAGAAGGCATAAGTAGTAAAGAACGAACATAGTTTTGAGATAAATGTAAAGAGTGTGGCTTCCAAGATTTAAGATAGTTGTCACTGAGGACATTAACCCAAGCAAATCGGGCTGGGCTACTACACAAACCACTTAAGATGTTTGACCATAGGCAAACTAGAATCTTTATCTTTATGGTTTTACATTAGATTTATATAATTATTTTTCAAATCATCTTCTATAATGCAAATGTGAAAAAGCTTGACAATTTATTCCCTAATTTATAGACGAGAATAATGAACCATGGAATAGGCTTTATGACATTGATATCATCTCTTAGATTAGAAACAAGAAAAATAGTTAAATTAATTATAAAACTATCAAAAAGCTAATGTTGCTGAAAGCATATACACCTTGTGGCTCTCAACAATTAAAGCACATCACTTGCACATTATATATCTGTACTTGTATCAACTTTCAAAAGAAAAAATGACTTATAACACTATTGCAGCTATATAAACAAATGATAAATTTTCAAGCATGCAATAGCAACAAATGAGAAGGAAACTGACAGTTACCGTGCACCCTAACCGTCTTGGACAGCCCTCAAAGAACATCAAAGTTTTAACAGACTTCTTGTTTGGATGGTTGGCAGAAGAACCTTCTTCAGAAACTTTCTCTACCCGGAACATTTCACAGTATCCTAACCTAGCTGATGCAACATTATCAATGGATGGAACTATCTGAGCACCAGTACACCGTGATATTCTCTCCAAAAGTGGCCTCTTGACATTCAACACCAATGATATCTCTTTTGCCAAAAGATATTCTTGAGCATATGAAGAGACACTTTTTTCAACTAGAAGCACATTTGGCCGATGGAGCTCTATCTTTCCAACAGCCATTTTCAGGTGATCAATTTCCTGTGCAATTGGACCTTTAGAGTCTGAATTAGATATGTAGAGATGAAAATACAAACAAGGCCAGATTATAACCTGTTCAAGTACAGTATTTATTGATGCCAACTTATTTGGAACTTTCTGGTACTCCAGGGCTCCTCCCAAAAGAAGCAACCTAGGGTTTCTGTGCTGTGAGACCATGCGTTTATGTTTTATATTCTTAGTACAAACTACTCCTTTAATAAGGGTGCTGCAAATGGAATGAATAACCTCCCATGAGTTTTCCAAACAAGGTGACAAAATGGTAAAAAATTCTTCAATAAATATTAAATCACCATAATGCATACCTATCCATTGGCCTTCCTGATGCTATGCACTTGACCTTCACATAATTACCAGGATCCATGCTGCCGCCTTTGCTAGTATCTGGTTTCACAAAATTAGCTGCTTGCCATGCCAGTGAGGAAACAACTTCCAGCCAGCCCTCCCCACCGTTCTCATTGCCAACATGAACACCTTCCCCTTTCAATAACTGAGAGATAAGAGCCCTGAAATGCCCGCGTACAGCATTCCTTAAAAGTTCTTTCTGCACTTCATTAGATTTTTCCTTTATCCGGAACACATCACTGCTGAAGCTACAAGATGAGAATAGCTTGCCTGAGTCGCCAACCTCATCATCGTCATCATCACACTCAAAAACTCCAGTCTCCATATCATCCCCCTCATCTTCAGGGGGCGGAGGACACCAAATACGCAAATTGTTCGCAAAATCCAAGGGCTGTTGAGCCTTTTGGCTTTCTTGATTCTGGTAAACTGAGAGATTGTCATATGTGCAATCGCTTCCATGTTCCAAAAAAACCTCAGATTCCCCTCCAGGTTTACGCAAGTAGCCTAGAGAATCTTGATCAAAAAGACCAATTTTTCGTGACATAGGGCTAACATCCCCTTTCTCAACTGTCCTACTAGGGCTATCTAAAGGACTTGAAGTTATTGACTTGAAACCGCAAATCTCATTCCCAGAACCGGTACTAATGGCATCTATATCAGAGACATCCGGAGAGAACTCACTCAACGGGCTCAAAAATTGCTTTCCAGCTTCATCGACCACTTCTTCTACATCACTCCTTCAAAATTATAAGACCAAGCACTCAATACCCACACAAGAATAACCTGATATCTAATGGATGTAAAAGGAGAAAGAATTACCTGCTGGTGGAGCAACGAAGCATCTGTGTAGACGAAAACTGCTGCAGCTCTGGCGGACCACCAGGCTTGATGTTACTGCCGGATCCAGACAGAGGTGACTTGGGGACGAACTCTGGAGACACCAAAGGACTAACTTTCTCACCCCGGCGCTTCACAGCTACGTCCCTGTGCCCAGAAATGACCTGGAAGCAGAACTTGCAGTATTTGGGCAGCTCCTCCACTGGTTCCCCACTCAAGCCGCTGCTGCCCCCGCTCTGCATGCACTTCCAGCAAAACACCCGGCCGCAGCTCCGACACCGGTGCCCGCAAACGGACCCCCCCAACCCCGCCCGGCAATCATAACACATCAGGCGGTCGCTGCTGCCGCCTCTGACGCCGCCCGGCATCAACGATTCGGAAACACTTGCCAATGGACAGAAGATCAAAGACCTGACCTTTTGTATCAGATCAAGAATTAGGTGATCGGCTACTCCCATAAACTCAAACTGCTCCCAGTCATAAAAAACCCATCAGTTCCCCTTCCCTCCTCATAAAAATGCCTCCCTTCTACCAAAGATCCATCGGGGCAAAAAGAAAAAAGAAAAAAAAAGCTCCAAAAAATACAGAGATCGACAACAAGCATTCAACTGCCCACCGGAAAAAATACGAAGGGGACAAGGTGAAATCTCTAGAATTCGGCAGTAAAGCCCGCACCTTCCTGAAAGACCAAAAATTCTCTAGGAGGTGATGGCGACAGTGTTACGTATATCTACAATCGAAGCAAAACTATCAAACCCAGAGCAAAGAGAAGCCAGAAACCCTACTATATCATACCAGAATCGAATGACAGCGAACAGCAGCGGCACTAGAAGAGATCGTGGATGCCGCTAACCGACCCCCGACTGCTCGACAAGGCATCCGAGTGGGTCTCTGACCATGGGGCGACAAAGATCACTCAATCTAAGAGACAGACTAGCTGAGGAGAAGGATTAAGAGGACGAGGAGGAGGGAAAGCGCTCCGTATCTTTGGGAACTGGAGTGGATATCGGAATCGCCGCGGCGGCGGAGGATCCCATTGTCCAGCGAGAAATCCTGCCCCCATTAACCTGCCAAATATAATCTGGAGAGCCAAAAGAAAGGGAGAAAGATGGTAGAATCAAGTGGCTTGTTTCACGATCCTGGTTTCTTTATTTGGAGGAGCGAATCGAATTTTCAGAACGAAGTTCTGCCGTCGCGAGCAGAAGAGAATGAGTAGAAGAGATGGACAGGGAGAGAGAGAGAGAGAGAGAGAGAGAGAGAGAATTTTGGGTACTAAATACTAGGGGCTTGGGTGGGCTGACGGCGGCTTGTCATAACTTATGACATATAAAAATTATAAACATTAAAAAAATAACAAACTATTTTTTAAAAAAAATTAAAATATGATAATATGATAAATATAATTTATATATTTTTAAAACAAGATACAGCCAATTTTATGAATATAAAGAATAATTTGTTGACACTGTCAAATAGCCTTATCTAAAAGGATCAATAAATTCTTGATTACTCTCCGGTGGAGGACTATATTTTAATAAAATTTTACTTTTTTTAGAAATTTGTATCTCAATCCATGACTAGATTAAGTGAAATGAAATAATTATTGCAACAGATATTTCTAAAAATTTGCAAATGCAACGTATGTGCAGAGATTTAGTAAACATAATGAGATTTATGTTAATAATTTTCGTCTCTTTTTGGAAGCTCCAATAATGTTGAAAATGGTCAGAAACTAGTTTAATTGGTAAATTTATTGGGGTTTAAATCTTGCTTATGTCCGGTTGATAGGGGATAATCCCCTCTCTTTGCTTAAAGAAAGAAAGAAGATTATGAAAATAAATAAGATAAAATTTGAGATTTTTGGAGAGGTTGAAAGACAGATGGAAGATAAGATATGTATACATATTTGTAAGATCAGCAAATTAAGACAAAGAAATAGAAAATTCTCTTCCTTCAAAATTAATAAAATTAGCGAGGGATTCCTTTAGGCCCTAATCATTGATCGGCTAGGACCAACCCCCACAAACAACTTTTTTCTTTTTTTTTTGCTAGTCAAGTTTTTTTTTTTGAGTGTTTTATTTTCTTTTTAGAATACTTCTCTACATTGCTATAGAGTCTAAAGAGTTCTTTTTTTATTTCCTGGAGAGAAGAAAGTGGGACATTTTTGTCTAGAAGTTTAGTGGGTTGATGAGAGATGGAAAATTGGTGGTCATGCTAAATTGTTGGATAGAAATATTGTACATGTATATATGTTCATAAATCTAGTAAAACATAACAAAACTTATGTTATTGTGCTTCGACTCTTCTTAGAAGATTAAGTAACATAAAAAGTAGGTTACAATTAGTACAAAGTCACAAGAATATGGTATCCAGTAACCTGAGTATGAATCTGCCTATTTTCAATTAGTTGCAATTGGTGGGAAATAAACCCCTCTCGTTTCTCATGAAAGAAAGAAAATTATGAAAAGAGGTGGCAAGTTATTCAATTTTTTTGAGAGGGTGAAAGAGAGTCAAAAAATACTATACCTACAAATTTTACTATCCCTACAAATTTTTGTAAGATGAGCAGGTTTACAAATCCCAAAGTTCCAAGGTGAACTTGGGTGGAGGAGCAAATTAACACAAACAATTAGAAAATTCTTTATCGTCATGACTGATAAAAGCAGAGAGAGAAAGAAAGAGCTTCCTCTGGGCCCATGACCGGTGATTGGTTGGGGACTCTGCCTTCCCAGACAATAACTTTTTTACCTACTTTTTATTAGTCTATTTTAGATTGTTTTTGAAGGCTTCATTTTTTTATTTTCTACATTGCTATAAAGCCTCCAAAAAGGTAGAAAGTTCTCTTGTACTTCTTGGAAAGAAGGAAAAGGGAGAATTTCACTAGGTAGTTTAGGAGATTGAAGGATGAGAGATAAAATAGGCTGTTATCAAATACTTAACAAATTTAAGCTAAGGTATCAATCTGTAGCTCCTCTTGATAAGACAGAAATACTTTTTGAAGATATAATTACCTAAAATAAAATAAAAAGATTAGCAAATATCTATTAATGTTGGGTTCAATTTGATTCAAAATGAGGATGTGCAAGATTGATTTGACTAAGAGTCTAAATCATTGGTCCGGCCAAATTTTATATAAAAATTAATTAAAAATATTAAATTATATAAATAAAATACATACAATATAAAAGTGTTAAAAATTTATATATTAAATACCACCATTATTCTTTAACTGCAGCACCTAAATAAACTTATCTATATTTTGAAGAATTTATGAAGCAAAAATTATATAAAAATATAGGATGGAATACCATAAGTTACCGATACTTTTAAAAATTTTTAAGTAGAATTATTTTGAAAATATCACAAAGAAAAGATGTAGTTATTCATTTTTTAATTTTATCAAAGGAAAAAAGATTAAAATGTTTTATGAAAATAAATAATTATTAAAATATGAGTATCATAGCATTTAATGGGAATAAACTTTTAATAAGCGAAAATAAACATTAATTTCAACTATATATGCCATTGTTGTGGTGTTTGGGTGGTTCTTTTCTAATTAATATGTTAATAGTTCGATTCCCCTTGCAGGTGGTATATAATAAAATGGCTTTTAGTTTTTTTGTACTAAATCCTTGCATTCCATAAATATGGACAAAGGCATCTAATCCCTCATATCATATTAGTCAACATTTGTCCTCCATTTTTGAAAAAATGTAAGGGTATATAATGGATGAGAATTTTTTATTTTTTTCTAGCATCTTTTGATTGCAGGGGGATTCTATGATATCTCGTAGGCACTTGAACGATGAAAAATGTTTGGAAATTTTTCTTTCTTTTTATTTAGCAAAGTATTTGTTGAGAAGTCGAGAAGCTTTTGAGTTTGAATCATGTTGGGTTTGGGATCTAGGTTGAAGAGGATTGAAGAAGATGAAAACTTGAGAAGTTGTGATAAGTAGGGATTGTGCCATGCACGTTTAAAGCTAGAAGATGATCAGTCCCTACAGAGATGAAGAAGACAATGTTCTTTGATTACTTGACGGCCAATTTCTCCTGCTAGAATTAGTTGACTTAGCTGAATAGCATTGAAACTTGTTGGCTTGGTTGAATAGCCAGCTCACTCAAACCGAGTTGAAATATTCAAAATTTATGTAGCTTTAATTGTTTAGAGGATAAAGTCTCATGAGATGATAAGTGAGATAAGTAATTGTTTGTGTTTTCATAGAAGATGTTTCTTCAAAACTAATTGGTTTGCTTTGGACTTGGAATTAATGTTATTTTCTAAGAGAGATGCTAAGATATTTCTTCAAAAGCTTTCGGTATTATTGGATTGGTATTAGGATGAGTGAAAAGGGGCTTTGTTTTTCTCTTATTTTGTTATTATTCTTTTTCATTATCTCAGTGAGTTGGGTATGATTTCTCCTCCCTTTTTCTAAAAAGAAAAAAAAAAAAAAAAGAGGAGTAAGCTTACAAGCTTAGATGCCTACTGATATGGTGCTGGCACATTAGACATAATTATTGAACAAAATACTGACATTCTTTTTCTCATCTTTCCTTACATTTTTTATCTCCTTTCTCACTGTTCGTGGATGGGACTCCGCGATCAAGATTTTGTTTTCGTTGCGGTTCCCATCACGTTGAAAATTTGCTCAAATTTACTTAATAACCTTAAATAGAAAAAGCCTATCCAGAAGTATTATGTATTGCTATAGCAAATAAGACCATTTATAACATAAACGAAGGAAAACATGCTTTGAGACATCCACAATCATTCCAAAATTTCCTTACACCCATGCAATATTAGTATGAGAATTTATAATTGAACCACGTCTTATAAATTGCCCCAATTGTAATGAGACATCAATCGTCACGCCTCATATTCAGAGCATAAGATGGCCGCACTATTGAGGGGGTACAACCCAGGGCAATAGGAAGCCAAATATTTTATTTAACTTTCAAATCCATCTTAACTTCCAAATTTAACTCAAAAAAATATATTAAATAAAAGTTCAATTTTATTATTAATTAAATACAATAAATATTATTTTAGAGCATCGACATCAAATATAAATACTAACCCATAATCCTCAATATTTAGAAGATTACTAAGCTACAACTTCATAAACAATTAAAGAACTAAAGTTCTGCTATATAATTCGCCAAACTTGCTAACACGAACTCCAAGCTTTGACCATCCTTCGTCCCTACTGACCCTATTCACCTAGAGAGAAAAATAAAAATAAAGATATATGAGCGACACAGCTTAGTAAGAAAATCATACTCTATCATACCAGATCAAGTATAAGTTTCTTTATATCAATACATCATTTAAGAAAAATAACAATTATTACCAAATTAAAGCATTTCATAGTGCAATATATTAAAACAAGTCATAAAACTAGGGGTGACAATCGGGTTGGGTTAGATGGATGCGGCTTGGGTCAAAAATTTATCAATCCAAATCCGACCTATTTATTAAATAGGTCAAAATTTCAAATATGAATCTGACCTGTTAAATAAACAAGTAACCTGACCCGACCCATATAACCCATTTATTAAACAGATTAAACGGGTTAGACATGTTTTAAACGGTTTAAATTAATTTAAACATGTTAAATAAGTTAAGTGGATTGGGTTAAACAGGTCAGAAACAAGTTAAGTAGGTTTCAAACAAGTTAAAGAATTTTTAAATAGGTTAAATAGATCGGGTTATAGCCCGATCTAATTATTAAATGGGTCAAATATATTAAACGGATCAAAGATTTAAATCTCAATCCAATCCATTTAATAAATAGGTTTAAACGGCTTGACCAATTTACGACTTACACTCGTTTATGTCAAACCCAAAACTGCTTAAATGGGTTGTTTGCGGTCGGGTTGATGAATTAGGTCATAAATTGCCATTCCTACATAAAACCAATCATGCATGCATAAATCATCTATCTTTTCACAAATATAATTATAAGTTTATATTGCAAATAAATTCATAAATTCATCCTTCATGTCATTTAACAATATCATGGATCAAAATATTGCTCATAGATATTCGTATTATGGTCACTTTATGTCCGTGATAGGGTCGTAATCGACTGCATGTCACAGTTTACCAACTTTTATACCCGCAGGCAGGGTTATTACCAATTATTATACCCGCTGGTGAGGGCCGTATATAACAATCTGAGAGCTTTTCAAATACTTATATTTTTTTCTTGAAACATATACATAAATGATGAGAAACACGAATGGCATGAACAGATTCATATTTCATATTTTATAACAAAGCTATTTTATTAAAACATTTATAGAATTATTTTTCATAATAAAGCATAATTTTATAGCACATATATTGATCCATAATTGTAAGAAAAACATGATATTTCTACAAAAGAGTCTTATGCAGAAAAATTTGATAATTTGAAAAACAATAAAGAGTGCAAGATCTACTTACTTCTGTTGTCTTTGATTGTCAAATTTTACTAGGCGGCTTCGCTAGACCTATTTAAAATATTAAATTAAAATTAATTTCTAATTGATTATTTTAATAAGATAATACGAGAAGATTTGACTAGGCGTACGTGATTTCGGATAGGTCAAGTTTAGATGATTCGCTTGATGAATCAAACTCAATCAAGACCAAGATTAATCAACAAGGTTCATCAATGGAAGTTTCAAGGATGTTCAACAAGGCTAGAGTCATCAGTTCAGTAGGCGGCTCAGGCACTAAGGTAGTTCAAGGCTTCTTTTCAGGGATCAACTCGGATTTGTAGATCAGATCGACAAGACCTGATATTGGGTTTCATAGATCTTTTAGAGAGAGAAAGTAAAGAGAGAAAAAGAGAGGAGAGATGGGAGAGGAAGAAGAGAGGCTCTCTTCTTCTCCAAAATAGGAGAGAGCCGATCTCTCCCTCTCTTCTCGAATCAGACGGTGGCAGCCACCAAGGCGGCCCAACCCCCGACGACGACGACCACGGGCAGCTCTTCAACCGCGATACCACTGACGACGGTAGTTAACCAAAGAAGAGAAGAAGGAGAAAAAAATCATCACGATCAACCCCTTAATGAACCTTTACATGATTGTTTCTCTCACCCACAACCATAAAATCACAGGGGTCCTAGACAGTGGTGAAGCTCGGCCAAACTCGACGGCTGGAGATACTTAGAAGAAGGGAGCCAAAATAGGGCATCCCTATTTTGAAAGATATTCTAGTGATTTTTCGGCTCAAATCCAAGGGAATGAAGGCCAAAACACCAAGAAAGAAAAAGGAGGAGATGAAGAACTCATACCTCGGTCTGGCAAGGCTTTTCGGTAGCTCTTTCTGACAATGAATCGAGAAGGAGGCTCGGAAAAGGATCGTCGAGATCGGTGATGATTCTTGGAGAAATTTAGGACGACTTTCAACAGAGGAGGAGAAGGCCTTAAATAAATGAATCTTCATTGTTGGGATCGTCTTCGGACTCGCAGAGTCCGACGATATCGAAAGAGGAAGAAGATTCCGATCGAGAGTCATCTCATCCATCCAGCATATGCAACAGGCACGCTCGGTCCATAATGGGCCCCGGCTTCTCCAAGTCGGCCCACAAGCCCATAGGTGGGCTGTAGTGCGCCATCGACTTGGGCTTTGCCTCTTTAGGCTGGCCCACAGGCCAAAATTTATATGTTGGTTGATCAATGGACCGGACCCTCAGAAATTGCCCCAAGCCAAATGGTAGGAGGAACCTTTTGCTGAATTGAGTAGGCATCTCCAGCTTTTTTTTTTGGTACAATGGTTGCTTATACCATCCTAGCATTAGTGCAGCCAATAGAATCAAGGAAAAGAAAATGAAGAAGCAGTGCAGGGATGGCCCCCTGACAAGATCAGAGAACCTCTCCTGAATGCTAGGTAGTATGGAAAGCGATCTAGTCAGCTGCCCTGTTCGCTTTCCAATACACATGTATGGCTTGGAAGGCGCTGCAGTTCTCCACCATCTAAAGTAAGTCAGAGAGTAGAGGGTTCTCATTCCCCTTCACCCCCCTCTCGTAACCTCTCGATCATTAAGGCTGAGTCACCTTCAAGGATGATGCGCTTTGTCCCCAACACTCGCCTAGCATAGGTGATGCTTTTCTATGCTGCCCTGAGCTCTACCCTTATGCTTCAGTCCACCGGTGCTTTGCCTAGCAACAATCAGTCTAGCATCATGACTCTTGATCACAAATTCCACATCTACTTTGACACCATCACCACAAGCGCTATAGTCGAATTTAACAGCAGAGTGAGGGTCCTAGATGTCCTTGGCCATCCCAGATGAGGTCTCTAAGGTAGCCCTGATGAGCTCAACGACCTAGATAGAGGCTTTCTCCACTATACTTCTTAAGGAACCTACTTGTCTTCAAAGACCTGGGTGTTTCTATCTAACCATATATGATATGCCAAGTAGGCCTAGGTGATCCCTCACATTGCTATCTGAGGACTCTGCATGGCATCCCTCATCTGGTGTAGCAAGTCATCAGCAGAGCGAATGGACTGAGGCAGGGGAAAGGAGTCCCTCTTCCGTATATGTGCTGCTCGGGAACACCCAAGACATGGCTAATTGACTCCTCCATATTAGGACACCATCCGCAGCTTGGGGCGATCCTAACACCTCTTCCAATCAACACACTTCTGGTCGGCAGACAGCCCCAAGCCACCTTTCATATGCACAAGGCCACTCAAGGGTGAACATGCATCCTCCAAATCCATCCACCATCTATTTGCGGAGTAGCTCCCTCTCTGATCGCCGCTTGTAAGTCTGTGGCCCGCACCATGGCCCTCTCAGTAACCGCCCATACTAGTTTGTCTAGCATCCCCTAGTAGGTAGCGGGATATCTAGAATCCTCTCCACCAACTTTTCCCCGAAGGCCTCCCTAATCCACACCTCATTCCACCTTCTCTCTCCTAAGATGATTAAGTCACTGACTTTGCAGCCCTCTAGCTTTGCTGAATCAAACAAGGCCGACACCCTATAGAGAGGCAGCTCAGACACCCGACTATCCTCCAAGATACCAATAGATCGGCCATCACCAATCGCACATCTAATCTCCGCAAGGCCCATTAGAGCATAAGAACAGATCTCCCTCCAAATGAAAGAGCAATGGTGCCTTGCCTGTAAACCTGTCACCACCGAATAGGCACTATACTTGGCCCTCAGAAGCGTACTCAATAGGCTGTCAGGCTCCAAGATGTACCTAGCCGTATGCCTCGCCACCAGCACCTCCCGCCACTCCATGAGTGAATGGATCTCTAGCCCTCCCTGTCTGATCGGCTAATAATCCACCTCCCATATCAGTAGGTAAATACCCCCATTGCCCTTCGGTCGACTCTAAATGAAGTTCCTAAATATCTGCTCCAGGGATCTCAACAATATCACCGGTACTAAAGTGCTAGATAACAGATAGACCAGTATCGAACTGAGGACCGACCGAACTAGGTTCACTCTACCCATCATCGACAGCGCAATTATCTGTCATCCCTCAAGTTTGTGCTTGATATTCAACTTGACCTCGAAGCAGTCTCTGCATTGAAGGCGACGGCTGGTGATGGAAACTCCTAGATACCTCAAAGTGCCCTCCTGCTTTTCCACATCTAATATCTCCTTGATGGATGCCTTTACTTGTGGTTTAGTCTTCGAGCTGTAGTTGTAGTAGACTTGGCCAAATTAACCTCCTGACCTGAAGCTGCACAGTACTCCTCCAGAATCCTCCGTATCACCCAAACTGCTCGCCTTGTAGCCCTCACTAAGAGCATGCAATCGTCGATGAACAGGAGATGCAATATCTAAATAAATGCCGCCTTCGGTCTATAGGCCTCCAAATCTTGGGTCTCTGCAGCACGCCGAAGGGCCATGGATAGTTCATTCGAAAATAGGATGAAAAGCGAAGGAGATAGTGGACACCCATGCCGCAACTCCATAAAAGACTCGAAGAACGGTGTAGGTGAGCCATTCACCAAAATAGCAAAGAAGGAGATCTGACATATCCCAGTTCTCATGAAATCCAAAACTCACCAACGAGCACCGCAGGAAGTCTCAACGTATCCTGTCATAAGCTCTTTCTATATCCAGCTTGATCCCCATTACACTTCTCCGGTTGGAAGCCCTCTGGAGATATCTCCAGCTTTGCTTATATAATATAGATATAGTAAAACCATCTTGTAAGAAATTCTAAAACTTAAAATATCTATCAGTCAAGGAAAAATCTTACCAAGATTTTCTTCCTAGAATTTCGATTCTAAAGGATATTTCTTGTACGAGTAAATGTCATTAGTTGTTTAGTCAATTATCAATATTGGATTTTCTTGAATGCCATTGCAACCCTCTCCGACTTTTTCTATCCGACTTTTTCTATGAATCATAGGCAGAGAGAGAGAGAGAGAGAGAGAGAGAGAGAGAGAGGAAAACTCGGGGCCTGCCATCACATCGTGCCCCAACTTTGGAAAAGCGTGCCCAGCCTACCATCTACCATCGAGGAAGAAGAGAGGGAGGGTCAAAGACCATGTGAATTAGCGGGGAAGAAGGGAGGAGCAAAGGCGAGGGAGCCGCGCCGCCCCTGACTCATCACCACGTGAGGTGGGACATCATCGTCCTTTTATTTATAGCATCCCAAACTTCTCTCTCCTTCTCTCTACCCCATGGGATTTCCCTTGCTCTGCCTGCGTCCTGGCCTCTGTGTTTTTCTGGATGTCAAAAGCAGTGGCTTTCCAGTGGGAATCTCGTGCAAGAATCCTGTAGGCGAGGAAACTTCAGTCACTGTTGGCTGTTGCGTCTTGGCTTCTCTGTCTGTTCGTCAGACTAGTAGTTCATTCTTTAGAGCCAGTTGGATCACATGGTCTATTACCAGTCAAAACAGCGGCCATCGCATTTGTGTGCAGGGCATAGCTATATGGCACTTATGACTATTATAATGGAAAAGCTTATGCTCAGACGTGTGAAGAAGTCTTTGTGCTGATGTAGTTATTGCGTGGGTGATCGTGTATCTCATGCATGACCCATGCCGGTCCCATGCATGGATAGTTTTATGCTGCCGTATCAATGTGCAAAAATTATGCAAATTAAAGGGTTTTAGGTTGCTGGTAGTTTTGGCTTGTGGATGGTTTAGCATTGTAGATGGTCATGATAATGAAAGGTTGAGGTTGTATTTGATTGCTGACTGTGTTTATAAGGATGAATTCATCATTGTTAATATTTAGGTAACTTTTGTATACCATATGTGTTCAAAAAAATAGGCATCATGAATTCACTATTAGATGCAACGAAGTCATAACAATTAGCTCTACAGTGTCACTTTGCCTAACACTAGTAGCAGTTGATGAAACCAAATTATGATGAATCTTGCCATGAACTTATACGTGACCTTGTCGTGTATAGGAAATTCTTCTTGACTTTACATTCGACTATTCCTTGATTTTTAATTCTCTATTCCTAATTATTTGGTGTCTAACCAATAATTGGTACCATGATATACATTCCGGTAATGAAGGCTTGCTATATAGAAAATGAGTCACGCATCCCTATTTTGAGGGTTTCTTTATATCTTGATGTAGGCCTGTTATTGTCAATTAGTTCGAACCTCTTATCTTCATGTATTTTTTTTATTTCTCTAATTTTATTTTTATATTTTCTTAACTTTTAGCCATGCAACAATCTGCGTGTCTTCCATCCATATGCATTATACATGCCAAATTCATACTAGTAAAAAAAATATAATAAAAAGAACTTAGAGGCTTTAGAGGGCTAATTTGGATATTTCTATTTGTTGATGAAGCCACGAACATGTGCTGCTCAAATGCCAAAAACTAAACAACCCTTAAAGATAGACTTGTCGCCATGACTCTATGCGTGATTTTTGCAGTGAGAAATTCTTATGTAATGTATGTGTTGGGAGATTACCCAAGTCACGACACCTCGAAGGCGCTCGACCGAAGAGCGCCGACTAGAGAAGCGCTCGACCAAAGAGCGCCGACCAGAGAGGCGCTCGACCGAAGAGCGCCGACCAGAGAGGTGCTCGATTAGAAAGCGCCGACCAGGAGCAACCCCGCCACGGGACATTCCGCTAAGTGACCTGCTCGGCTCAGCACTTCTGCTGAGCCCATGCCTTAGCCGAATACTCAATCTCCGCCTAATCCTTCAACAGGTCTGACAACCAAGCACACGACTCCACTACAATTCGCCGCCATCAAAGCACGGGATCTCCACAGGAACTTGGAATGACCTGCCATAAATGCATAAGACCCCCTCGGGCCTCCGATGCACTCAGTCATTAAATGAACACGGCCCAAGACGATCTCCGGATCACTGAACCATCAAAGCATATGGCTCATCCTGACCACCGGTTCATTCAACAATTAATGCACTTACCATCTACGGACCCCAGGCCTACCACGACCGACGGTTCAACCACCTCAACGGGCCTGGCCGACCGTGACATCTCCCTGACTCCGGCCTGATCCGGCCTTATTCTCCCCCAACGTCATTAATGAGCGCGATCGTGCCCAATTATTGCAAAAGGAGACAAACTCCCCTGTCACCTCCCAGGTAATACTATATCCCTCTATAAAAGGAGGACATTCAAACACAGAAAGGGGGATTCATAGATACACAAAAACACGGAGAAAAACGGAAGGAGGCTCTCTTCCACTACTTCACCCACATATTAGCCTCCTCTGACTTAAGCTTCGGAGGGCCGGCGCCGGAAAATCCGGCCACCGGCTTTTTGTAGGATCCTCTGGGAGGACGCTGCCTGTCGACGCACCGCCATCCACCGCCCCAGGCAGCGGAGCTCCTCCCCTCTCGGTTCGCGGCAGCCTCCGGGTCCAATTTCCAGCAACAGTATGCATGGTCTTCTATGCGGGCACCATCATCACCTGAAGAATGAAATTGAGCTCTATGTTTCTAAAAGCATATAGCACGGTGAACGGATGAATGGAATGGAATGGAATGTTTGCCTGATCTGATCGAACAAATGGGCAAAACTGCTCTGGTCAAAAGGGAGACCCCTTGCACCATCAACAGCTCAGCGGGCGGTCCTGAGCCACCATTGTTTCACCTTTCAGCATGCCTGGGTGATTAATGTCAGGCTTTCGGCTCGTCACATCATCTTCTTAGAGTCAGACTGATGGTACATTACGCCTCTGAAACGCCTACATTTGTTGCATGGCTTCGGGTTGTCACATATAAGTCTTATCAGTTGTCACATACAACAATGTTGCGCTGAAATGGATTAATTATTACTCAGCCAAGTTTACTGTAAGTACAAGGATTAAAGTTGTTTGCTGCATGGGCCTGCAACGCCTTATATATATATTGGAGATGAGATCGAAAACTACTCGAATAAATAATAATAATAAACATTAGATGAATGTTTTGATCCTTGCACTTTATATTTGCTGTTTTATATATGATCATTTTCTAATTTAATATATGTGGCCAGCTAGATTAATTAGTTTTAATATCGTGAAGAGTGATTCAAGCGAATGTACTGTAAAATAATTTTTTTTATTATCCATTATATACTTTTTTTATTATCCATTATTACCAATGAAATAGTAGAAAACCATAGTTACAGCAATCATTCATGGGCATATGATATTCTTGAGCATCATATTTCTTTTACTTATTATGCATTTAAAGCTACAGTGCCTGGCGCCCTTTGGAGATATGTCTTGTTCTTGGCCATGGTACCTTGGATATATATGTTCTAAAGAATATTGGCTTAGGTGGATTGCAGAGATCATTGGTCTACTCATTCCAAACTTGAACATGTTATTCATGATTAACCCAACTCAATACAACATCACAATTAATAAGCCAGGCCGTTTTGACCTAATCACAATGTGCCTTCACACTTTTCAACAGAAAATCAATTTGACTTGGCCTGGTTGGTTCTGATTTTATCTGAATGAGTATCAGTGACAGTATAATTCAGCCAGATTAAGGTAGGAATAGATTGCAAATACCAAAAGGAATAATATAAAATTAATTGGGTCGGTTCATACTTATATATGCACACTTCTTGATTTCAAAATTGGATTGAAATTACTTCAACCCAAAGATGTGTGAGGCCCAGCCTCATTGGGCCGGCCTGTGGCCCAGCCTAGCACCCAATCGCCGTAGAGGAGGAAGATTCCTCCACCATGAACTCTGTTGGAGGCTAGGATATGCCTAGTCTCCACTTCTATTTAGAGTCTTCCTCGATGGACCTCCACCAGCGATCATCAAGCTCCCTTCTCTCTCTTTCTCCCTTCAAAATCATGGCATCCTGTCACTGTGCCTGCCATAAATTGGGGTTGCAGTGCTCACCGGAGCCGGTAAGAACCGTGAATCCTTCTTCTTCCGCTTCTTCTTTCTCCATTGATCCATTGCCAGTCGGATTCTACCAAGAAATTGATTGGAAATCACTATGAAACCTCTCATCTTCTCTCCCTTTTTCTAGCAATGCTCGCCGTCGACATTCATCGCCAAAGTCATTGGCCTCTTCCCTGCACTAGTGCCTGGCCGAAGTTGGACCCCCAGCCGCCGGCAAGCGGGTTGGGATCTGAGCATACCGAGCCACGATATTCTCCTTTTCGACCTTAATTTTTGGGTTGAATTTGGCTGACTAGTTGTCGCCGCCAGTCACTGCTTACTGTCGGCCATCACCTCTGGCTGCTACCTCGCCGGACCACCATGTTAGCCACCGGTTCTCCCCTCTTCGTTCCCCTGTTTACCAATAGAAGAAGAAAGAAAGAAATAAAGAAATAAAGAAAGAAGAAGAGGAGGAGGAGGAAAGAGAGAGCCATCCCTCTCTTCCTCTCTCTTGCTTTCTCTCTAGAACACCTATGGAACCTAGTGTCAGGTCATGTTGACTGATCTATAAACTTGAGTTGACCTCTGCAAAGAGATCCTAAACCGCCCTAGTGCCCGGGCCACCTATTAGACCGATCATTTCGGCCCTATTAAGTATATTTAAAACCCACTGATGTCGAACCCTATCGAATGACCATGGCTCTGATCGAGTTGCTTAGACCTGACTTGCCCGGAGTCGCCGAACACTGTCACCTGACTAACCGTCTTCTTTTCTTATTATTTTATTTTTGATTAAAATCATCGAATAGAAATTAATTTTGCTTTTAATTTTTAAATAGGTTTAGTAGATTCACCTAGCAAAGTTTGACGGTCTAAGATGGAAGTAGTAAGTAGATCTTACACTTATTATGTTCAAATTATCATATTTTCCATGAACATAATTTGCTAGTGAAAATATCTTATTTTTCTTAAAATTATGGATCACCATATATATTATAAAAATCATGTTTTATTATAAAAAATGTTTTTAATAAAAATAGCTTGCTCATGAAATATAAATCTGATCATGCCATTTACTATTTTTTCCATCTACCTTGTGTATGTTTTACGAAAATAATATGAATATTTCAAAGGTTTTCAAATAGCTATGTATGATCCTTAAAATTAGGAAAGATCGACATCCAGAACTAGCATCCGTATAAACATAGGCCCCACTAGTGGGTATAAAGTTGGCGTACGAAGCAAGAATCTTTGTCGATTACGAATATGTGCCCTGTCACGGGTATAAAGTGACCATAGTAGAAATATCTATAATCAATATTATGAACTATGGTATGGATAAATGGCAGAAAGATGATTTATAAATTTATTTTCAAAATAAACTTGAAACCATGTTTATGAAATACGAATGATTTATGCATGTATGATTGACTTATGATTTGTTTTAATAGGCTATACTATGAAATGTTTTATCTTATAATATCTATTATTTTTCTTAAATAGTATACTGATATGAAAAAATTATGATTGATCCGGTAAGGTAGAGTAAGATTTTACTTATTGAGCTGTGTTACTCATATATTTTTATTTTTATTTTTCTCTCTTTAGACGAATAGGATTGATAGGAATAAAGGATGGTCCAAGCTTGGAGTTCATGCTAGCAAACTTGAAAATTTTATGGAAGAATTTTAGTATTTTAATTGACTATGAAATTTGTAGTTAATGATTTTCTAAATATTGAGGATTATGGCTTTGGTATTGATATTTGGATTTAGATACTCTGAACTAGTATTGGTTTTATTTAATAGATGATGAAATTGAACTTTTAATTATTATATTTATTTTGTGATGGATTTGGAAATTAAGATGTAATGGTTGATTTCATATTATCGTGGCTTGTATCCCTTGGTAGCATGGTTATGTAAGTTCTGGAATTCGAGGCGTAACATTTTATGGGCCATGTCATGTTTCGGATCTCGAGCATGATAAATATGGTATCAGAGCAATAGATTTGATCATGGATAAGCTTAAAAGTCTAGTAATGGATAGAACTTAAGCTTAGGTTTATGATTCTTAAAGTTAGGCATAGGATAAGTACGGAAGACAAAGACTTGGTATAGATCAGAGTTGTGCAGCAGAAGCATGGTAGAGTATTAGATGAAGACTTAGTACCCTTATTTGTTTGAGAATGAAGGGACATTATGTTTCGAGGATGAAATTTTTTAAAGGAGAGGAGAATCTGAGACCCAGTCTCATTGGGCCGGCTTGTTGGCCAAGCTCAGCGCCCAATCGCAGCTCAAAGGCCCGTTTCAGTCCAAAACCATGTAGAGCCCTAGTTGATCGTGACAAAGGAGGAAGAGTCCTGCTCCACCATAAACTATGTTGGAGGCTAGGATAAGCCTAGCCTCCACTCCTATTCATAGACCCCCTCAATGGACCTCCATCTATGATCATCAAGCTCCCCTCTTGCTCTTTTCTCCCTTCGAAATCACGACATCCTATCACCATGCCCGTTGGAAATTAATGCCGCAACACTCACCATAGCCGGTAAGAACCCCAAATCCTTCTTCTCCGACCTCTCCTTTCTCTATTGATTTGTTGCTAGTCAAATTTTGTTAAAAAATCAATTGGAAACAACTATGAAACCTCTCTCATGTTCTACCTTTGATCTCCTGTCTACTTTTTTATGGCAATTTCCATTATCGGCGTTCATCATCGAAGCCAATGGCCTCTTCTCTCCACCAGTCCTTGGTCGAAGCTGAACCTCCAATCGCAGGCGAGCGAACTGGATCCAAGTACACCGAGCCAAGAAATTTTTCTTCTTAGCACTATGTTTTGGGTTGAATTTGGCCAACTGGTTGCAGTCGCCGGTCACATATCTTAATGGTTGACTCCAACTGTAGTTAAACCTTTTCCCCCTTGTTCAAATGACAAGAGATGATACCATCCAAGCAAGTATTCTATGGGTACTTTGTTTTTCTTAATAAATAATTTCTCAAAAATAATGATGTATTTCACCTTAATAAATAATTTCTCAAAAGTAATGATGTATTGCACCTATATATCTACAAGGGCTCTATGGAGCTAACTTGGCACTTCCTATTTTAAGATTGCAAGATGATGGGGTATTCCTTTTTGAAGTAAATTAGGTGAAATCAACTTCTTTCTCAACAAATGTTTGTCCACTATAATCAACTTCATCTCGAAAAAGAAAGGATAGAATGATGATGATGAAAATGGTTTACCAAGATAAACCATTTTATATGGCATCTAACCCAACTCTTGTTTCTAAAACAACATTTATGTGTGTTACATAACTAGGTGCCATATTCATTTCGTGATTTCACAATCACACATCTATTATTAATATATTGATTGTTCTTGTGTCTCTATCAAAACATTAGAGAGAGACACAAAGATAATGCATCCACCGGAAGTTAGCTCTTTTTTCCTTCATTTCTTGCCTAACATTTTTATTTATCCGTATCGTTTGATGTAAAATTAAGCCATCAAAGAGATGCTCTTGCCCAATCACTGTACACTTGGCTTGACAAGACCAACAAATTTAGGTTGACAATGCTACTAGCATGTTAGTCACTTCCTCCAGCCCCAAAAGTATCACTAATTAATCTTTTTTTCTGGGTAATGATACCAATACTTAATCTTGAATAATTAAGAAAGATGTATCAGTAGAAAATCGCCATTAATTTCGATGGAAACTATTAGAATACATCAATAGAACAAACCTGCTTTCCATCCCTAAGGGCTCGTTTGGTTCGCGGAAAAAGAAGGGGGGAAAGTGTGGTCAACGGGAAAGTAATGAGATGCCTCTTGTTTGGTTGGAGTTTTCAAAGGAGAGAGAAGAGAAAGTTGTATTCCCATGGGAATGTGATTCCCACATTTCATGGAAAAGTCTTTCCCATGAGAAACATGGGAAAGTTACTTTCCCATGAGGCGGGAATCACTCCATTTTTACTTTTTCCCAAAAAGTCCCTTCAGCATTAAAGAAGCATTAAAGAGGCATTAAAAACCTAATTTTTATTAAGGGCATAATATGAATTATATATAACTTTCCTAGGAAAGTGGATGGCCAACCAAACATAAGCATCTTGGAAATTTGTCACTTTTCCATGGTCAACCAAATATGCCAAAAGTACTTTCCTAGGCATCCTCTTCCTAGGAATTTGTTTCCCAGGAATCATATTCCTAGGAAGGAAAATGCTTCCCGCGAACCAAACGAGCCCTTACTGCAGGTATCCAGGCCATAGTAAAGTTCAATCGTTCTGCATATTATATAAATTTTCCTTTAAATAGCAGTACCAAGATTCAACAGAATACCATGACGAAAAGGAAACGAGCCAGACTCCTTTGAATGCAGCTTCACAGACCAAGACAGTCACCAGCACTTTGGTTTGCGTTTTAGAGAGTCTACTTTAAGAAGGCACTTTTGATATATATATATATATATATATATATAGTCGGCGCAATGTCTCTGTCAAGAAATATGAATCGAAAGATTGATTAGAAAATATCCATAAGCAAAGGACTTATTAAGGATCATTTTAAATGACACTCAGTACCTGTGATACATCCTCAAATTTAATAATCAGAAAATAAGGTCAGGCTATATAGTTTAATTCAAAGCATAACAGTCCAGGCTATCCTGCATTTAGTATACACTTTATTTCACACATGAAGTAGGCCAGCATGAAGGGGAGTACACACATCAGCAACTAGCAATGGATAATCATATTTGGCAGACAATATTGAATCCTTCGAGGACCTTTTCTTTTATAGAAAACTTGGCAAGTTGTATGCATGGTCTAAGGTGCCCTCTTGTTAAAGTAGGACCACAGACAAGTTCCCAAGAAAATTTGATGGGATTAAAATGACATTATCATCAGGAGCATGCATCGAATGTTACATTCTATTATACTGGTAACTCTATATATGAATTATTAAAAATGATGACTATGAGATGATAGTGCAGCACCCAAAGGGAAAAAAAAGGAAGCAGGCAATGCTTGCCCCCCAGCATCATACCTGGGAACTGACATCAGTGGCCTAAGAAAATAGTACTGGGATCTACCGGAGGGTGAAAAAATTATTATTTTGATCTTTTCTCCTCTCCTTCGTGATGTCACAATCACGTACATATTAAAGTTCTACAGTAAAGAGAACTTTAATCTTTAGATTCTGCGATGGGCATTGCCTGTTCACTAGTCACTAGTGAGTTTGTGGTCCAATTGGCTGATGTGATCAAAAAGTCTTATCCAATATCATGAGAGCTAGACTTAGTAAGGGGACCCTTTACGAAGATGATGTCTTTTACTAAGATAATTGAGGTATTGCCGGCAGTCCCTTTTCTTCTCGTTGGACAAAGTGAAAAATTATTACATATTTTATCCCTTGACATTGAGACCAACATGCCATATGATAAGGCGTTTTCATGGTTGCAGATATTATTCTTATTGAACCTTATAACATATGTATCATATGATGATCCATTAACATGGTCCTTATTTTTTCAGTTCTGCATCGGATGATTACTACAGTTATTTTATTATGAAAGCCCAAAGCTACATAGCCTATGACTACTTTTACACGTTTTGTCACCTTCCGAACCTGCCACCCGAGTAGGCCACGTGACACGGCCGCACACTCCCTAGGGTAGGGCCTTAGATAATATACTAGGCCTGGAAAACCTATTACAACCTCAATATTCATGAATAAAAATGATCTCGTTGCATAACAAGTAACAAACTTGTACAAAATTACTAGATTTGTTCATCCAATCAGAAACAAGGATGCTCTATCTATTCATCCCATCCACATGTGATCTCAATAATAGCCAAGTACTACGCAATCTGCAACTTTATAAAAAAAAATTTCAAAAATGAATATGAGCTTTTCTAGCCCAGTAATAATCCCAAACTGCTACATCATCAGTAATAGAAAAAATAATCAAATCAAAATATGAGGTAAAATGAATACCATATCCATACATAGAAAGCTTATACAAATAACATGCTTATAAACCCTCATTATCATCTTATCAAAGAAGCGCGCGCGCGCACACACACACACACACACATATATATATATATCAAATTTAACTAATTGTTCAACAAAAATTTTTTATGTCATGTCATCCATTTTTTATTAATTTGATTTTCAGATTTTATAGCAATATTTTTTCGGCTTTGGACTAACAAAGATCATGACCCATAAAAAATGGATATAGATATTATCTCACGCATAAGCTCGTTGAGACTATCCCATGCATAAGCCCATAGATGCTATCCCACACGTAAGTCCATGGAGGCAATCCTATGCATAAGCTCGTGAAGACTATTCCATGTGTAAGCCTATTGACGCTATCCCATGCGTAAGCTGTAGAAGCTATCTCATGACAAGGTTACTCCAAACTATATCCTATTCGTCTGATTTACATGTTACTTTTATCAAATTAATTTCTACTTACACAGTGCATTTCTCTCAAATTCAAAGTATCATTGTTCACATAATCATGCTTTCAATAACTGATACGTATGATATCCACGCAAGTATATTCATATTGAAAATCATATAAATCATACTGTCATATACGAAACCAAATTTATCGATGTAAAACTCACGATGCAAATCTAGCAGTACAAATCAATAACATGTATATATATTTATAATGACAACTAAGTACAAGAATCTTTATCCCTACCGAAGACTAACTAAACACAACTATCGCTGCCCCACTTCACGATCTATAAGATCGAAGGTAGAGTGCCCCGATCAGAACTTTCTCGCGTAGATGACTCTCTTTCTACAGAATTAAACTCGATTATTAGCAGAAAATCAAGTAGTGGACTAGCAACCTAGACCGCCAATCGACGTCCACCAGGGATCCATCACGTGGTCTACCGAGTTCTTTCCATCGCTTACCCAAGTCAACTAGAGAGAGACAAAGACACTATGAGAGAGAGAAACTAGAGAGAGAAATAGAGAGAAAAGGAAGAGGGAAGAGAAACTCTCTTTTCTCTCTTCACGAATGGGGAAGTCCATCTTCCCCTTCTCCTTTCTTCCTTCCCCCTTGCCGATAGTAGGTGGCAGCCGCGGTGGCCCAACCTCTCACCTGACGACAGCCACAAGCGGTTGCAACTCTGGCCAAAACTAGCGGTGGCAAAGCTCGGTGCAAGGAGAAGACCGAAATAAGGCACCCATATTTCGAATGGAAATCCGGCGATTTGCTATGCCAAACTCAAATAAAAGAGGCTTCAAGACTAGAAAAAGAAGGAGAAAAAGGCGAACAATGCTTACCTCAGTCCGACAAGGCGGTCTGGGAGCTTATCTGGCAAAGATCCAAGGAAGAAACTCTAGAAGAAAAGCTTGAAACCTGTGGTACCGTGATTCTTGGATGTTCACAATGGTTTCAACAGAGGAGGAGGCGAAGACTTAAATAGGAGAGATCCTGGCCTTATTCAACTAGTGGTTGGATCGCTTCGGACTCTCGGAGTCCGGCACGATCGGGGAGTTGGAGTTTCTTCTCCACCTCTTTTGTGATCAATCGATCACAATCAGTCGACCATATCCCCAGGTCAATGGGCCTGGCCTCTTCAAACTAGCCCATTAACCCATAGAGTTGGCCTCTTACATTCTCCCCCTCTTAAAAAAATTTTGACCTCGAAGTTAACATACTTGAGACTTCAAAAAATTGACGATGCTTGGCTGTCATCTCTTTCTTGAGTTTCTAGGTAGCCTCTCTTTCTAAATTATTGCTCCATTGCACCTTCACAGGAATGGTCTGATGCCACAACACCTTATCCTTTCTATCTACAATCCGAACTAAGTACTCTTCGTAGGTGATGTCCTTATGAAGAAACAATGACTCATACTCTACCACATTATTCAGGTCTGAAACATACTTCCTTAGCCTCAAAACATGGAATACATTATGCACAGTCGATAGAGCCGGTGGTAATACCAATCGATATGCCACCTCTCCGACCACGTTCAAGATCTCAAATG
Source organism: Phoenix dactylifera (assembly GCF_009389715.1). NCBI lineage: Eukaryota > Viridiplantae > Streptophyta > Magnoliopsida > Arecales > Arecaceae > Phoenix > Phoenix dactylifera. The sequence goes on from NC_052399.1 coordinate 24,728,631, forward strand.
GACCAATATACTTAGAGCTCAATTTACCACGAACCCCGAACCTCATCACATCTTTAGTGGGAGATACTTTCAAGAAAACATGATCACCAATATGAAATTCTAACTATCTTCTTCTACTATCAACATAACTCTTTTGTCTGCTCTAAGTTATGTAAAGTCGTTTTCTGATTATTTGAATCTTATCCACAATTTGCTATATTATTTCTAGACCCAATAATTTTCTCTCTCTTACATCATCTTAACAAATTAGAGATCGGCACTTTCTACTATACGATGCCTCAAAAGGAGCCATCTAAATACTGACTTGATAACTATTGTTGTAGACAAACTCAACTAGCGATAAGTGATTATCCTATGCACCACCCAAATCAATGACACAAGTCTGCATCATATCTTCTATGATCTAAATGGTCCAGTCCGGTTGTCCATTAGTTTGCGGATGAAAAGCTGTATTGAAATTCAATCTGGTACCAAAAGCTTTATGAAAGCTCTTCCAAAATTGTGACACAAATCTACTGTCTTTATCAGATGTAATAGTAACTAAAATCCTGTGCAACCTTATAATTTGCTTTAGGTATAAGCCTGCCAATCTCTCCCAAGAAAAAAAACCAACCCTGAATGGTAAGAAGTGTGATAACTTGGTCAGCCGGTCAATGATCGCCCATACAATATCATTACCCTCAGAAGTCATAGGCAAGCCAGTCACAAAATCCATAATGACATGTTCCCACTTCGACTAAGGAATGAGAAGAGACAGTAGTGGTCCAGCGGGTCTTTGATGCGCATCTTTCACTTGTTGACACACCAAACACTGAGAGACATACCGAGCTATATCCTGTTTCATGCCTTTCCACCAAAAAAATTTCTTCAAGTCTCGGTACATTTTAGTACCTCCTGGGTGCACAGTATAAGTTGAGTTATGAACCTCATCAAGAATCTTCTTTAATTTCAGAACTTTTGACACCCATGATCATATAAGTTCAGAATCTAAGTCTCTTTTCGAACCTCTAGTAGGGCAATCACTGGCAAATGCTGATTGACAACATGTTATAGTTAGGAGCTAGTATCCTTTCAAGCTTAGCCAATCGAACCCGATTGCTGGTACATGCTGATGAAATCACATTTTCTATATCATTTCAGAACTAATTTTCTTTCAGGTCTCTAGTGGGGCGATCACTAGTACATATTGATCGACAGTATATTATAGTCAGGATCTAGTCTTTTTCGAGACTTACTACAATCTGATCATGGGCATAGTCATAAAGGCTAGAAGAGCAAGAGTGAACGGTCTAGTTACATCGATTTGGAAATTTATTTTGATCATATGCACTAAATATTTTGAATTCCATATTGATAAACATATATTGTATTATGTATTAATTAGCATGCTTTTATATATGAAAATCTTGTACTTTGAAAATTTATATTTCATGCATAATATACTTAATCAAACTAGAGGTAAAGATTACTTACTGAGCTCACTATCTCTTCTCTTTTAATCAAACTAGAGAAATAGACACCATTGGCGCTGGCTAAGCGGAAAGGATTTAGGAATTACAGGATTAGTTGTTGGTCTTTTTAAATAATAATTTAATAAAGTATTTGTACAAAGTTTTTTATTATTGGACATTGTAAAATTATTTTTTTGCTTAATTATTTTAGAATTTTTATGCGGATGATATCTGAGTATAAAAAAATAATAGACCTTGCATATCCCATGAAAAAAAGTTTTATGGATGTGCGATCAGGTCGCGGCATGCAAGAAAAAAACCTGGGCATGCCATCACTTCATGGCCCTACCTCGGAAAAGCGCGTCCAGCCTACCATCTACTACCGAGAAAGGGGGAGGGAGGGTCAACGATCATGTGGATTAGCGGGGAGAAGGGAGGAAACAAGGCGAGGGAGCCGCGCCGCCCCTGACTCACCACCAGGTAAGGTGGGACGCCATCATCCTTCCTTTTTTATTTATAACCTCCCAAATTTCTTTCTTCCTCTCTCGCTCTCTCTCTCTCTCTCTCTCTCTCTCTCTCTCTCTCTCTCTCTCTCTCTACCCCATAGAATTCCCTTTGCTCAGCCTGCGCCCTGGCCCCTGGGTTTCTCTGAAGTCAAAAGCAGTGGCAAGCCAACGCGAATCTCGTGCAAGAATCCTGTAGGCAAGAGGACTGCAGTCACCGTTAGCTGACACGTCTAGGCTTCTCTCTGCCTGTACGTGAGACTAGTAGTCGACATGTGAGTAAGTCTTTGTGTTGATGTAGTTATTGCGTGAAGTATCTCATGAATGATCCATGCCTGTCTAGGGGTGGCAATCGGGTCGGGTCAGACATAAACAGGTCGGGTCAGAAAACTATAAATCTGAACCCGACCTGTTTATTAAACGGGTCAGGAATTACAAACCTGAACCTGACCTGTTTATTAAACAGGTAACCCGACCCGACCCGTTTAACCTGTTTAATAAACAGGTAACCTGTTTACCCAATCCGACCCGACCTGTTTAACCTGTTTGCCCAACCTGACCCGTTTAACCTGTTTAGACCTGTTTAATCTGTCCAACCCAACCTGTTTAACCTGCCCAATCCGACCTATTTAGACCTGTTTAGACCCGTTTAACCTGTTTAACCCGTTTAACCTGTTTAGACCTGTTTAACCTGCCCAACAGTTAAACGGGTTAAACGGTTTAAACGGGTCAGACATCTAAAACCCGTATCCGATCCAATTAATAAACAGGTTAAACGGGTTGACCTGTTTACGACCCGAACCTGTTTAGGCCAAACCCAAACCTGTTTATGGCGGGTCGAACACGGGTCGGGTTGGCGGGTCGGGTCATATTTTGCCACCCCTATGCCTGTCCCAAGCATGGATAGTTATATGCTGCCATATCAATGTGCAAAAATTATGGGTGTCCAAGTATTGATGCACATGGCTGCTTGAGTTGCAAATTAAAGGATTTTAGGTTGCCGGGAGTTTTGACATGTGGATGGTTAACCATTGTAGGTGGTTATGATAATGAAAGCTTAAGGTTGTATTTGATTCCTGGCTGTGTTTATAGGGATGAATTCACTTTCGAGAATTTAGATAATTTTTGCATACTATATGTTTTTTTTTTTTTTTTTTGCTACAACGGACGACTCACATAATTATAGTATGAATATATCCAGAAAAGTCAAAATACAGTGGGTCTTGAAGTACCTAAGGCAACTTTGCCTCAGAACGATCCGAGTGAATTGCCACAAAGGAAGCTATATAGTGTGCAGCTTGTTTCCCTGCTATGTAGCCCAAGAAGAGGGGTGAATTGCATTTTTCAAAAACTTTATCTAATAATGCAGCAGAATTAAATGTTTAACAAATAAATATTGAAATCAACAAATGAGCACTAAGCAAATATGCAAGAAATTAAAGCAAGAAAAACAAACAAGGCAAACACAAGAGATTTATAGTAGTTCGGTGCTAATCCTGCACTTATATCCACTCTCCAAGATATTCTTTTTAGGAATTTTACTATAATCTATGACCCAGATTATAATTCAGCTGTTTTCCGAATTCACAACCATCCACTCTCCAAGATATTTTTCTTGAAAATTTTACTATAATCTATGATCCAGTTACAATCTAGTTATTTTCTGGGTTCACAACCAAACCCAATTAAATTTTTCAGCTCAATCAACCAAAATCTATAATCAATTGTTTTTCGAGTTCACAAATAATCCACTTAATTGTCTAGGCAATTAACCAAAATCTTTATAATCCAATTTCAAGTTTGGATGGACCTTTCCGCTAAGTTTTAATCTCTGAAACTTGTCCCAGCAAACTATGAAAGAATTTAAGCATAAATAGTACAACTCTTAAACAATGAATACAAAAATAATAAATAGAGCTTGATTGTGATGGTTGGCTTTGATTGCTTTTGAAGACGCTTCACCAACTTCTCAGATGTTGAAGATATGATCTTTTAGCTCATAATGAAAGTTCTTGAATGATATTCTCTTTTACACTCTCTCTTTCTGCTCTCTCTTTCTTGAATGAAAGTTCATAGGTGGACTTGCCAATGCCATGAATTCTTTAGCTGTCTGTCTGTCCTCTAAAACTATTCTAGCGTCGACTCGCGATCTGATGGAATTGGCTTGTGAAAGTGCATCAGTTAGCGACAGTGTGCCGGAGTCGACTTGTTGTGAGTTTGGGGTTGACTCTTGAGGTAGCTTAGGATGAAATTTTGTGTCTTGTGTACGAGCTTTCAAGAAATGTTTTCATAGTCTTTTAGAGTTAGCTTTTTGATGTGGAGTTTCAGATGGATAATTTTATTTTGAGAGTAGCTGAAGGCTTTCTTCTTTGTTTTCTAAAATTTATCACTTAAACTCAAAGTAAATGGATTAGTTAACTTTTGACTCAATTATTTTGCAGTCGATATAGAAAATGACTCATGAAACCAATTACCATTGGATGCCAACAGCATGCTATGTTAATGATGTACTCATCTGTATCATGAGGGTTGCTTTATATCTCGATGTGGGCCAATTAGTTCAAATATCTATCTTTGTGTATAAAGGAAGAAAAGATCTGTATAACGAGGGCATGCTATTCATTTTTATTTTCTTGCTATTTATATTTCTATAGTTTTAATTTTGTATTCTCTTAATTTGTAGCCACAAGAAGCCACACTTCATCATGTTGGCAAATGAGAAGCAACAGGAATAATCTGCATGTCTGCGTTCCACATGCACGGTACGTGCCAAATTCACACTAGCCAATGGAAAACGAGAAAGGAGGTTGAGGCATCAGAGACTAATCTTAACATTACTACTTGTTGATGAAACCATGAACCTGTGTTGCACAAATGCCAAAGACTGGTAATGTTAAGAACCCTTAGGGATAGACTTGCCACCGTGACCCTATGTGTGCATTTTGGCAGTGATAAATTCTTATGAAATGGATGGTGTTCCATGTGGGGACGATCATCACCTTAAGACCAAAAAAGAGCTCTAGGTTTCTAAAAGCATAGAGCACAGTGAACGCATGAAGGGAATGGAACGTTAACCCGATCCGATCGAACAAGTGGACAAAACTGCTGTGATCAAAAGGGAGATTCCTTGCACCATTAGCAGCTCAGTGGGCGGTGCCGAGCAACAGCCGATGGCTCCCCACTTGTTTAATATTTTAAAGGCACCTTTCGGCACGCTTGGGTGATTATTGGCAGGCTCACGGCTCGTCACATCTTCTCTTGAGGAGCAGACAAATGGTACATTACGTCTCCACAGTGATTCACTGATTAATAATAGCATGCAAAGTTGTCAAAGCATGCAGCAAAGAATTCTAGTCCTTGTGCTTACGTCAAACATGACTGATAAATAATTAACCCCTTTCCATGCAATATTGTTGTATTTGTGACGACTATTAAGACTTGTAATATCAGCCATGCATCACAATAATTTTGAAAGACCTCCCAACTTCTGCATGCATATTAAATATTGAAGATGAGAAAGAATCTACCCGAACAAATAATAATATGAACAGTAGATGAAAGTTTTGAACCTTTGGTTTTATATTTGGTGTTATATATAAATATACATACAAGACCATCATTTTTTAATTTAATTTGTTTAACCAGGTAGGTTAAGTTATTTTTTATTTCATGAGCAGTCATTCAAGAAAGCATGCTGTTAATTAATATTTTTATTGTATGTTATTTTCTATTAAATAGTAGAAAATAGTAAAAATGGAAATCATTCACCGGATATTCATGAGCATTAGATTTTTCACAAATTTTGCATTTGCTTCGTGGCTGGTGCGCCCAGTGGAGATATGCCTTCTATATGGCCATGGTACCCTATTTTAGAGAATATTGACTTAGATGGATTGGATAGATCAAGGGGCAACTCATTCTAACTTGAACTTACCATCCACAATTAACCTAACTCTCCAACCTCACAATAAGCCAGACCATTTGATCCAATCCCAACCTGTCTCTAATTGGATTGAAATTTGTTTAACCTATATGGCTTAAGCTAGTCATATATTGGCTTAGCCTAACCTAAACTTTGAATTGAGTCAACTTAAGTATGGTTTGAACAACCTAAGTTGCATTCCTACAAAAAGGTATATATCCTTTTGATCCTTTATTATTTTTTTTAAAAGAATGATACCATCCAAGCAAATGTTTTATGGCTACTTTGACTTTTTTAATGAATAATTTTTCAAAAATAATGAAGTATTTTACCTAAATATCTGCAAGGACTGTTTAGAGCTAACTTGCCACCTTTCTAGTCTTAACATTGCAAGATGGTGGGATATTCCTTTTTGGCACAAGCCCATTTTAAAAGTAAATTAAGTGGAATCAGCTTCTTTCTCAACTAATGTTTGTGCATCGTAATCAACTTCATCTTGCTGATTAAAAAAGAAAGGATAGAATGATGACGATGGTTTGCCAAGTTAACTATTTTACTTGGTATTTAGCCCAACTCTTGTTTATAAAACAGCAAGCGTGTTCCATAAGTAGGTGCTATACCCTCAACCCAATTTTATATATCATCGTACATTTCATGATTTCATAATCACACGTCTATTATTAATATATGGATTCTTCTTGTGTCTCTATCAAAACATTAGAGAGAGACACAAAAGATAATGCATACATCGGAAGTTAGCTCTTTTTGCCTTCGTTTCTTGGCTAACATTTTTATTTATTCATACCATTTGATGTAAAAATAAGCCATCAAAGAGATGCACTTGCGCAATAAATTTAGGTTGACAATGCTGCCTAGTCTCTCCATCCAGTACCAAAAGTATCACTGTTTAATCCTTTTTTTGCTTGGTAACGATACCAATACTTAATCTTGAATAATTAAGAAAGATGTATCAGTAGACAATATCCATTAACAAAAGCCTTCTTAAAGGAGAAGATAATTCATTTTACATGACACTCAGCACTTGTGATATACCCTCAAATTTAATAACCTGAAAATAATTCCATGGTTTACATGACATCAAGAGTGAAGGAAGGCAAAGAAAAGCAGAAAAGTCCAGGCTATCCGCATTTAGTATATACTTGAATTCACGCATCGACACTAGGTCAGCATGAAGGGGACATCAACCACTAGCTAGCAAACAAAGAACAATATTACAATACGTGTATACACATCAGCAACTAGCAATGGATAATCATATTTGGCACACAATGTCGAATTCTTCGATGACCTTAATAATAGAAAACCTAGCAAGTTGTGTGCGTGGTCTAAGGTGCCTTCTTATAAAAGTAGGACCAAGTTCAATCTACTTCTTCACAAACATGCTGAATTTAGGACCAAGTTCAATCTACTTCTTCGCACACATGCTGAATTGGTTATCTCTAAATCACAGAGATGGCCACTCATTAGGACGGAAAAAAAGTTGCAATAAGATTTGATGACAATGAGATGATAGCGCATAGAACGCAAAAGAAAGAAAAAAGAGCTGGGTGTGAGAATAATAGGCTGAAGCCGGTTGAGAATAGTAGGCTGAAGTCGACAGTTCCAGCCGACTTCAACCCATGGCTCTTTGAAAAGCTAGAATAGAGGACTGTGATCGCGATCCTCTGCTCCATCTTCCTCGTACATGATGGGGGTGGAGGCGTCGCAGCCGCTCCACAGCAGCTCTGCGGCAGCCCACGACCATTTGAACGGCCGCCGATCACATTGAAAAACCTCCTATAAAACCCCCTCCTCCTCTGCAATCGAGCCGCCATCTTTGAGCTCCTTCTCTTCCCTCCTCCTTATCCGGTGGCCAGTGTGCCACCACGGCTAGCGTCGTTTAAATTTTTTTTCCCATTGCCCTGTTTCCTTTGGATACCTCCTTGTTTCGTGTGCCATTGCCACCAAGTCGCCATCGATTGAGCAACCATGACTGAGGTCCTTCATCTCCCCTGCCGTTGCGAGGACCATCAACTGCACCGGTAAGCTCCCACTTTTTCTTATTCTTTTGATCGAATCCAACCTCTGTTTTGAACCAAACCGAGGATGATCTCGGTTCCTCCTCGCCGGTCACTGCAGTTACTGTCAATTGATGACGCCTGGCCATCGACCCCCGCCACCACGGCTCGGCCGCCGCCGAACCTTCCATCTTCCCTCTTCCCTCTTCCCTCTCCTCTCTCCTTCTTTTCCTCCTTTCTTGTTTTCTCAAAGGGATGAAGAACCCTTCTCATCATGTTGGGCCGTGTCCATTGTGGGCCGAGTTCGAGCCTTGTTCATTCTATTCGGCCTTGTTCATTAGGGGTCGAGTCCATTCATCTTGGGCCATGTTCATCCATTGTGGGGCATGTTCATTTTGGGCCTTGGTGGGCCCTGTTCAACCATTGTGGGCTATGTTCATTTTAGGCCCCGTTCATCCATTGTGGGCTATGTTTATTTTGGGCTGTGTCCATTCACTTTGGGCCTTATTCATCCATTATGGACCGAGTCCATTCATTTTGGGCCTTGTTCATCCATTGTGGGCCGTGTTCATTCATTTTGGGCTCTATTCATCAATTGTGGGTTGAGTCCATTTATTTTGGGCCTTGTTCATTCCCATTTTGGGCCTTATTAATCCCCATTTTAGGCCAAGAGAAAAAAATAATCCCTCACTCTCCTTAACTGACTAGATCTAGGCCTTTCTCCTAGTAGTCGATCCGAACCACTTAGACCAAGCCTGATATCAAGATTAGACCAAAACTTGGACTGAGATTCTCCCTCTAAGCCTCTTTCTCTCTCTAAGCAAGACCAAGGGATCTTAGTTCAAAGCCCAAGCTTCTTTTGTTGTGAAATGATCCCAATCCGATCTAGAATAAACTTGCAACAAGATAATTTCAATCTTTGATTTTACTTAATCATTTATCTAGTGTTAATCTTGCTAGTTTATATGAAATTTTTGAAAATTTATCCAAAGTTATCTATCACACTAATTTTGATCGAGGAGAATGAGATCTTAGATTTATGTTACTCAAAGTGCTGAGCATTTCTAAATTTGGAAGGGCTAGATTCTTCAAATTTTAAGGACGAAATTTTCTTAAGGAAGGGAGAATGTGAGAATAATGGGCTGAAGCCGGCAGTCCCAATCGACTTCAGCCTATAGCCCATTAAAGAGCCAAAATAGAGGATTGCGATCGTGATCCTCTACTCCGGCTTTCTCAGGTGTGACGTGGGCGGAGGCATCGCGGCTACTCTGTAGCAGCCCTACGATCATTTGAACAGTCGCCGATCATGCTCAACTGCCATGAGAATCGCAGCAGCGAATGAGCCATGAGCCGTTCAAAAATCTCCTATAAAAGCCCCTCCTCCTCTACGATCGAGCCACCATCTTTGAACTCCTCCTCCTCCCTCAACTCCATCTCCCTCCTTTTCCTCCTTATTCGGCGGCCAGTGTGCCACCCCGGCTGAGCGTTGTCCGAAGTTTTTTCCTCGTTGCAATGTTGTCTTTAGATTCCTCCTTGTTTCGAGCATTGCCGCCACCAGTCGCCACCTGTTGAGCAACCGCGGCCGAGATCCTTCATCTCCGTTGCCGCCACCGCAAGGATCATCAACTGCACCGATAAGCTCCATTTCTCCTTGTTCTTTTGATCGAAGCCAATCTCTATTTTGAACCAAACTGAGAATGATCTCAGTTCCTCCTTCTCACTGGTCACCGCAGTCGTCGCTGATTACTGACGGTTGGCCATCGACCCTGTCGGCCCTCCCTCTTCCCTCTCCTCTTCCTTTTTTCCCTCCTTCCTCCGTGTTTTTTCCACGAGATGAACAACCCCGTTCATCCTGTTGGTCTGTATTCATTGTGGACCAAGTTTGGGCCATGTTCATCCTATTGAGCTATGTCTATTGTGGGCTGAATCCATTCATTTTGGGCCTTGCTCATCCATTGCGGGTCGTGTTCATTTTGGGCCATGTTGGGCTCCGTACATCGATTATGGGCTGTATCCATTTTGGGCCCCATTCATCCATTATGGGTCGTATCTATTTATTTGGAGCTTTGTTCATTCATTGTGGGCCGATTCTATTCATTTTGGGCCTTATTCATTCGTTGTGGGTCGTGTTCATTTTGGGTCATGTCCATTTACTTTGGCCCTATTCATCCATTGTGGATTGAGTCCATTCATTTTGGGCTCTGTTCATCCCCATTTTGGGCCAAGAGAAGGAAAGAAACTAGCTCCTAATTCTCCTTAACCAAGTAGATGTAGACCTTTCTCCTAATGGTCGACTCGAACCACTCGGACCAAGCTCGTGATCAGGATTAGACCAAGACTTGGACTGAGATTCTCCCTCCAAGCCTCTTTCTCTCTCTAAGCCAAACCTAGAAATTTTAGTTCAAAGCCCTGGCTTCTTTTTTGCTCAAATCTAAGTTGACCCCTGGGTGGACGCTCTGCAACACTTCGATACCTGGCGGTAGACCGGCCCATTACTTTAACCCTAGCTAGATTTGACCATTTTTGATCTTCACTATTGAATCTCCTTTCTTGGACCAACCTGGGCAATTGGGCACAATTACCTGACCGAACTGATCTGGGGGCATGAAGCTGTTTTCTAGTAGTATTTAATTTTGACTTCTCAAATGATGTTAAAATTAATAATATTTTAATGATATTAAATAGGTGCACCTGTCTCGTTTGTCTAAAGTAAGATTTAAAGAAGAGGTAAGTAATCTAATGCTTCAAAGTGTGTTTTCCAAATTATCTGGTAAAATAATCACTAGTTGAATAAATTTTAATATATTCTTGTACTTAGTTAAATGGGTCTGGCATGTTAATAATTATTTAAAAAAATTATGTTATATGTTATAAAATCTAAAAAAATGTGACTGGATAAATTATAAAAAATTATTTTTTTTGTATTTATGTATCTCAGTATGGCTATGATCTGGCTCTGCCAATAGAGATTATTCGTTCACCTTGTCAACTTGTAATATGTGAGTTTAGCAAAAAAAAAACTTGTAATATGTGAGAAACTGGTTTCGACACCGCACCACCGATGATTAGAATAATGGTATTTAAACACTTTTGCCACCGGTGGTTAATAATAATAGCTTTTAGCACTTTGTGCAACCCATGCTACTAGGTTACGTGGCCATAGCCTATTGATATTGGGATTCTAGTATTAAGTTTTATGAAAATGATAATAAATTTTAAAAGAAAAATATGTTTATTGATCATTTATTTTCTAGTCAATATTTTGTGTTTTAATTAAATATTTAGCATGTTTTGACCCCACTCTGGGATATTATGTTGTTTACTGAACTAGTGTAGCTCACCATCATATTTTTTCTATTTTTCATATCCAAATGCATGATCGCATGAGACTGGGGAGTGCGTTAGATTTTTCTGAAGATACCTTCAGTTGACGACATTTTAGTCGGATTAGTTAGAGTGATTAATTTGATTATGTTAATAGTTAGTATATGTTGGCTTATGACACTTTAAAACTATTGTAAGAACTATTTGTTTAAGTTACTAACAAAATAAATTTTCATAAATTAGTATTGCTTTGATATGATCTGCAGCATTGAATGCCTTTATGGCCGCCTATAGGTGTGTACGTTTGTTGTGCTCTGGGTTCAGGGTGTGACACCGGTAATGGTTGCTACCCACTATCATACTTGGGCACTGATATCGGTGCACTAATAAAAAAATAGTACTGGGATTTATGGGCGAGTAAAAAAACCATTTCTTTGTTCGGTCTTTTCTCCTCCCCTTTTTGATGTCATACTCACATATATGCTGAAGTTGTAGATGGAGTAGAAGTTTGCTTTTTGGACTATGCAATGGGAATTGGCTGTTCGCTAGTTACTAGTGTGTTTTGGTAAAAGTTAGCCGATGGGATCCATTGTTTATATGTCTAGTACCAGAAAGTCCTATCCAGTATCATTAGAGATAAACTTAGTAGGTGGAATCTTTTCCAAGGATGATGCCTCTTACAAAGATAATTTAGGTATTGCTGGCAGTCCCTTTTATTCTCATTTGACAAAGTGAAAATGATTACGTATTCTATCCCGTGACATTGAGGACCATATTCCATATGATTAGGCTTTTACAAGGGTTGCAAACACCTATCATGCTAACTGGACCTTTTTGCATATGTATCCTATGATGATCCATTAACATTTCTCAGTTCTGCATTGGACGATTACTACGGTTATTTTATGTGAAAGCTCAAAGCTCCATTCTCTGTTCTAATACCTTGCTTATCAAGGCTGAAAACTTCTGAACCAGAATCTTCTGATGAGGGTAGTCTTATTTAAGCAATAACTTAGAAAGTGGGCAAAGCCTTTCCGTCGTAACCAAAGACTAGTTTTACAAGTTAAGATTGAAAGTGAATTTAGAAGTCCAAATCTGTGCTGAAAATAGGAATTTAAAATCAAAGGCAGAGCAGAGGAAAGTTTAGACTGCTAAGGTTACTATAGATTGAAGGAATTATTTTGTATTTAAAGGATCAAGGTAGATGTGAGGCCCAGCATCACTGGGCCAGATTGTTGGCCCGACCCGACGCTAAAACAGAGGCTCGAAGGCCTGTTTCGAACCAAAAGCAGGTTATGCCCTTAGTTGAACATATTGGAGTCCTCCTCCTCCTCCTCCTTGGACACCGCCGGAGGCTTGGAAACCCTAGCCTTCGTTCTATATTAAGGTTTTCCTTCCCTTCCATGATGCTCCACCACTGAGAGTTCTCCCTCTTCCTTCCTCATTCTTCCCCTTTCTTCCTTCTACTTCATCGATTCCTAGCACCGTGCTCGTTGGAAATTGAAGCCAGAGAGCTTACCGGAGCTCGAGGTAAGCTTTGATTCTTCTTCCCCTCTCTTTTACTCTATGGTAGGATCCTTTGCGAATCGGATTCTGCCGGTAAATCGGCCGAAAATCGGTCGAGTCCACTTCCATTGTTTTTCTGGCCCTTTTCTTCCTTTCTCCGGCCACGGCATTGCCGCCTCTTGACGCCGGACCGCTAGTCGAGTCCCCCAGCTTTCCATCCTCCACTCTTCTCGATGGAGCCATGGCTGTTAGTGAGCAGCCAATGGCCAAAAACGGGGAAAAGCACCGTTTCTCCTATTTTTCGTGCTTTTTTCCTTTGATTCTCGCCGCCGCCGTCTGTCCACCACCCTGCCTCTGATCGCCAGTCTTCCCTTGTTACTGGTCTTCTGGCTAATGTCCTCCTGGCTGTGGCTCTCTCTCCTTATTCTTCTTCGTCTTCCTCTTCGTCCTCTTCCTTTGTTCTTCTTTATTTTTCTTTGTTATTTCTCTCTCCTCTCCTTCTTTCTCCCTCTAGGCAGGCTCAAGGATCTTGGTTTAAGCTCCTGTCTCCCTTTGCTTGGATCCAGGTTGGCCCCAAGGTGGAGGCTTTGAACTGCCGCAATACGCGGGTGGGATGTTGGCCCGTTATCTCAGCCTTTACAGAATCTCTCTAGAATCGTTCACCTTTGATTTTTATTGAGTCACTTAAATCATATCCAATCTTGATAAGTTGCGTTCACTTTATTGGGACCAACTGGATAAGTCGGGCACCATCGCTGACCCATCTTGCCCTTCCTTCATCCTATTTGGATACGAAGTCGTGTCCCCAATAGTACCTTAATTTTTTATCTTTGTTTGGTTTCTATAATAATGATAAAATTAATTATATTTTAATAATATTAAAATAAGTGAACCTGACGTTCTAAAGTGAAAGACTTAAAATTTTTGAGGTTTATATGATTATTATAGAACATTTTTAACAAATGCTAAAGATCTTGATGAAGGAAACTCTAGGAGGGATGGTTGAGTCGATTTTACTTAAAACTATTGATTTAAGGTTTTCTAACTTAGTGGAGCATTGAGAATTTTTTTTTTTTTTGATTGTTTTTACTTGTAAGAATTTGACTTGGAATCATCTAGTTGAGTTAATAAGAAAATTAAGATTCAATTCATTTTGAATTATAGTAACTAGCCTATATGAGGGTTTTGAATGTATCAATTGACTCGAGGGTTAAGATGGATGTGCTCGAGTAAATTAGGGGATGAGAATCAATAATTCCTTTTTGGGCTTTATGTGGAAATTAAAATTTTGGATCTTTTTAGTCCATAATACAAAGTAGTTTTTTGATCAAAAATTATTAGTGAATTTAAAGAATTTTGATAGTTTGAATCAGATTGCCCAACAAAAGTGTAATGGTCTGAATTATTTTTCTAAGTTAGTGAGAAGTATTATCTTTATGATTTGGCAAGTTTCAATAACAAAAGCATTGATCTATTTCTTTGTATAGTAGGATTTCTTTGATAAATGAAAGGGCAATATTTTGATTTTTTTGGATGTCGCTGCACTATCTTAGGTTCCCTAATTTTATGTCGTGCTAAGAAATTTTTTAGCATCTTGAGACTAGAATTAATGGATCATCAATTTTTGATCTTGGATCAGCAATATTTTGATGTAGACCTATTTTCTCCTAAATTTCAAGTTTGAACTTCTTCAATTAATATCAACCCTCCATCTGATTGGAAGAAAAGGAAGTTATCAATTGATTTTGATGAATATTCTACTAGGAGTGGATTAGAGTTGTTTATGATCTAATTTTGTGATAGATCGATTAATCAAGAGTGGTTGATATTTTGACAAACCCTCCATCTGATTGAAAGAAAAGGAGGTTATCAATTGATTCTGATGAATATTCTACTAGGAGTGGATTAGAGTTGTTTATGATCTAATTTTGTGATAGATCAATTAATCAAGAGTGGTTGATATTTTGACAAACAAACTTGATATTCTTATTTAGAATTAAGACGCTGATTTTTGTTTATAAGAGAGAAGCTTGATTTACATCATCTACAAAAAGTATTTACAACAGATTATGTTTTTTGATTTTGACTTTTAACTCGAACTATGGTGAGTTATTATTGGGCCTGTTCCAAGACTAGAAGCAGGTCATAGTTGCTGTCTTTGTTCCCTTGCAACCCCACATACCTTGCGCTTTTAGTGTATGTCCTTTTCAGTTGCCCATGTATACATCACACATGATACGAGTTCTCTTTCAGCATCCAATTGGTGCCTGTGGGGCACTATTAGAAGGTGCCAGTTATGTTAAAAGTGAAACCTGTTCTTTTTCTTTATTTCCCTCCTCTCCTTTCAATAAAAGTTCCACTGTGACAAGAGTTTATGTGGGGAAGCACATTATTGGAAGATCAATTTAGACGCCGAGCTAGATGTCACCCTCCTTTCTACTCACTCTGTCAACACATTATAAAAGTTGTTGGCTGTTGCCCATCACCATTGGCACTCATTGATTGCAGTACATATTTATGCAAGAAACTAGGTTAGTTTTTAACTTTACATTTGAAAAGGTTAATATGATCAACTTTAACATCAGATATGATGATCCCATGAAGCTAGCTTCTTCCACAAGATCACTGAGAGTATATAGTATATATTTTGAATAAGGTAAGGCAATATTATACACATTGCAGGGAAAGCGAGATTCCTTGAACAGGCATATGGAAAGGAGACCATGACTCTTATCGCATGAGATTCCAGCTTCCAAGCCCCTTTCCAATCATTTATTATTATGAAATATTATTGTAATTTTATGGATATAATATAAATTTATCATTTCATATTTCCAACATTGAGTTTTTTTTTTCTTGTTTCTCGCTTTTATTGTTTCTTGCATCTCTTTCACCTTATTGAGGGTGATACATATGTCGAAAATTTATTTTTTATTGGAAACTTCTGGGCGTCTCTAGCAAATTCTAAATCATTTACTCTAGAAACTCTTGCGAAAAAATTTACCCACGATGGTATGCCAAGAATGACCAAGTTAGAACTAGAAAAATTTATTAGGTGGACCAGATCTACTATGTAGTCACATTACTAGTACACATAAAAAAAAAAGGAGAAAAATAAAGTAATTTAGCATGGGGCTATGAGCTGCGCATCAAATAGTTTGTATACGGTTTGGGCAGAACCATTTTCATTTGGTTTGGAACGCATGGGCAACAAGAACTCATGCACAGATCATTAAGAAATATGCATGGCTCAGTTCAACAAAGATCTCAAACATATTATGCAATAAAAGAACTAGCAACGTAATCTAGAGAAGACCCACAAAATAAACCTATATAAACTATATAAAAACAATCTTTCCATAACATGTTAGTTTCTTTATTAATATAAATTATTAGCTCAAAAGGAAAAGAGACAACCATGCATGCATAAAATGCCATGCAAGGTGATGACTGAATATGTAAAAGTTATTACTAAATAAAAATTAGTTACTTCAACTCTAGTAGGGTTGTGAAGATATAGTGTACTAGTTCCAAGTTGGTTCCGGTTAAGATCAAGCCTGTCCATATTTATAACAGATTATGTTTGTTGATTTGGACTTTAACTCGAACTATAGTGGGTTATTATTGGGCCCGTTCCAGACTAGAAGCAGGTCATAATTGCAGACTTTGTTCCCTTGCAACCCCTCATACCTTGCCCCGTTAGTGTGTCCTTTTCAGTTGCCCATGTGATACATCACGCATGATACGAGTTCCCTTTCAGTATCCAATTGAGGATGACCGAATTGCCTGTGGGCCAATATTACTCTGCATCTTGACTCTTTAACCTCGACTCTGAAATCGGATCCTCTTATGAAATTCGAATACAGAAATTGATCTTGTTCGGTTCCTTTGCCTACATCTGAACATCCCATTTCCAGTTGGATTGTTTCTCATATACGCGCATTTGAAATGAATGAATTTTTCGCTAGAGAAAGCCTCTTTTATTAATGAAGAAAATTGCCTTAAGTTACATTTGGGTTCGAACTTAATCGAACTTTTTGAAAGACAGCTGGATTATTACCATTGTTTCTAACAACTTTTAGAGGTGAAAATCTATACTCACGCGAAAGTATTGATTTCACTATCTTTTCCACTTCCTTCTCCGAAACTTCAAATAAATCTGGACAGCTACGGTATTAGAAGGTGCCAGCTATGTTAACAGTGAAACCTGTTCTTTTTCTTCATTGATTGCAGTCCATATTTATGCAAGAAACTAGGTTAGTTTTTAAGTTTTCATTTGAAAAAGGTAATATGCTCAACTTTAACATCAGATATGAAGATCCTATGAAGCTAGCTTCTTCCCAAAGATCCCTGAGAGTATATAGTATATATTTTGGAAAAGGTAAGGCAATATTATACACATTGCAGGGAAAGCGAGACCCCTTGAACAGGCATATGGAAACGAGACCATGACTCCTATCACACGGGATTCCAGCTTCCAAGCCCCTTTCCAATCAACAATTCTATTTGCCCGTTTCACAAAAAAAAAAAGAAAAAAAAAAGAAAAAAAAAAAAGATAAGAAAGAATTGCCGGGGGGATAGGAAGCCATGAACAGCTTCTCATGTTCAACTCGCAATTCTTGGAGGAAAAAAGAGGAGGAATTCTATGATTCAGCTGCTCCTTGGTCTTGGCTCCCAATATTGACCAGCATCAAAAAGCTGTAGAATTTCAACCGCGTGGATGGAAAATTAGGTAATGATCTCATCCGGCAGGGCCACAAACCTGGTTCGCTTCTGAAAGTTCAAAGGAAAACAAGAATAAGGAAAGCTTCCATAGAATGAATAGGTATTTGAGTATTGCATCACAATCAAGAAAATCCATTTCTCAATTATAAATAAACAACCCATGTGAACTTTATATGGTCCGTTCTATAATCAACATTGTTTTTGATCCCTGAAACTTCTTCATCACAAGTGTTTTCAGAAAGACCCAGTCAGCTATAAAGATTAATACGATGACCTGTTCAGGTCAGCTATATGCAAGTCAACCATCAGAGGAGAGAATGGTAGAACCAATCCATGAGGTTGATCTGATTGACTACTAAGTTCCTTTGAATCTTGTAGCTAAAACAAATCATCCTCTAACAAGCATCTTACCAACTTTATCATTAAATTCTAGATTATCATCAAGTCCCCTCATAATACGATACTTCTGTTTGTCTGAATTGCTACGATCGTTCTTTCATTTTCCGGTCGCCCTTATTGTGGAAATTGGACCAAAATACAAGACTATAAGAGCAGGAAAAGTTATGATTGTTTACTATCTGTACAATAAATGGTACAAGAATAGGTCAACTGAATAAAATGGGAGTTCGATCAACTTGTCGCGAAGAATAAAAAGATATTGATCAGCCAGAACATGTTGACTTCTAAATCCTTGAAAGCCGGAGGATATCTAGGATCATGTGAAGGGATCCTTGATGTATCGATGACTAGTACCAAATTAATTTCACGATCCTATAGCTTAAAGAGAGGGCACGTAGTAGAGATCAAACTGGTTGACAGAGAAAGTATATGTGACTAAGATTTATCAGCAAAATTGGGTCCTTCATTTCATATATGCCCTCGATAAATTTCCTTATAAATCAAAGCATCAATGGTTAAGCATACCAAATCAAGGCTATCTAATCAAAACAGTTGTGTGGCACCCCACTGAGCATCATTTCGATACGACATTAAACATTGTCTATGTATCTCAGTAATAAAGGATAAATCATATGAAGTACAAGTAAAAGTTCTACATTCAATCTCTTAAGCAATGAACAGATAAAATAATAATGGGGTGTTGGGATGGCCAGCTACCCTATCCGTAAAATTTATGGTGGGGGCTTACAACATTGAAGCCTTGGATTCAACCAAAGAAAGGAGACAGGGTAAGAAAATGGCAGAAGGGAAGGAAAAACAAAAAATTATGCAATCCCGAAATTTTCAGGAACACCACAATTCTCCCTCAATTGATGGGAAGTCCAATGGATATTATAACCAGGAACCTGAACGCGTCCAAAGAGGACTGCCATTATGAATAATGTATCAGAAATATTAAATTGTCTTGCAAGTTGGTCTCTGTTTGTTTAGGGGGTTGCAGGTTTGATAATGAGTTTAGTTATCTCCTTAAATTCTTTAAACCTTGACTTTGTTGGGCAAATTCAGATGAACTGACTTGGTTAGTACAATCTGTACCCTAGCTACTGTTCACCACAAAAAATTCACCAATATATCCGCATGGTTATTGTGTGCCTGATTTGTGTTATGTATGTAAATTAATCCATGAAAAACACCATCTGGTTGGCCAAGGCTAAAATGGCATTCTGTTGTTGAGTGGGGTTTCTTAATGCTAAATGTATCAAAGTCGTATACAAAATTTGGGCTATGCCTCGTCAGTAACTGAACCACATCATTCTGATCTCCTTCAGATCTTCAGTTACTTTGAAAAATAATAATTCCAGGAATCTGGTGCTATTGTGTTTTAAATTCGGACACGACTCAATTTATCCTATTACAAATTTAATTACCTTTGTGCAACCAAATAATTAAAAAAAAAAAAAACACATTCCTGATCTCCTTTCCTGACATTTTTTGAAGTATGCAACCCAGAAGGAATTGGAGATGAATCCTATTCCTAACCGAACCAGCAAACCCAATGTCCTCCGGGGTACCATCTTCCATGATCTAAAATAAGGATAGACTTTTTCTACCAATGTTATTCTAGAAATTTTCCCCAACAAGAAAGAATCAAGGCCTTCCTTATTCTATTAAAGTTCCATGGTTTTTATTCAGCGTTGTACTAAAAGTCGCCCAAATGACAATGACTCAGTTCCGATAGCCAACCCAGTGAGTTAAACCGAGCTCGCCAGATGGGCAGCAGCAAGCCGAATGATGCAAACGGCAAGCGCAAAAAAAAAAAAAAAGAACGGAAAGAAAGAAAAGAAGAGAAAACCATACCTCCTTCCGCCGAGTCTTCGCAGACGGCGGTACAGCCGCTGCCGCCTTTGCCGTGTTGCTGTCTTTAGAGA
This sequence comes from Phoenix dactylifera, assembly GCF_009389715.1. Taxonomy (NCBI): domain Eukaryota; kingdom Viridiplantae; phylum Streptophyta; class Magnoliopsida; order Arecales; family Arecaceae; genus Phoenix; species Phoenix dactylifera. The sequence goes on from NC_052399.1 coordinate 24,748,407, forward strand.
CGCAGAACTCCATGATCTTCTCGGCAGCCTCAGCGCAATCCTTGCTCTCCTCCATGAGCTTTGCCACCTGAGACTTTGGCAGCCTCACGCGGAGGCGGACCATGCCGTCGGTAACGGCCTCCACCGAAGATGGCTTGGTGGGAGTGAGGTCGGAGACGGAGCGGCGGGAGAGCACGAGGCTCTCCAGCCGCTCCTTGGCGCTCATATGGAGCGCCCCGGACCAGGCGCGCCGAGGGACGCGCAGGTCCGGGCGACAGGGAAGCTCTACGAGGAAGTAGAGCCTCCCCGGCTTGAGGGGAGTCTCGGGTTCGAGCGGCCGAGCCCGAAGGCCCAGCCGCTTGACCTCCTCGGACTCGAGAAGGGTGTATCCCGGGTGATCCCGGAGAACGTCCCCGGCCTGGGTCGGGGGCTTGGGACGGAACGTAGTCCCGTCTATCTTCATCACCTTAGCCGTCCTCTTCTTGCCCCCTATGCTGTTTCCCATCTCCTCTCTTCGCTTTGCGTGTGGAGTAAATTGGTGGGATGGGAAGAGGGAGAGGGGGATTGCAGGGAAATATATGGGCGGGTAAGGAGGTAGAGAGTCGGGGCAATTTGACGATTTACTTCAATATATTTATGTTCTAAAACAGAGTTTTTTTTTTCTTTTTTTAACAAATATTGTGTTCAGAAATTTTTTTTTTCTTTCGTAAAAATGATAATTTATATAGCTCTAACATGAGTATATCCTGCCAACTTACGAGAAAGTAAAGAGTACAAAAGAGAATAAATATCTCTTGTCTGTGTTGAGAAAGCTTTGATGATTCTATCTGGAGCAATTAAATTCAAAATTTGAGACAATGTCTTATTTCTTTTGTTAAAAAATTTTAATAATAACGTAAGCTAAAATGAACCTTGTCACTTGGTTGGGCTGCATTTGGCTGGCTTGCTAGAGATAGGGATTAGTGAAGGGTCATGTGGAATCAGTAATTGTGAATTTCTATTCAAAATGCATAAAATGTTTCTCCTGGGATCATCAAATTTAAGAAATTAATGTGAATTAATAATTGCTTTCATTTAGTTAATTATATATTTGTGTCGTTAATGACATATGTATACTTGTTAGTTGATATTGCATATCTTGGTTGTTGGTAGTGCCTAAAGGTCTTCATTTTTTATATTTTGTGTATGTATGTTAATGATTTAAATATGGACCAAATCTATACATATACTTTGTCAACTGTGTTTGGTCTATGTAGACCCAATTTGACATGAAATATCCAATAGGTCATAAAATAAATGCTAAACTTTCCCCACTTCAACCCCTAAGAAAATGATTATGTTTGGTCTTGTGATTTTGATTAAGGATCAAGCTTGGAGTGCCACTTAGATAAAGCTACAAAGATAAATGAATTGGATGATGTTGAACATGGGAGATGACCCTGTCACTCACTCAAATAGCTTTGGTTAGATTGAAACCAGAATGGGTTGGAGTTCTACTAAATCTAAGTTTAGTTTCAAACGATTATCCTTTAATTTTTTAGTTCAGGTCAGTTAGGGCTAATGGAGTATGATAGGTAAGATATGAGGATACTGGTCCACCTTGCATCAATAATAATTTTACATACATTATGAGCATTCGAGAGAAACCAATTGATGGAAAATGTTCGTTTGTTTTGAGTTTAGGCCTGCCTACTAGGTGTACTAAACAAGGCTTGGTACCATAAACTAAGAATGCTAGTTAGTCTCCGATCTCAATATGTACAATAAAACCTGAGTGTATATCGTAAAATTTCAATGTTCGTAATGTTTGGGCTTGGGAAAGGAGGGAAGGTGGAATTGGTTCCCTCCCCAATTATGATGGCACCCTCTTAGAAATTTCCATGCAGTTATCACCAATCTAGCTTCTTCCATCATCCTCAGTAGGTGGTTTGTTCTAGATTTAGGTATTTACATAATGCTAGACTGACAAAAGTTAAACCTTGGTATGGAAGTAATGCAAGAACGTAATGCTCACAACTTCCCTCTAGACCTAGCACGTTAGACAAAGAACACCGGAAAATTTTGATTAGTGCTCAAAAACTGCTACCTATTGGAGGTGGAGGTGGAGGAAGAATAAGACTTCGTCTAGTTCAAGAATAGGAAAAATTGAAATTTGAATTATTCATGCGCTTAAAATAATCACTTCTTTGTTTAGGTAAAATTTCTTATTCAAGATATCTAGGACTAAATGTATTATTGCTCATGTAAAAGAGGGTCTTGTTTTTAAAGTAATTCTATTCTAATCTCTTTTTTGAAATTGTTATTTCAAGAACAAACAAGTTTGACCAAAATAACTGTTCCCATGGTATACCCATTTGTTTCCGACCTAATTAATTAATAAAAGCAGGTTTTGAAAGGAATGAGGCTCAAAACATTAATTCCTAAGCCAAAGAAAACCTAAAAGCTAATAAGTAGGTGATAACCCTAATTTTGCAGGATTGTTAATGTCGAAGGAAACAAACGTGATGGTCCTCTTACATTAGTTTGCTCTGGTATTTCAAGAACAAACGAGTCTGACCAAAATAACTGTTCCCATGCTATACTCATTTGTTTCCAACCTAATTAATAAAAGCAGGTTTTGAAAGGAACGAGGCTTCAAAACATTAATCCCTAAGCCAAAGAAAACCTAAAAGCTAATAATTAAGTGATAACCCTAATTTTGTAGGATTGTTAATGTCGAAGGCAACAAAGGTGATGATCCTTTTACATTAGTTTACTCTGGTATCGAAATGGTGACGCAAAGGAAATAAATTCTTTCATGAAATTTCATTTCATTGCTTTTTTGTTACTCTTTGGGAATGTCTTACTATAAGATTTATCGAAATACCAAGTGACACATCACATGCTATTTATAAAAATGTACTCTAATGCCCCAAAAGATGACCATATATTATGCACTTATGAGTTCTAAGAAACACTATTTGGAAACTCTTCCAAACATTTTCATGAACATTCTACAAAAATTAAGTTGGTCCAAGCAAGATAAAAAACAGACAAAACCGTATCCTCCCAAATTAAATACAGAGCTAACCCGCGTAGTATCAGACACTACAAAACCTGAAACGCAAAGCATCATAGAGCAAAACATGAAAAGACTCATCATCAGCCCAACATGAAGAAACTGGCAGATCCGGCATTCCTCTTCATTCACCATGGGAGGAACTTTAAGTGAACATGCCTACCCGAGAAAAAATTCCATTATTCCTGGATCTCGAGACTTCCTATAATATAGCTACTGAGCAAGCATCCCAAGCCTGATAAGATCTCTTTCCAGTTCTTTCTCATCTGCAAGTCGTTAGTCAAGATCCAATAGTTTCAGTTTTCCCAAGAAAGTGAAACAATATTAATTACGACTCTACTTGAACATACAATATCTTCACTTAGTGTTTTAACACTTCATTAAATTTGGTTTAAAATTCAATAGTTAATTGGTTTGAGTTGGTCTTCAGCATTTTTGCTCTCATTCCGATAGAAGATCCAAATAGTCCAAATGGACAAGCAGACATTATTGACCCACATACTTCATCCACCTTGTCAGCTATATATTGCATGGTTAAACTAGCTCGAAAATGCCAAGCAACCAAGAGATCTCGCCAAAACAAGCGAACCTTCCTACCTACCTCTAATTCTTCAGCACTGATTAAAGGTGAGTCCTATGCTGGCTAGTTTGTAAAGATCTCAATCCTAGAGATTAGAGACCTTTTTTTATCCCTTGAGAACACAATCCTAGAGACACTAGCAGCAGGAGAATAAAAAACAAATGTTTAGAAAACGGGAACCTAACCGCTGGACTTAGAGGACCAGTAGATTCAACAACTACCTTAATTTCAGGAGAGGGGGACAAAGAAATCCTCGAGTCACGAGGGCGAAGCCCGTGATGTACGGGGTAATGGCCGTGTTTTGTAGTGATCGTCTCTCGAGGAAAAAAAAAACACCAACCGAAGACATAGAACTGTTGGAGATTGGAAGTTAGCACGAGAGGAGCCGGCCGGTTTGATTTGTCAATGGAGGGGTGTTGCACACATTGATGATATGCTTGGTGAGAATGGAATCTCCGAATAAATAAGGTGCCACCCACCTTCTCCTTTTGCTGCTTCTATGCTTTTGTCGGATGAGACTACTTTGTCTTCTCCGCTTAGAATTCTTTGCCTGAGTATGTTGATTCTGTGGAGCTAATCAGATGTCTTTGTGCTTGGATAAATAGATAAAAGTATTGACTTCTTCTACCTTAGGAAGGAGACACTGGTATACTGGTAACAAACTTTTAGAAATAGCACCTACTTCACAATTAAGAAATATACACCTACCACAATTAGAGCATGATGCTTCTGAACTCTGAAGTTTCATCTAGAAGCCATATAGGTGTATTGGAGGATATACGTTTGGACGTCTGCCTTCGATATCCATGCTGCAATTAATCTTGAGATTTTCAGGTCCTTGTCCTAACGGAATGGAATGCGGGAGTTTTCGATATCCATGCTGCAGTCTCGAGATTTTCAGGTCCTTGTGGTTCCTCCAAATGTGAAATTGTAGCATACAAATTTGAGAAGCATGGAGAATCCTAATGGAATGAAATGTGGATCATGTTGGATTATTTATAATTAAATAATTCAAAATTTTATTGTTTTAAAAATAGTCCCATGTTGAATATAAAGTTAAATGAGTACCTATGTAAATATAAATTCTTATATTAGATAGCTAAAAAACATAAAAACTTGGTTCGTTAAGTGGATAAAATTTAATTGTTATCTTTATTTCTTTGTCCCCTCAACAGAATTGAGACAGTAAATTGATTGACTTAAGTGCATACTTCAAGCATTTGAGAATAGATGATGAGTTCACCAAAAGATAATTAAGACAGATTTTCATCAATCTATTTTGCTGAGTTTCATCATATCTAGATTTGGTTAGTTGAGGTTTAACTTTGGTTTTCCTTCATTAGAGTGCACTGCAAATTAAGAGATTGCATGGTAGCTCATTTTTTAACCATTATCCACTATTTATACCAGGACAAAGTAAACACTGCTCTAAATGGAGTGCCTCGGTTAGCATGACTCGAACTCGGTAACATCTATAACTTAACTATGTTTATTTATTATGCATGCAAAAAGTTATTTGTTAAATTGTCATACCCCAAATCCGAGATATAGCATGACCATGTTACTGAGGGATATAACCCACTATAACATGAAGCCAACAAATACATTTAGTTTCCAAATCCATCACAAACAAAATATAGTAAAAAAGGTCCAATTGAATCATCCATTAAATAATAAAGCCAACATTGGTTAAGAGCGTCTAAATCCAAATATTGATATTAAAATCATAATCATAAAAATTCAGAAAATTACTAATTACCACTTTATAGCTAATTAAAGCACTATCATTCTTTTACACAATCACCAAGCTTGCTAGCGCGAACTCCAAGCCTGTACCATCTTTCTTTCCTAGTGACCCTATTCATCTAGAAAGAGAAAAGAAAAAGTGATATGAGCTACATAGCTCAGTAAGTAAAATTTATACTACCTTACCAGATCAAGCATAATTTTTATGACAATGCATCATTTAAAAAAAATAATAGATATTACAAAAATAAAGTATTACATAATGCAATAACCAACTAGTCTCATTAATTTTGGCATTCATGCCAACTAAGTATTACATATTTTTTATGAATAAATGATCAAGATTGACCAACTATATATTACTATGCCTATGCCCTGTAAACTTAACGTCATTATCATTGGGACTAGACACAAAGCATATAGAAAATTCAAAAGTAACTTAAAAACCTTTATCACATAATTGACTTATACTTAAAGATTATGTTTTAGACTTTCTACAAGTAAAACATTTTCAATAAATGAAGAGGGAGTGATACGAATTTTACCAACTCTAATAATCTTTCCTTTGTCGCCAAAGATGAAATCACCCCTCCTTTCTTGTTCAGAGAAATGAATTGAGATTCGTGCCCTATCATATGTCTAGAGCACCTATTGTCGAAGTACCATTTTCTATTTGCTCCATAGGCTGCAAGAAATACCTGCATCATGGAAGTCAAGTTTTTATTTTAGGTACCCAAGCTCTCTTGGGTCTTCGTAGGTTAGCAATTATGGTTTCTTTTCGAATCCATATTTTCTTGATAGCTACTTTAACATTTAGGTTGTTCGCTTTAAGATTACAGGTAAAGTACTTGTGCCTAGTGTTACCACATTTAAAATGTCATCATTTTTGTTTGATAGCTTGAAGATTTGATAAATATTTTCTTGAAGGATTTTTGTTTTAACTGAGGGTTATAGCCTAGGCATGCTTTATCAAATACTGTTTGTTGGCTACCTAAAATCATTTTTAATTTTTCAAAATGTAATATAAATTTATCTACAATTGGTTTTAATTTATTCACTTTTTTATTTAGGTTTCGATTATCTTCTAGTAAAATTTGTTTGGATTTTAATATATTTTTATTCTCACTTACAAGAGTTTGATTTTTCAGTTTTAGTTCTTTATTTTTTTGACTGAGCTTTTTAAGTTCATTTAATAGATCATAAAAAGCTTTTAGGAGTTCATCAAAAGTAAAATCATTTAGAGGTTCAGAAGTTACCTCATCCTTATGAGCTATGAGACATAGGTTTGCTGCTTCTTGGATTTCTTCTTCTGAGCTTGATTTGTTGCTTTCACTCCAAGCAACGACCATTGCTTTTGTTTTAGTCTTCTTGGAAGCAAGTGAATTTAGGCTCTCACATTCTTGGTAAAGACCTGAGAATCTTCCTCATTGAATTACTGTTAAAATATGATTTACCAAAAGATTCAAGACCAATAATAATATTTATAAAATAAGAAAATATATCAGAAATAGACTCACTTGACTCCATTTTAAACAATTCATAATTATGTACAAGCATATTAATTTTAGATTTTTTAACCTGGTTAGTGCCTTCGTGAGTTTCTTCCAGCCTATCTCAAATTTTTTTAGCAGATAAACAAGTTGAAATATGATTAAATTCATGAGCATCTAATGAACAATATAAAACATTCATGGCCTTGGCATTCAGTTGAGTCATCTTTTTGTCTAGTTCATCCCATTCTCCATCGAGTTTGAGAAGAGACATCATTAATAATCTTTGTAGGTGTGTGAGGTCCATCAACTATGACTCTCTACATGTCATAGTTAGTGCAGTAATAAAAATATACATGCAATCTTTCAAAAAAGTGTAGTTGGTGCCATTAAATAGAGAAGGTCCATTCAAAGACTGACCCTCGAGGAGAGAGGTACCAATAGGGGCTGCCATAGATCTTTTACTCATTAACAGTTAGGTTAATGAGAGACTTGAGTATCAGAATCTGATATCACTTATTGCCTAGCTATACAGCCTAAGAGGAGGAGTGAATTGAGTTTTTCAAAACTTTTAGCTAACAGTACAACAGAATTAAATGCTTAACAGTTGAATATTTATTTCAGTAAATGAACTTTAAGTAAATATGCAGAAAACTAAATCAAAAAAACAAGCAAGAAAAACATAGAAGATTTATAATGGTTCGGTGCCAATCCTGCATCTACATCTACTCTCCAAGACTTTTTTCTTGAAAATTTCACTATAATCTAAGCCCAAATTACAACCTAGTTTTTTTTCCGAATTCACAACCAATCCTAGTTGATTTTCTCAGGATAATCAACCAAAACCTACAACCGATTATTTTTCGGGTTCATAGTCAACCTAGTTGATTTTTCAAGCAATCAACTACAACCTTTTTATGAGCCTATCCTAGTCTCAACACAATCCAATTTTACGTTTGGATGGATCTTTTCCTAAGTTTCAATCTCTGAAACTTGTTACAGCAAAGAATAGAAAGAAGTAATTACTATTACAATAAATATAGCTCGACTCTGTTAGTTGACTTCAAATGCTCTTGAAGGCACTTCATCAACTCTCTAATGTTGAAAATGTGATCTTTTAGCTTTTAATAATTTTTTTGTTTTTTTTGAAGCTCTCTTTTTACTTTTTCTCTTTGAAGCTCTCTTTTTACTTTTCTTTCTTGCTTGAGTGGATTTATCTTTGTTGTGCTTGAGATTACTATTTTATTAGATGTTTCTAAGCATTTATACTCTTTGGAAAAGGTTGGAATACTTTTCTAGCCATTAGACATGTAATAGAGTCGTTGAGAGAGGAAAACAACCATTTAGACTCGTAAAAAAACTAGTCGTTACAGTTGTTAGATGCAGAGGGGTTGATTTACCATTTTTTAAAGTCGACACGAGATTTTTAGGAAACAACTCATAATTTTTATGAGTCATCTCGAGCTTGCTTCTACTTTTGCTGCGCTCGGTCTTTCGTTTGTGGCATTTGTGGAGTCAGATTTCTTAATTCAGAGGTTGACTCATCAGTTGAATATTGATTTCAACAAATAAACTCTAAGTAAATATGCAGAAAATTAAAGTAAGAAAACAAGCAAAAAAATACGAGAGATTTATAATGGTTCGGTGTCCATCCTGCACTTACATCCATTCTCCAAGACTTTCTTCTTGAAAATTTTACTATAATCTAAGCCCAGATTACAACCTAGTTATTTTCGGATGACAACTAATCCTAGTTGATTTTCTCAGGACAATCAACCAAAACTTACAACTGATTATTTTTTAGGTTCGCAATCTAAACTTAAAATTAGATTATGTTGAGACTAGGATAGGCTCAGGGGAAGGTTTTGGTTGATTGCTTGAAAAATCTTAACTTTCAATCTCTGAAACTTGTTACAATAAAGAATAGAAAGAAGTAATTACTGTTACAATAAATATAGCTCTAAAATAATAAATACACAATGGTAAATGGAGCTAAGCTCTGTTGGTTGACTTTAAATGCTCTTAAAGATACTTTACCAATTCTCTGATGTTGAAAATATGATCTTTCAGCTTTCAATGAAAGCTCTTAAATAATATTTTCTTTGAAGCTCTCTTTTTACTTCTCTTTGAAGCTTTCTTTTTACTTTTTCTTTCTTGCTCAAGTGGATTTATTTTTGTGCTGCTTAAGATTACTGTTTCCTTCGATGTTTCCAAGCATTTATACTCTTTAGAGAAGATTGGGACACTTTTTTAAAACAGAATCAATCAAGCGTTCCTCTAAACATCTCCACAAATATCCTTTTGAGTTTGATTGTTTCTCTTCAAGCTAAGGGTCGGGCCAAGCTGCAATCAGTAGACCCGCCCCTTGTCTTGATTCCCACGGCCATCCAAAGGAGTGCGTCCATCATTTCTAACAAGCCAAGGGTCGGGCCAAGCTGCAGCTAGTAGACCCGCCTCCTTGACTTTTATCCGTGACCATCCTAAAGAGTGCATAGCACCTGGCGTTACCCGTTCGGCCCATCTTCCTACAATTCTAAGGCATCCGCAAGGAGCAAACATGCAAGGCTTGGTGTGGCGACTTAGGGCTGAGAGCCGCCCTCCAACAATGGTGCTTTCATTGAGAGAATTCATTAGGAAGTCGACTTGTATCCGCCATCCAAAATTTTGAGATTACTGTTTTCTTCGATGTTTCCTTCGAGTATTTTTGGCTTTTTGTCTATCTTCTGAGACTATTCTGGAATTAACTCGTGATCTGTTGGAGTCGATTTGTAAAGGTGCATCAGTTAGCGATGGTGTTCTAGGATCGACTCGGTGCAAGTTTGGGGACAACTCTTAAGGTAGCTCAAGATGAAATTTTTTGTCTTGTATGTGAACTTCCAAGGAATGTTTTCATAGCCTTTTGGAATTAGCTTCTTGTTGTGGAGCTTCAAATAAATATTGATCTTCTTTTGAGAGTATCTGAAGGTTTTTTTTTTAATTTTTTGAAATTTATCAATTAAACTCAAAGCAATAGATTAACCTACTTTTGACTCATCTGTTTTGTATCATCAAAATAAATCCTTTAGACAACATACATTTTTTTTTTTTTGGAAAAAATGATCTTGAAGATCAACCTATACCACTGGTGCACTGGCTGTGCAGATGATGCTGTTAGCAATTTCTAGAGTGACCATGTTAATAATCCTGCAGAGAACCATACTATTGCAAGGGCTCTATTGGAGATAATCTGGAGATCTGTTGGAAGGCTGAGGCACGTTCCCATCAATAAACCCAAGTTTTTTCTTGGCTTCAAGTGCCATACTGACGGTATGACTCCAGGTGGAATAGTTTTTTTTTCTATTGAGTGGTTGGAAAACCAAAATTGCACCAGAATCGTCAGAATGATGCAAAAAAAGTGGTGAGGAGACATCATATAATTAGGAGAAATTTCGGTGGTTGTGGTTTTAAGGGTTGTAACCTCTATGTTTGGATTTGTGGCATGTCCTTTCATAACCAAAAAAAGGAGATTAATAAAAAAATGAAGGAAGCACGCTCCTATGATCCCATGATAAGGAAAAAAACTTTTCTATTACTTCTTTTCTTAAAGGGTCGAATACGTATGTATACAAGTACTTAGACTTGGTGGGATTGACTCAATCTCATAATTATAGAAGTATAAAATGTACAAGTCGACAAAATCATAAAAATAAAGGAACATCTTGCATAACTGGAATGTCGTTGGATGATAGAAGATCCCGTTTCCAAGTTTGGTAGGTTCCAATAAAATCTAATTCCCACGTTTGGTAAGCTTTGAATACATAGCTGGAAGGTCATTTATGGAGAGAAAATCTTGTGCCCAAGTTTGCTAAGCCTCCAATAATTTGCCCATGGCTATGCTTAGATTTATGTTCAAACAACCTATTAGTTAGGCCTGCTATATGACACTCAAGAAGAGACATTAATGGCCGTTTGGTCTTCCCAAATGTGGGTATACTCCGTTGTTATTATAGAAGCTCCTTAATTAGACCTTGGAGCTAATTTTGAGGATTCAATATCAATAGCAATTACTTTGGACGGTAAGAAAATATAAAATATATAAATAAATCTACCTCATTCTATCAATTTAAACTTTTAGAACAAGTGGTGATTTCAACATGGTATCAGAGCAGAGGTCCTGAGTTTGAACCATGTCTCCGCACTCTTTTTAACCCTATTATTAAAATTTTTTTAATATATTAGGCTCATCCATTAAAAAAAAAGTCCAGCCCACATGTGAGGAGGAGTGTAAAAAAATATAAAATATATAAATAAATCTATCTCATTCTAAAACAGAGATAGTGTTTCTGCAACACGACCATCGCACCATAAGAGTTTGAGTCCAAGGAAAATGTGGTGGACGTCTGAAAAAGAATTGGCTTCCTATGTACTACTATATTAATCTAAAAGACATGACCAATGCCGTTGATGTCTTTTAATACTTCTGGCTGTATGGATGCATAATCCCTGATGAAATTTAATGAGCTAGTTATGTAGGTCCGAAGGCCACCTATGTAATATTATCATTAATCTAAAAGATATGGCCAATGCCGTTGATGTCTTTTAATACTTCTGGCTGTATGGATGCATAATCCCTGATGAAATTTAATGAGTTAGTTATGTAGGTCCAAAGGCCACTATGGCTGGCCCATTACCCAGTGCAATGTTCCTTAAAACGGAAGTATCATACATAACGTTTACGGATGTAGCTAAAAAAAAAAATCAAAAGGCAAAACATTACGGAGGGCCCTAGGCAACTCCGCCTCTTCCATCCACAAGTGGTTTCCTGAGTGGTTAGCAACAAAGGAGGCGACCCAGCCACAATCCTTCTTCAGTGTAGCACAATGGACGACCTATCAAGCTTTCAGCACACATTGGTTGAATGGTAGGTGATTTCCTGCAAGCGAGATTCTTACAAACAGCAGCACATTTTAGATCGAGTACACGGTTCAACATATACCGCCAACCACCCGTCCATTGTAGGAAGCAACGTCCGCCGACATTTGAGTACTCCTCTCCTTGATTGGAAGTCATGCACAAAATTATTCAGTTTTCTATGTTTGTCGGCTGATATTTTTGCCCAACTTTCTAATCTTCCAAAATCTATGGTGTTTGAATAAATCAAAGTAGTACTCCTATAGTTACCAAAAAATAACAGTAGTCCTTCTCAACCACAGGAAAATAGTAGCACTTTAAGATTTAAGCCTTCAATTTGACGAAGTCCCATGGCCCATGGACACGACTACGTACTACTACGAAAGAAAGTAGTTGTACTAGAAGAAAAGATATAACGAAAGGGCCACGTCAGAAAAGGATCTAGTATGGATGTTAAGTTCCATTTAAGATCTTGCCAGGACTTTTTAAATATTCTCAAGAAGTGTTCCGACCAAACAATGCCGGTTTTTCCACGTGAACAATAATATAAACATGTATAAATTACGATAGTCAATTTCGTCTTCTTCCTGATCACATGAGTTTCCATGAAAATGAAGCCATGCTTATGGTCGTCCCTTTGCATGTTCCACCAACCTCATGTAGTATTCTTCTCGGGTGTGAACGTTGGCCTTGTGAGGCGTCAAATGATAGAAGAAAGTGAGCAAGTGTTGACCAAAAACAATTAAGGCAGAAATCTTCATCAACCACTGAATTCTTCTATCTTATTCCACTGTATTTACTTAATTCTAAATTAGGTGATGCTCAACTTCTAATTAGCATGCATAATAGTGATGCCTAACAGCTACAAAGGAGAAGTCAAAACACAGATTAACAATTGGATCCATCTCGGTTTTTAGTCTTTAAGGACCATTTAATTTCTAATTTTTCTTCATCCATAGCCTTCTTATGGTGCCCCGCACTGTCTCCAAGAATGTTTAGAATGATGTAGGATTGGAAATGTTAATATTAGGTGCTTTTAAATGATAAGCAATGTGTCGAGTAACTTACTACAATGGCATAATTTAAGAATTATGTTAGAAGCTTTAGAAGAATACATAAATTTTCTTAGCCCACAAGGCATTTTTTCCAATCAGATGGAACGTTGTTCTTCATATTATGAATACCATGCAGAACACTTCAATATGTAGTTATATATCTTTAGATTATTAATAGTGGCTCTTATTTAAAATTTATTCAGGGTATACAGGTATGTTTGATTTCCTTTTCCCATATTTATGTCCACATTTGCAGAATGCTACTTCAAGGAATACTGGTGTGACGCTAGGACACGTATCGCCGGAAGAGGGCCTAGGAAAGGTCTATTGTGTCAGGCTGACTACGAGCACGCTGTGGCCCTACCACAAAGAAACTTGGCTCAGTCTTGGGCTTAAATTCCAAGGGCTGAACAAATTTAGAGTCTCCTGCGGCAACCTAAGGCTAGTTTCATGCCCGGCCCGAAACCTACCCGAGGACTGAAATTTCAACAACATATATATTTATTATATTCATATATAACACTATTTTTATTACAAATTTAGTTTTATGAGTTGATTGTATCCGTCCACAAATTTTTGATGGATGACTAGTATTTAGTAAATGAAAAAAATATAACTTACCTGTTTACATCTTAACCTGAATTTTATGGATCACCATACACATGGTAGCTCTAAAATAGAACCAAACAGATAACCTTAAGTCTTGTTTCAAGATCTAGAGCTAATATGGTTGCCTAATTGGCTGACGAAAGGAATTCTTAATGGGAACTGACCGAACTAGTCCAAAAAACATCTCGAAGTGCAGAAAACTGTACTCTAGGTCGATTAGAGGGAGACAATCAAAGAGGATAGGCCAAATGAAGGCTAGTAATAAGATAAGGCCGATTGGAGATGAATAATGCTCCGATGGGCAGTAAGGTTTGGCCATTTTGACTAGCGAGGGTAGTAGGAGAATAATTGGTGTCAGTTACCAAAGCAAGTAAAAGTAGAAACTAAATATGGAGTGTTGCCATTAGTAGGTATTACTTACAATTTGTTTTTTGATATAAATAAGTAGAATAGTACTTAGAGGAGAACTTTCAATACATCAATCAATCCAATTTTATCTTAATTATCTTTGCTTTTATTTTTACTTTATTTTGCACTTAGATTACTAGTAGGACTCTACCGTAGGCATAGTTGTAATGTAGTTCTCTTCTACCATAGCCTCAGCTACACTTTATTAAATCTTCCTTCTTGACTGTAGTATGATGGTAGCAAAAGTTTTTGAAGGTCAAAGTATATGTACCATACTACTTTCATGATCTTCCCTTCAATTATCTTCTATCTAGTTGCTTAAATGCCGGTGACATGCCTACACATCAACTAGTTTGTGCCATTGACTTATCGAACTAGCTTTCTGGCATACCCATCTCTTGGCAATGAGAAAAGCTTTGGAAACAAGTTCTTTGGCACACTTGGGGGATGTTGCTTTGTAAGTACCACCATATTACCAAAAAGATGATGGATGCCTGTCAAATGATGCTGATATACCAGTTGATCTTCTAAAGAAAGTGGCTATACAACTCCATCCTATAGAGAGAAAAATTGGTTAGAGAGATTCCATACCAAACGACCGCCATGTTAGAGCTGTTTGCAAAACAAAACAAGACAATTCTAAAGATAATGATAGAACAAGCACACAGGCTTAGTTATGTTGTTGAAAATCAAAATCACTTGCTGCCATATGCTATGATGAAGATTGTGAAGAACTTGGCAGATTAAGAAGTTGTAGAAAATAAATCAGCCTATTTGTTTTGGGAGCAGAATGTCTAAGACCTCTAAACCTAACAACTTCATTTCAACTAGTTATGAAAATAAGGACAAAATCTACCTGGCTCTGAATTCTTTAGCCAAAACAATAACATTATAAATAGGAGATCATATTGAACCAAGGAAGAAATGCAAGCTTCGATTAAAGAAATCAGACATCCCTTTATGGATGGGTGGCAATGTGGTGGCCTTGTGATCATGAGGGCTAGGAGGCAACAACATCATAGGAAAGCACTATGTCCTACTTGGATGTTCCACATGTTGAAGCAATATACCGACGGGCACTGTCATTCCAACTATACTAGGGGATCCTACAAGATATGGAGCATGACCATTTGAATGACTAAAGATCCTTATGTGGACTATAAGTAATATGGATCTCGATGCTATACAAAAGATCCACTGAAAGATCAAAAAATGATAAATTCGGTCTGAAAGTGGAAAGGATAAAATAATAGTATATACATTAACCAGCAAGAAAATACTCCACTGGGTTTTGGCCAAGAGGCCAATAAAAATAATAATACCCTAATCTAAGTGAGCCAACCCGAAAGACCTCTCATTGTGATTTTTAGCCTCTCCTACTCCTTCCAAAGAGCATGGGATATTGTATTGGAAACAACTACCAAATCAAAGAGGCTTAAGAGTTGAGATTTGCACGCTTTTAATTGCCGCCGAGCTGTATTCAGGGCTAGAAATTTTTCTTTCTTGTTGTATTCCAGCTCTGCCTATTTTTTCTCCAAGAGTTGTTTCTCTTAGTAAGCATGGCTCAGCGCTAGCCGTGCTTCAAGAGACAACAAGCTTCTTTCTAGCATAAAGTGTCTTGGACCGACATGTATGCATTCAAAGAAAGCTCGACCTTTTCTAAAGAAGTGACCTTAACTTCCAATGCATTTGCGTAAAATGTCAAAGTATCTATTTCTTTCGTCAGGTTGGCCAATGGACAGTGAATATCAAAAATGTTGGCTATCCTGAGTTGAAGATCATCAACTTGATGCATCGAGAGATAGGCTAGGTATTGTAAGGCTGAAATCACATTCAAAAGCTCTGCCATGCTACCTAAAGAGACAAGCTTATCAATCAGGATGGTGAGGATGTGCTATAATGCTTCTTAGCTATCCTCACTTTTGCAGCAGTATCGATTGATTAGTGGCTAATAGAGGTATTAACCGATCAAGCTAGCAGTCTTGCTTTGGCACTGATTAAAGACTGGAAGATAGAAAGACTGTCAAGATGTAAAAGAGGATAAGGTTAGTAAATGAAAAGATTTTATAGCAAAAAAAAAGGATAAATGATATCTCATGACGGTGTATGGTTCCGGTGTACTGTTATCATTAATCCAAAACACATGGACAATGCCAGTGCTGTCTTTTAGTACTTCCAGGTGCATAGACTATTGATTCATAATCCTTGATGAAATTTAATGGGTTTGTTATAGAGGTCCAAATGTTACTACAACTGGCCCGTTATACAGTGTACCGTTCCTTCCATCTTGAGAGTAGCACATTGAACGACCTATTAAGGTTTGAGAATGCAATGGAGTTGAATGGTAGGTGATTTTCCAGAAGTGAGATTCTTATAAACAGCAGCACATTTTAGACCCAGTCCACTGTAGGAAGCAACGTGTGCATGACATGTACCAACCTAATAATTTATTATTTAATGTAGCTGAACGTCTAACTCCCTTTTTTCGGTTCGTCGACTGCCAACATTTGAGTACTCTCCTTGATCGGAATTCATGCACAAAATTGTTCAGTTTCTCTGTTTGCTGGCCGATATTAGTGGCCAACTTTCTGATCGTCCAAATCTATGGAGTTTTAATAAATCAAAGCAGTAGTCCTTCTAGTTACCGAAAAGAAGGCAGCAGTCCTCACCCACAGGAATTAGTAGCACTTCAAGGTTCAAGCTTTCATTTTGGCCAAGTCCTATGGCTCATGGCCACGACTACGCACTGGTACCAAAAAAAATAGTTGTACTAGAAGCAAAGATAACGAAGTTCCATTTAAGTTCCATTTAACCTCGGCAAAGAAAACGAAGTGTTCCGACCAAACAATACCGGTTTTTCCACGAGAACAATAATATAAACATGTGTAAATTGCAATAGTCAATTTCATCTTCTTCATGATCACGAGTTTCCATGAAAATGAAGCCATGCTTGGGGTCTTCTCTTTGCATGTTCCACCAACCTCATAGTATTCTTCTCGAGTGTGAACACTGACCCTGTGAGGGGTCAAATGATAGAAGTGAGCAGGTGTTGACCAAAAAAAATTAGGGGTAATTAATTCCCCACCCTCCAATTAAGTGTATTTGCCACTATATTTGCTTAATTGTGTTAGGCATCACTATCTTATGTGTATTTGCCACTATATTGTGTTAGGCATCACTATCTTATGTGTATTTGCCACTATATTCTGTTAGGCATCACTATCTTATGTGTATTTGCCACTATATTTGCTTAATTGTAAATTTGGTTATGCTCAATATCTGATTATCATGCATAATAGTGATGCCTAACAGCTACAAAGGAGAAGTAGCAATATAGATTAGCAATTGGGTTCATCTCCATTTTTAGTCTTTAAGGACCTTTTAATTTCTAGTTTTTCTTTATCCACAGCTTTCTTATGGTGTCCCGCACTACGTCTACAAGGATATTTAGAATCCTGTAGGATTGGAATTGTTAACAATAGGTTCTTTTGCATGATAAGCCATGTATGGAGTAACTTAGCACGATGGCATAAACTAAGCAAATTAAGTTAGAAGCTTTAGAAAAGTACAGAAATTTTCTTGCCCACAATACTACCATATTTCCAATCAACTGGAACGTTGTGATTCCACATGAAGCATACCATACATAGCACTTCGATATGTACTTATCTATCTTTAGATTATTAATAATGACTCTTATTCAAAATGTATTGAGGGTATACAGATATGGTTGATTTCCTTCTCCCATATTTATGTCCTTATTCGCTGAATGCTATTTTTAAGGAATAGTTGCATGACACTAGGACATGTAGAGCTGGAGGTGGGCCTAGGAAGTCTAAGGTCTATCGGGCCAGGCCGAGCATGAGCAGGCTTTGGTCCTACCACAAGGAATTTGGCTTAGCCTTCGACAAATTTGGGTCTAGTTCAGGCAGCACATGGCCAGGCCAGCCCAAAGCTGCCTAAGACCTGAAAATTCAACAACATTTGTATGTATTTGATGCAGGGAGGAGAGAAAGAAGAAGAAGAGAGGAGGAGGAGAAAGGAGGAGGAAGAAGAAGAGAAAGAAGGCTAATCATTCATTAATTCTAATCAAGTACATGGATCCATATATATAGGGTCACAAAATAACAAAAAGATCCTTATAAATAAAATAACCTTACAATGGCCTTAAAATGACAATATGCAAATAAATCAATATAAAATAAAATAACATAAAATCAAATCAATCCAGCCATAACGAAAGTGGCTGGACCACCCTCCTGCAACGACCGTGGTCCCGCGTAACAGGTCCAATACTGGTGTCCGCACCATTATTATATTCATATATAAAATTATTTATATTACAAATTTAGTTTTTTGAGTTCCTCCTATCCATCCACGATCTTTTGATGTAGGGCTAGCATTTAGTAAACAAATAAAAAAAAAAAAACGAATGCAATCCACCTTATCTATTTGGTGTTTCCGGAGCCCAATTCCCTGTCACCTCTCTTGCCGCTGCTTTTTGCGTAAGCATTCGCGATTTCATTGTAGGAGCGAGCCCCAACCCTCCTTTTTTTCCATCAACTACCCTTGCCATCTAGCGTGGAACCAGAATCGCCCGTTTAGAGGAGGATGTGGAGCAAGGATATACGAAATAAAATATGAAAACAAGAATTATACTTCAATAAATTATAAAAGATGTTTTTAAGAGAATGCTAAAGAGCATGAATGTTTTTTTGATTTGTTTGCAAAATTCTAAGCATACATTATTAAAAAGTTTCTTTATGTCTTCCAATAATTTATAAATAATTAAAATCACTATTTTCGTATCAAAAGAATGATAATAATAGACAAATAATCAATAAAAGTTATTACAAAAAAGCATGAAGTTGAAGTGTGATACATGCATAGAACCACGAGAATAAGATGTCCGGCAGCCAAGACGTTGCACAATATAGCGAACAACTTAGTCATACATCATTGCACCATGTCAACAATAGGAATTGGAATTTAGAATACATAAAAGAGTTACCTCTAAATCCTTGTTATGGGGGAAAAATTGTGTAAAGCAAGAGTTTTGTACTTCAATCTTTTATTTGCCAATTCACACATTTTTAACCTTTTTAAGTTTCATTTCAAAGAGAGGGAGATTGGACCTTATATTTCTCCATGATTGGGGTCCATGTGAGAGAAAAAATAAATGGTTATATGATATTGAAAGTAAGGAGTCCTGGAGGATTCTTTATCCTGCACGAGATCAAAGTAGCATAGTAGAAAACAAAGTTGAAAGCAAAACTAGATGCAAAAAATAAAATTAGAAGCAATTAAAATCAAACAAGAAGCAAAAAATAAATGAAAAAAGTACAAATAGAACAAGAAGAGAGAATTTTAGAACTGGAAGGGCAAACGAAAACTAAAGAGATAATTAGAATGTAGTGCACCTTCCCTGACTACTCGACCTTCAGCTTTGGACCTCAAGTCTTCACAAAGTCTTGATAGAGAAATCTTAGTCCCTCACCAAGTCCTTCTCCCAAGCCATGGTCTCATATCATGGGCTCTCAAATAGCATCTCACCATGCAATTTTTTAATACTTTGATGGCCTTCTATCACATTTGTTACCCCTACGAAGTGTCTTTTTCTAGATTTATGGATTGTGGGTTCAAGCATATGGTTGGTCATGGGAACATTATCTTGCATCATTATAAGATAATTCATTGATAGAAATTTTTCCTGTAATTACAAGTGCGTGCGTGCGTGCGTGCGTGTCTATATCTATATATATGAAGAGTGAAACGTTGGGGAGCAATCATTTGGAAGTGAGAAGCAAAGAGATATGAGAGAGAAGGGATTAGTTTAGGAAGATTTTAGGAGGTAGTTTGGTAGTGAATGGAGTAGAAAATTTGGATGATTGGAATAAGACATAATCTCTCACATTTTTTTTAATGAATTGAACAAGATTAGAAGGTCATTACGAACTATGGTGGAGGGGTGGAGTAAAGGCATACCCCTACCCCCTTCTCATCTTCCTTCATTATAATAGGCAACAGCTCTACACTTATCCTTTTTCCATTTTGCATCCTTCTCTTTTTCTCGTGGTTACAAATGTTTCTTCCTGGACTCCTCAAATCTTTACCAATCGAACAATTTTGTCACCACTTAATGCTAGGACTGCAACTTGGGTGGGTTAAGTCAGTTTAGACAAACCCTAACCCAACCTAAACTCTATTCTTCCAACCCTATGCCGACCACATAGTCTCAGTTTGGATTCCTTTAACCCAATTCAACCCAACACCATCTCAAGCTAAATTTGGTTGAGTTTGGTTAAGCAAGTTAGGTTGGGTTATGTAATGGGCTAATTGGGTTAGACCGGGTTGAATAGAAACTTCAAAATAGGGAAAAAGTTTAGAATGTTTTCATAAGATCAATATTAACCCTCAATCATTCATCAATATCAATGATACACTTACACAAAATTTAATAAATCTAAAGATATAATTATATAAATATATAAATAGTATACCTAAATAGAAATATAAGTTGTTTATTTATTTATATATTGTGTTGGGTCAGGTTAAGTTGAGTTTTGGTTATGTTAGGATCCAATTCAGGTTGGACTCAACTCTAATAGAACCTAAGGTTGGATTAGAATTTTTTAGGCGCCCAAGCCGTCCCTACATTTATAAACCTTAATACTTGCCTAATGAATAGGATGGGAAAATGGGTTTGGATTGATCACAACTCAAGTCCAACCATTATGCCCCAATCTCTTCTTCCTTTATTTTAGATCAATTCCTCGAATACCTTACTCCTTCACTTTACCAGCACCTTCAATCGTTGCCTCCTCCACCTTATACAGGGTGAAGGGCATTGGGCTTAGGCTTAGGCTTGGGTTAGGCTTGTAGTGGATATGCCAAACATGTTTTGGGCATAGGCTCTACTAAAGGCCACATGAGTAAATCAAGCGGATTTGAAGGAAGGGGTGGCCTGATTTGGACTCGGCCCATTTGTAACTCTAGGGATATATTTCAATATGTTTTTTTTGGAGGTAAAAGTCCACTCCGTTTTACATTTTTTCCTGCATTTTTCCAATGAGATTTTTTTATTTC
The DNA here is from genome assembly GCF_009389715.1 of Phoenix dactylifera. NCBI lineage: Eukaryota > Viridiplantae > Streptophyta > Magnoliopsida > Arecales > Arecaceae > Phoenix > Phoenix dactylifera. The sequence continues at coordinate 24,769,308 of NC_052399.1, forward strand.
TACAGTTAGGATTTGAGGTCAATTCAATGGTATTTGACAATTGAGGCGAGTATAGCTTAAGAAAAATGGCATGTTTTTAACTTTTTCTCATATTGATGGATTAATGGCATGAAACTATTTCTCATATGCATAATGAAATTAGTAATTCTTGCATCTCATCATTCTCTTTGCCTTAGTATCTGATTAAAACATGAATTGCAGGTATTAATCAATTTTGTGATATAAGTAATTTTTTAAAATTATAATCAAATCACTTCATTTTATAGTATGCTTTACTTACTGTTGGATAAATTGCTAACTGATTAATCAATTTATTAAGAATAACTCTATGAATTCTATATATGCTTGATTGAGAGTTCTTATCCATGGCATCATCTTTTATTGATCTTAGGCATAAGAATTTGTACTTGATATATTTTTAGATATATGCATTATGAATACCAAGATTAAAGAAATTAGTTTTGGCATATAAAATCAACTCATATTAGTATGTACTTAATCTCAAAAGACCTTGTCATTGGCTTACTTAGATTAATTTTTGTAAGGTCAAAGTTTGCTATGCATGTCATCTAGGAAAATAAATTAAAATCATTTCTAAATCTGAAAACATTGTTTCCACATCTTAGTCCTTGAAAATTCTCTATAAGAACTTATTTGGATCTCTAGAATTATAAACCCAAAAGATAAGTTTCTTGATTTTGTAATTGTGGATGATTTCTCAAAGCTAATGTTGGTTTTGTTCTTGGCACTTAACTTGAAATATTTTCTACATTGGCACAAACTCACAAAAGGGTTCAAATGAAAAAGGTTTGCAAACCGTAAAAACAAAGAAGTATCATGACACAGTTTTGAAAACAAATTTCTTGTTAAGTTTTGCACAGAAAATAATATTGAATACAATTGTTTATGCACCAAGAATACCATAAGTAAAATAGGGTTAATAGAATTCTTGAAGAAATGAAAAAGACAATATTGTATGATAGTCATTTGCTTTAATGATTTTTGTTAAAAGCTATCATCATTGCTTGTCATATATATGGTTTCTATTAGATCTATTTTTGATGAAAACTCCTTTTGATCTTCTGAAAAAAAAATAGAAAATGAAGTATTGCATATTTTTCATATTTTTCAGTCGTACATGTTATGCTTGATATGTTCTTATGAAAATAATGTCAAATCTGATAAAGATATTCCTATCTTTGGATATTATTCATCAAGCAATACATATAGAATATTCAATAAAAAGATCTTAGTTGTAGAAATATCAATTTATTTTATTCTTTATGAGATAATGATTTTTCATCAAGACACTAAAATTAGATTATATATGTTTACATATAACAATCTGAAACTAAAACATCTTAAGAAGAATGAACAAGATTATAATTGGTCAAGTTAAACTAAATCATTTTTGAAAGAGATAGAATTTGAAATCTTGCCGATAAAATCTAAAAACTTGTTAATAATTAGAACCAAATTGAATTTCTCATAAATGTACTTAATGAAGATAAATTGGTGACTACTAAAAGATTCAATCAAGAAAAGATGGAACAGATCTTGATGAAATTCTTGCATGATTAGAAGTAAAGATCACTATTATCATTTGCTTGCTTTATGAGCTTTATATTCTGTCAAATGAATGTGTAGAATGCACTCCTATGTGATTATTTCATTAAAGAAGATCTATGTAAAATAACCATCTTATTTGAAAACACTCATTACAAATATGATAAAGCAATATGTGATTTGGAACAAAATCTTGAAGTATAATTACTAATATTTGTGTTGCAAGAAGAAAAATAATTTGTTTTGCAAGGAACATAGCAAGTTGGAAAAATACAAGAAGGCCTCAAAAGCTCTTAAGAAAAGTTGGAAGAAAGCCATACTTCATTGGCCCAAGTTTCAAGTTCAAAGGATTCAAGTTGGAGTAGCAAATTCAAAGAAAAATTCAAAAGAACTGTCTCGAGTCGACTCCTGGAAGTTCAGAGTCGACTCTAGCACTCTGGAGTTTCAAGGAACAGTGCTCGAGTCGACTCCTACTGTTCACGAGCCAAATTCCGCAGAAAAAGATAGAGAGTTGATTTTCAGAGCTACAGTGCTCGAGTCGACTCTAGCTACAATCGAGTCAACTCCCAGCTACAGTGCCAGGCAGACTCCTATTCACGAGTCGACTCCTGCTTCAGCCGAGTCGACTCGAGCACGCTGGGAGGCATAGCAGCTAGTTTTTTCTCAACTCTAACGGCTTTATTTTTGTCTCTAACGACTAGATCTTTGTTCCCACGCCATCCAAAGCTATAAAATCAAGGGAAGAGCTAGGGAAGAAGTTAAGAAAGTGGAAGAGAACACATACGGAAGAGATTTCAAAGAGATTTCAAGAGAAACCTTTCAAAAGTACAAAAGGGCCATTCAAAGCAAAAGAGAGAGAAGAAGAGCATCCGAGTGAATCTCAAAGCTTCCTCTCCAACTGTGTGCTGCCTTAATGATTCTCTACCTCGTGCGAAATCAGAAGAGGGTCAAGTAAAGAAGAAGCCGAGTTCCTTCATCTATAAAACTTATTTGAGGGCTTCTTCTCTTTACTCTATTTGTTTATATTTGTTATATCTGCTTGTTTGAGAAGCTTGTATTTGTTTTAAACTCCTATTCTAACATCTTGTAACATGATTCAATCAAGGGATTGAATCAAGGGATTAAGGATTGTTGGTGAGCCAGTGAAAACCAACGTTGTAGGTTGTAGTTGGTAATCCCGAAAAAACCAACTGGGTTGGATTGTGAGCCCATGAAAACAATCGGATGGTTCTAGTCGGTGATCCTGTGAAAACCGACCGAGTTCGTTGTGATCTCGTGAAAACAACAAGTTAGGTTGTAAGCTTGTAAAACAACTGGCTGTAATCTGAGGAATTATCGTGAAATTTTTAAGAGGTCTTGGGGAGTGGATGTAGGTGCTGGGGTGCACCGAACCACTATACATCTTTGTGTTTGTGATGCCTTATCTCTTGTATTTCATGCCTTACACTCATACTTGATTGTGTAATATCTTTAGCTTTATTTTCTATTGATTTATAAGTGATTGTTTAGAACTTGCTCTAGCTTAATTTTTCACTACTTTACTTGTAATTGCCTAGAGCTTAAGTAAATAACATCTTATCATTCCACTGCATTCAATTCAAAGTAAATTAGGGAATATAATTTTTAGAAAACCCAATTCACCCCCCTCTTGGGTTGTCACCTTGGGCAACATTGGTTGATTTTAAATGTATTGTTTCTGAAATTGAAATCTATAAATTGAGCGGTTTGGATCTTTGAAAAACTTTCTCCATTAGATATGTCAAGCATCCACACTTGGCGAGACCCATCCTTTGTTTTGTTGCTCGTTGTTGATATCCACCTTATTGTGATGAATATTCTTGTTGTGGAGCCAAGATTTAATCTTAATGATATTTTTGTAGCTTCTAGTCAAACTAAAAGGAACCTGTGGTAATCCCATTATTATAAATTACAGAAGGTTTTTTGGTTGGACTAGATTCCATAGTTTTTTTCTAATATTGAAGGATTTTCAAAGTTAAAAGTTGGGATATCTCTTGTTTGTGGGTTGCTTGATTATTTTGCTTGTTAATTGATTGTCTAAATTATGGAAATTATTGTTGCTTGGTGAATTGTAGTGATATCCTATTTAATTACACAAAGAGAAAAAAAGGACTTTCTGGCATTATTGTTTCTTAATTACATTTTCGAAAAATTCTTTACCATCAAATTTCTTCGCATAAAGTTCCTTAACAGCCCTGGCAACATGCTGAGATGCATATGCTTGCCAAGCTATAAACTTTAAATTCATTGTCTCCGAACGTATTTTTGGACCAGTGCACATGGATGCAAGGAGAATACTCCAAGTTTCATTATATGTGACTAGAAATATTTTGGGCAAGGGTGAGAAAGAAACCGTTTCTCTCCAAGTGCGTGTAGAGTAAGGGTGCAAATAACCCGAGCTGGTTGCGAGCTGCTCGAGCTCGACTTGAATCCAAGTTTGACTTGACTCGACTATTACTGAGCTTGAGCAGCTCGAATAGTTTTTCAAGTCGAACTCGAGTAACAAAATACTTAGCTCGAAGGCTCATAAGCCTGGTTGAGTATATACATTTTTAATAATATTATATTTTTATTTATAATATATTATTAATTAATAAATTAAAATATAATATCATGTTATATTTTTAATTATAATGAAGGCTCAAGCTTGAACTCGAGCTCGAGTATAGCTCGGTTGATATTCGAGTCGAGTAGGGTCCATCTCAATTATTGCTTATTTTTAATTAAGTTCGAGCTTGGATATTGAGGTTCGATCAATCATGACTCAAGTCAAGGTTCGAGTTCAAGTATTTTGAATCGAGTTAAGCTCGAGTCTTTAGCTCCTCGACTTGGCTTAGCTTGATTGCACCCCTAGAATTGATGATGCTATCGGTGATAGAAGCTCATATAGTAACTATATAGTTGGGAAGCAGAATGAAGACTAGGGGATGGTTGCATTAAAGTTCAAAGTTCATGGACTTAGTTTCAGAAAGGAACACAATATTTTTGATTTGAAAGAAACCTATGATGATGTTGGTGATTGCCAGATTACATTTTTCTTTTACAAGAAAGACAACAAAGGTGAGCTTTTGTTTCTTTGGCACTTTAATAGTTGCTCAATGGTTAAGATTGCATTTACCCAAGTTTTTCTTCAAAACATATTCAATAACCCCTAGAAGATGGAGGGTGTTGTTGTCATTTTTGATATTCTATCGGTTTCAAGGAACAGATATATGGTTGAGCCATATTATAATGAAAAAATAAATTATGATATCTAATTAAAAAAAATAAAAATTTAAGATCAAAATATATTTGTCATGCTTGAAAGGGTATCACTGTAATTTACCTCATATTCTTTCTGGGCCAATTAGGCTCCATGCTGGCATATATATTAGCAATAATGCAAGGCATGTCGGAACAAAACGGATCTGCAGTTTAAACAGCCAGCTGTCATTGTAGGATTAGGAAAAGATACACTTCTCATTTAAAACAGGGTTTGCCCACACTGCAGTTTTCGACCGTATCCAGCGCTCTGGATCTCTGCCACGCCGGCAGTACATTATACGACGTTGCCGTTAAGAGTTAAGACACGCCACCGGCACCGGAAATAATGCACGCCACCACCTCGTTTCCATCCCTCTTATTTTTCCTAACGTGGCTCCACAGTACGGGCCATGACTAAACCCACAGTGCTCCCACCCCGATCCAATTTCTCCCATACCGACGGCGCTTTCCTACAGTTGACAGTCGGCATCGACGTCACCATGCCGGCAAGGTCCAAAGTAAAAAAAGGGAAAACTTCATCGAAAGTCTACGTCATTGCAGGCTAATCAATGCATGGAATCCAGGAGCTAACGGCGTGGCGGTCCAAACAGCTGAATTCACATGCCTATAGAAATTTCTATCGATCAGCGGTGAATGGCAGCTCTCTTGTACGATCACAAAAAACTACAATCACGAGAAGGCCGACACATCTACGTAGGAGAAGCGGCTAGCCGAAAGAAACAAGCCAACCATCTCTTGATAGTTTTTAATGATGGCTGGTCCCACCGTCTAAACCTACCCATCTGCCACCATTCATTGCTGCTAAGATGCCATTAAAACGCCGTCCTCATCGTCACTAGTTCCCCAGCGAATGATAAATACACGCACCAAAGCCCAAATCCAGGCTCAGCAATCCGCTCCGTTTCTTCTCCAATCTAGACTATCAGGTAGCCAGAGCAACATGCCGGTTAAGCCACTGCCACTGTTCCTTATGTCGGTCAAACTCAGGTATGTGAAACTTGGCTACTATTACCTGGCGAACCACATCTTGACGTTCCTCCTGATTCCCATCATAGTTGCCGCCCTCCTGGAATTTGCCCGTCTCGACCCCGAACAGATCCTCTCTTTGTGGAGCTCGCTCCATTTCGACCATGTCCAGCTCCTGTGCTTCGGCTTCCTCGCCGTCATGGTCGCCACTTTCTACTTCATGTCGCGGCCACGCCCGATCTACCTCGTCGACTACGCCTGCTTCCGGCCATCCCAGACTTGCCGTGTGCCGTTCTCCACGTTCATGGAGCATGCGCGGCAAATACCATTCTTCGACGAGAAGAGCGTCCGGTTCCAGCTGAGGATCCTCGAAAGGTCCGGCCTCGGCGAGGAGACATGCCTCCCACCCGCGAACCACTACATACCCCCACAGGGCAGCATGGAGGCCTCCCGTGCCGAGGCCAGCCTCGTCATATTCTCTGCCGTCGACGAGCTCTTCGCCAAGACCGGTCTGAATCCCAAGGACATCGACATCCTCGTCGTCAACTGCAGTCTCTTCTCGCCGACGCCGTCCCTCTCCGCCATGGTCATCAACAAGTACAAGCTCCGGAGCAACATCGTCAGCTTCAACCTCTCCGGCATGGGCTGCAGTGCGGGGCTGATCTCCATCGACCTCGCGCGGGACCTCCTCCAGGTACGCCGCAACTCGTATGCCCTCGTGGTGTCGACGGAGATCATCACCCCCAACTACTACATGGGCAATCGGCGGTCGATGCTCCTCCCAAACTGCCTCTTTCGCATGGGCTGCTCCGCGGTGCTCCTCTCGAACCGCCGCCGTGAGCGCGCCCGCGCAAAGTACCGCCTCGTCCGCGTCGTCCGCACGCACAAAGGTGCCGATGACCGTTCCTACCACTGTGTCTACGAGGAGGAAGACGACGAGTGCAACTCAGGGATCAATCTCTCCAAAGACCTGATGGCTGTCGCCGGCGATGCGCTCAAGGACAACATCACCACCATCGGGCCCCTCGTTCTGCCGGCCTCCGAGCAGCTACGTTTCCTTCTCAGCCTCATCGGCCGGAAGATTATAAATCCGGCGTTTAAACCATACATTCCGGATTTCAAGCGGGCCTTCGAGCACTTCTGCATCCATGCCGGGGGGCGGGCAGTGATTGACGAGCTGCAGAAGAGCTTGGACCTGTCGGCGGAGCACGTGGAGGCGTCGCGCATGGCGCTGCACCGCTTCGGCAACACGTCAAGCAGCTCCCTCTGGTACGAGCTCAACTATATCGAGGCAAAAGGCCGGATGCGGCGCGGCGACCGGGTGTGGATGATCGGCTTCGGCAGTGGATTCAAGTGCAACAGCGCGGTGTGGAAGTGCCTCAGGACAATCACGACGCCGGTGGACGGGCCCTGGTCCAGCTCCATCCACCGCTATCCTGTCCACATCCCGGAGGTGGTGAAGCTGCTGTAGAATATTTCTTCCTTCTGTTAAGACGGATAGAAGCGTTAATGCTTTCAGGACCAACGTTGCTCGATTTGTAATCGAAGAAGGCGGTGTTTGGCTCCATGAGGGGGCTGATTAGCAGCATGTTTAATTCGCCTGCAGTCACATCCATTATAAATGTTGTTTGAATTTAATTTGTAATTCTGTAAACTTATAATTAATATTTGCAAGTTTGAAAGTAATGTAATTCTGTTATTTAATATTCTGGGAAGTCAAACAGCTATTAAAGTAAACAAGGACTCATGTCAGGATCAAAAAGTCACTTTTATGCCACCAAGATGGCAGCACATGGAAACGTAGCTTTTCTTTCACCGAGGCAGTCCAGATTCAAAACATCCGGGCATCAATTAAATATTGAGAACCGGATACTCTCCGTCCACATATCCGTTGAAAGTACTATCTGATCCGCTGCCACTAAAATGGCACTGAAATGATATACTCACACGTAGAGTTATCCATAGATTGAATAAAATATAAGCAAAATTTCTATCCGCATCAAACATTTCACGATGAAAAAAAGGCCAATAGAAACAGCTACCCTCAAAAAAAAAAAGTTAACTTTATATTCATAAATGGTAGCCTATAAGTCATGACAAGTGTCTTGGCATCGATAAGCTATTGAGAGGCTCTTGTAAGCAGAGATGGGCATCGCGCTGGGCCGGGCCGCAGAGATGGGCATCGGGCTGCGCCGGGCGCAGCCCAATGCCCAGCCCAGGCCAACTGGGCCACAGACCAAACAGGCCGTGCCTGGCCCGGCCCGCTTAACCTAAAGGCTAAGCCCGGCACAACCCTAGGCCCGTAGGGTGGCGGGCCATGTCGGGCCCGACACGGATCGTGCCTGGCACGGGTCGTGCCTGGCACGACCCGTCTGTCCAAAAAAAAAATAGCGTTATGGGTGGCCCATAACGTCTATTTTTTTGGCCCATAACGGCTATTTGTGGCTTTTTACCCATTTTGCCCCTCCCAACAGCCAGAAAACGGCTAATTTGAGGGGCATTTTGTCCCTTATGGGCCATTCCGGGCTGGCCCACGGGCCGTGCCGTGCTTAGCCCACGATTCGTGCCAGTCCAGACCCTTATGGGCCGTGTCGGGCTCGGCACGCGGGCCAGAAATCCTTAACCCAGCCCGACCCCCTTTTATGAGCCGTGCCTAGCACGGCCCGTTACCGGCCCGCTTCGTGCCGGGCCGTGCTGGGCCATGGGCGACCCGGCCTAATGCCCATCTCTACTTGTACGGCTCTACTATAAATGAAAATCCTCTCCGTTTTGCACTACAAAGTTCTCCTTCTTGCATCTTATTCTCTGTATCTTTTTTTTATACCCAACAAAATTGGTGCTAGAACTAGGTTCTCTCTTCTTGTTCTAATCCAAAGCCCTCCAAACTCCATCTTGTATTTTCTATCCAAATCCTGCTTCTCGATTCAATTCCGCTATGGCAACAAATTCTAGCACCCAAGGACGAACCAACGCTATGGCAACAAATTCTAGCACCCAAGGACGAACCAATGCATTTGGAGGCCAAGGCAAACTCACTAAGACTTTTTTTTTTTTTTTTGAAAATGATGAAAAAATTTTAATAAGTGCAAACTATATTTAAAAATAATAGCTATTAGATGTTCCAAAATCAGTATTTACATGTAGTGAAAATCTATGAGAATAGGGCCTATTTATGCTTAGCTATTAGTGTTTAGAAATCTAAACCTTTTAGCACCCTTTGACAACCTAGCTATGTATGCATTCATCTGCACCACAAATGCTTTCCAATGTATGTGAATAGGCCCTGCCCAAAGAATTTACAACATACCTGATCACATGAGAAGATAGCCCAAACCAAGGCCTCGTTGAAGAGAACACTCTCTTTTATCATGCTCACCACACACCTCACTCCCTGAATTAGACTATAACCTGCAGCTATCCCATTAGCTATCACCAGAAACGTGTGCAACCCAAGATGTCTCCTAGAAATTATAAACCCATTGCAGACTAACACCATTTTATTTAAAAAAAAGTAATAAAGCTCCACTTTGGAGAAGAGAAAAGTATCCCACCGAAAACTCTGGCATTAACCAAATTGAAAACTCTAACAGAAACAAATTGATGGGTAACAATAGAAGGATTCCAAGGAGAAAACTTCCTGATCTGGGTGTTAGAGCCCACCAGGCACCAGAGCAGCAGGGAAAGGAAAAAATTGAAGAACGAAGGTAAAAAAGGAAAAAAGGAAGAACAATCATAAATCTATTGGGCATTATAACAAAAATATGGTAGACAACTCAGTCATGGTACTCAAAATGAAAGTAAAAATTAAATCTACCGGACATTACAACAAAGATAAATTTATTGGGCATTATAACAAACAGATAGTAGACAACTCAGCCATCGTACTTAAAATGAAAGTAATAACTAAATCTAGTGGACATTACAACTACAACAAATATAAATCTACTGGTCATTATAACAAATAGATGGTAGGCAACTCAGTCATGGTACTTAAAATGAAAGTAAAAACTAAATCTACTGGGTATTACAACAAATATAAGTCTACTGGACATTATAACAAACAGATGGTAGACAATTTCGTCATGGTACTTAAATGAAAGTAAAAACTAAATCTACTGGGCATTACAACAAAAATGAATAACTTTATCACGGATCTTACAAAAGATATGAGGGAGAAAGGGAAAGAAAACAAATCAAAGAAAGTATGTAGTTTTGACGTACTGAAATTGAACACAGAAAAAAGGAGAAATAATCATACTTTATAATATGCGGATCTAGTCACTGTCGCTGCTGCTGTTGTGGCCGTTGTGGCCCTCGCCATGCTTCTTCTTCTCCTCCTTCTTTTTCTCTTTCTTCTTGCCATGCTCATCTCCACTGTGGATCTTCTCCTTGATCTATTCGACGATGCTCTCCTTGTGCTCTTCCTCTTTCTTGTGGTGGTCCTCCTCCTTGTGTGTTTCTCCTCCTCCGACTAGTGTCAGAGAGAAAGAAAAAAGCCAGTTCGAAATCGACCAGGAGAAGGCCTGGGAAGCGCTTCAGAAGCTTGACCAGCAGCTCTAGACCCTCTCTCAGCGGGAATCCCTTCCGAAGAAGCGACCCTCCTCTCCTTCCCTCTCTGGTATTCATTTTATTTCAACTTCTCGTTCTCTTTGCAGTAGGCTTTCTTTTGAAACGGGGCTTTAGGCGACCGCCTAAGTTGCCTATGGGTTGGGCCGGCCCTACTAGTACCAAGTACAAACAACACTACCTTCAACTACATGCAAAGCCCAGCACTAGTTTTTGACAGTGAGAGCTATAAATTTCTAGAGCATGCAAATGAGAACTCTCTCCATCTTAGAAGATTTGTGGGACTTAGTTGAAAGTGGCTATGAAGAACCAGCAAATCAAGAAGTATTTACATCATAGACTCAAGCAAAGCAAAGGGTGTACAAAGAGAACAAAAGAAGAGATGCAAGAGCTTTACTTATAATTCAGCAAGGGGTAAACAAAACTATTTTTTCTAGAAATTATGGGTGCAAATAAATCTAAAGATGCAAAGGAAATTCTGAAAAAAGGAGTTTCAGGGCACCGATAAAGTTGTTTCTATTAAGCTTAAATCCTTATGGAGAGAATTCGATAATTTAGCAATGAAGGATCATGAAATGATAAAAGATTTCTTTTCCATCAAATTAGAAGTCATGGTGATACCATTCAAGAGAGGAAGATTGTTGAAAAAATTCTAAAAAGATTGTCCACTAGATTTGATCATATTGTTGCTGCATTGAAGAATCAATGGATCTACCTATTCTCACCTTGCATGTGAACAAAGAATGAATAGATTTTTAGTTCAATCTTTAGAGCAAGCTGAAAAAAAGAAACCTTAAAGTACAAAGCAAGAAGGAAAAGAAAGAGGCACATTTCAAAGAAAAAATCAAAGAAAATGGAAGCAGTTTTCTACGGAAGCCCAAGGCAAAGGAAAACGTAGATGGGGTCAATCCAATCAAAGAAATAGTAATACCAATTCTCAATGCTTTATTTGAAAAATATATGGACATGAATCTAAATCCTATCATTATGGATGCAAAAGTTGCAAAATTTCAAATCATTCTGAAAGAGATTGTTGGTTCAAAGATAAAAAAATGAATGAAACAAACTTCTATGAAAAGGATGATAGTGAAAACTATTTTACTCGTGCGTGACTTTGTAACAAGAATCACAACATACTTGGTATTTGGATAGTGGATCAATCACAAGAAAGGAAATCAGAAGTTCTTCATCCAGCTAAATCAAAACACCTTCTCTCAAGTCAAGCTTGAAGATGGCAAGCTACAACATCATCAACTTAGGAGGAAGGAAGATTCTCCTCAATCCGCTCAACTCAAATCTTTAAAAAAAAACTAGAAGATAATAGAAAATAATAGAAGAATTACGAAAGTAAGGCTTAAGTCCTCTTTTCTTTCTTTGATAATTAAAAAACTAAAGTATATAGCCTCTATTCATAATGGTGAGGTTCGACCTTATAAAATTTGGATTGGATTTCTCTATCTAATAGGACTCTTTTTTCTAAAATGAACATCACTAATAGAAATATTCTAAAAAAGCTAAAATATTGAGGAGGTAGATCTCGATTTTTATATCAATCCTACCTTCTTTTGCTTCTGATTCTATACGGATAGAGAGCTATGTTCGGTCAAAGTCTTACTTGAAAAAAATAATTTAATTTGACCCACTAATTTTAGGCCCTAAAAGATAGAATTTGGGCTCAATAAATTTCTAGAAAGCCACACCCTTAAGGGCATGGTGTCACATTGTAAATCTGAAAAAAATATTTGATTTAAAAAAATCATTTCAATTAGCTGTCGTATGATCAACTTATTGCATCCGAAAGTTTGATCTACGATTTGGCTTTACAATGTGGTTAATCTCGCTCCTAAAGGTCTTTTAGTCCTACTCATAGTGGCCAAAGTGGTTCACATCAAGTTTGGAGATTTTTTTGGATCACAACAAGTTGAAGGCAAAAGGGTCATAGAAGTCTACAGAAAAGGAGGTATGAATAGACTTGTTGGTCCAGGAGAATCTCCAGACTTCATGTGGACTATCTAGATCACTACGAGAAAGTTGGATAGCATTCAGAAGCGAGATTAGTTATATTAGAAAGTCGAGTTATAAGCCAAACTTTCGAAGGTCATAACTTAGTCATATGACTTCTAGAAGCCCTTTAGGAGATGACACCTCCAGCGATCAAGCCTAAATTTCATCATTTAGGATTTGAAATGGCCGGTCAAATTGAAAGTTTTCTTTTCGAGTAAGACATTGACTGGACATTGCTCTCTATCTGAGAAGAATCAAGCAAAATGACAGAAGACAATGTTGATGTAGAAGTCAAAATCTAGCTCTTAATTAATTTTAACTTTTTCTACAATATTTCTTCCAATGATGTCTATTTAGGAAAGAACTATTAGAATTAGGAAGAAAAATTTGACTAAAATTGTATAAGGATGGATCTCAACATTATAAATAGAGGCTATATTCCTTGATTTTTTAATTATCAATGAAAGAAAAGGGGATATATGTCGTGCTTTCGCAATTCTTTCATCTTCTTTTAATTTTCTTTTAAGAGACTCAAGTTGAGTGGGTTGAAAAAAGTTTTTCTACTCTCCGATTAGATCACTTGTCCATGATATTTTTTTATGTGTTGAATTGACTCAAAATTTACTAAATGTTGGATAGTTGCTGCAAACTAGATATGTGGTAATTTTTGACACCGATGAATGCAAAATTTTTGATAAGACAAGAATACTCTTGAGGCCAAAATTAAGATGACCCAAAACAAATCTTTATTCTTAACATACTAAACAAGCAAAATCTTGCTTTAAAAAGTGAAAAGATTGATGAGTCATATTTATGGCACTTAAGGTATGGTCACTAAAATTACAAAAGGCTTAACTTGTTAAAAAAAAGCCATATGGTTCTTGGGCTTCCTTCAATTGATAAAAGAGAGTAAAATTTTGAGGGTTGCATCTATGATAAAGAAATAGTATTCTTGACTTTTTGAAGCTTCAGACATGTCAATTTCAAGGATGAAATTATGTTAAAAGCGGAAGAATGTAAGGACCTAGTCCATTGACTAGCCCAAGAACTCGCACAGGCCCAAAGGAGTGGCATCAACTTTGGCGCCAAAAAAAAAAAGAAATTCTGCATCTCTTAAAAGGAGTCCATCTTTTTCCACAATTTTGGCAGGTAGAAGGAGCTAAAACACTATTTTTCCTTCAATAAGCACTGGATTTTGGCTATAAAATCGATCCTCGCCCCATCTCTAGCATTCCACCTCCTTTGAGTTTCATTGATTTCTACCCTTACATCCATTGATTTCAAGCTTTTTCTATTTGGAATTCTTTGAGTTTTTCCAACAATTCAGTAGTGAGACTTCACTGGAACTAAGGGACCCGTATTCCCTTTTTTTTGTCTTCACTATCCTAAGGTTGACCGCTGAATTTGGTCGAATAGAGCCTTTCCCTATTCCATTGGATTAGGGGTGATTGACCACTATTGTTGTGGGTGTTGCTGCAACAGCCGTCGTCGGAGGCCGCTGCTGCCATAGGTGTGGCCGGCCTTAGAACCCTTTTTTTTCTCTCTTTTGAGAAGAGAACTATGGTTTCTCTCTCTTTCTTGCCATCTCTTGCTCTCTCCCCTCTCTTTCTCCCTCTTTGTCAATCTTTCTCTATTTCTAATCTCTCTCTATACATATTTTAGTGGACCAATGGTGGGTCCAGAGTTGTCTTGTGGATTCAGGCTAACCCTTGGAGGGGTCCCTAGATATCATTGCATGACTAGGGGCTCTAAGTTGATATTGCAAATCGGGTGTCATGGACCGACAATGTGCAACCATCTATTCATCCATCTACAATATTTCAATAGTACCCATGGTTATTTATGAGTAATTTGAGAATGAGATTTCATTCCGCAGAAATCCCTCTACACAATCATCTCTAAGAATATGAAAAATTTTGTACATAGATGTACCCTATACTAATGATTTAGATACATATTTTGATTCCTATGCATTATCACTTGTATGGTTGTGGATATTTTGTATATAGGTACAAGGACCATGTGCTGATGATTTTATGTTGTTTGGATCATGATGTTCCTTTTTCTAATTTTGTGTAGAATATATATTAGTTAGAAATTCATGATGGTATGATGGAGTATGGGCGGTATTTGGACTGGTCACCCATTCAAGAAACATGGTGCATGTGTTTTGTCATCCTTTGGCTAAATTTTAGCATTATGTTTGGCCTATCATGGGAAGGAGCATGGCTATAACCAGTTCAATGCTGGAACTTAATGTCAGATAATGAAATGCAATTAATCATAGTCATACATAATTAAATTGAATTTTGTATAATTATAAGAGCGGCGAAGAAGGGAGGCATTTGGACTAGTCAATCATGTGTGAAACGTGGTGTGTCAGCCATGGGTTGACATACAATTTGTATGGTTTCTAGTCATAGGTAAAAGCATGGCATGTATTTGGCCTACCGTAGGCTGGAGCATGGTTGTAATAACTAGTCCAATGTTGAAATCAAATTAAGCTACTAAATTATGTTTAATTATAAGTAAATTAAATTTTTGCATTACTATAAGATTGGAGAGAAGAGGAGGCATATGGACTGGTCAACAAGTGTGAAACATGGTATATATAATATCAGCTATGATTGAAATATGGTATTCTAGTTGCTAGCCACATGTAGAAATGTGGTTTGTATGTTTGTCGTGCCATGGAGTTTGTGCGGGACTATTCCAATACTGGGTGATAATGTTGTCAAAACTTGCTTGTGTTAACTAATTAATGATATGTAATCTCAGTAAATTATTGAATGGAATTGCTGATTGGTTGATATATGATGTGTATAAAAAGATTGTGGTGATTTATGACATGTATCTTGATACTTTGGCTATAGTGATATGTATGCAATTAAGTTGTTATACGGTTAAAACATGATGCGGATGCTGGTATGGCTTATATGTGTATTCTATAAAATAACTACTAGATCCATTATGTAGTACTTAATTATTAGGTTGTTGATGTATGAATCTTACTATTTTTCTATAAGCATTATATTTGTTAAAAGATGTTTTCATATTCACGTTGATATGCATACATAGAGGATTCTAACTAGGTTGTAAATCTCATATCTCTTGTTACATTTTTTATCGAGAATTGCAAGATGTGTAATCTTGATTAAAATGGGCATGGAGTTCAAGTGATGAAATTGTTTCTTAGTTAGTTTATTTTCCGATACTAAGGAATATTTAAAAATTTTGTAATTGAACAAGTTTGATTATTTAATTATAATAGATTTATTTAGTTGAAATATTTGGCTATAAACTATTGATTTAAATTTTTTGAGTTATTAGAAACTTTATTCGTCTTATAAGTCTTGCATGTTCTTTAGGATATTATTTTAGGGTTCATGCGGCCATGTTATGTGCCGACCCAAGTGATGGGTGAGGTACATGATGGGCAATGTTATAATGGGTTTCCTCTCCTCCACTTGAAAGTTTGGGATTACCATACCGGGGAAAAGAGAAACAATCACAACCTAGAGAGGGTGCTAGCTGACTTCCATGGCATTATCCTTTCCTCTTAAAATTTCTGCATTCAGGTGTAAAATACCATTATATAGTTTGAGGGTTGAGATTTATCCTTCATACAAGATATTGTGAAAAAATAGTGTGGCTTATATGGTTAGAGAGAAATGAAAGAATTTTTTTTGACATGAAGCATTCTATGTTAGAAGTTCTCAACAACAAATTTTCTAATCCTCCATCAAAGTCATTTACAGAATCTCTTTTTGGACTTCTTAATATCTAATATGTTTGCACATCTTACATTTCCATTTTTTTCTTCCTCTCCTGCTTTTCTCTTCACTCTTGAATTTCCTTCTTCTTTCTTGTAATTTTTTCAAGCCTAACTTAAGCTCATAAAAAGCTCCAACAGCCAAGGTAAAACCTGCCTCCAGCATAGACATGGAAGCCTAAGCCTTCGCTGAATCCGGCAAATCCTATTGACAGCCGAAAGTAATTGTATTGGACAAGTTTCTGTCCACTTGCATGATCTGTCTTTAGCCTTGTGATTGCTGTCGCACTTGCGTGTTTTGTTTCAACTACATTTTCACTGCATGCTCTTCTTTTATGTATAATATTCGGCTTATAATTAAATAAGTTGTTGGACTACAAAGTTCAACCCAAAGCTCCATTATACGCTATATTTAGCCCGAGGTCATCCTCAAAAGAGCTGACGCTAAATTTCTGGCTCATCTAGATCCTCCTCCTCCTCCTCTCCCTCCTTATGAAAACCAAAATTTGTTCGGCCTTAGGTTTTAGTTGTTTTGCTACTCCAGAGCCACCCAAGGTGTAACACCTTTTCTATCCAATTATTTTCAATTTTTATTTCATCCTCACCTCTTATAACTGAGTCTCCCGCCCCAAAACCTTCATAGAAAACCAGCTCAAGGGATGTCAGCCACCATGTCATTTGATAGTTTGCATGATGTCCAACTTATCTATATATAGACCTGATAAAATTGGCAACCATAGAGGAAACTATGGATTAACAAGTATACTATATATAATTATGCATGCACTCTATAGGACTAAACATATGCCCTCATGGGTTCTCACTTGTTCCTCAATTTAAATACCGGATGTCCTCGTGAGGCTGAGGGTCCAAATTTAATTATAAATAGTACAATTCCAATAACAAATAATAATTAGTACGTAGTCAACTTAAACAGACATGTGCTGCAGTGTCTTCTAGTTGACATAGACTGTGAGTTGGATTTGCTCTAATGTACTATTTGCCACATCTTAAAACCTCATCCAAAAAAACTAGTTAGAATGTATTATTAGGGTTGCTTGGCTTTATATAGATATTAAAAATCTATTCAATGGATTGCTAAGATGAGACTAAACACATGCCTGCACAGGTCTTTACTATTATCGCTGAGAAAATGCTTTCCTAACTGAGCTAGATGAAGGGAAAAAAATGATGATCATTGCTTAAAGTTACAAGGCAAATATAGAGACCACATGTCACGCCCCGGACCCGGACCCGGATCCGTGACACGGCCGTGCTATTGCCGACTACCGCCCACAATAGCACGTAGCCTCATGCCTGGGTAACAGGGTAGTCAAACCAACCAAATCTTTTCATATGAAAGCATTCTTAGTACAACATGCTGGTCAGTACCCAAATACAGAGCTTCTATGTAGTTTATGTACACAAAAGTATACTTGCTTTACCCCAAAAGAAAGAAACCCTGATACCAAATTAACGTGTCTCTGGCAGCTATCAGTGATGAGGATCTGAAAGAAAAAGTAAATGAACGGAAATGAGCTACACGGCTCAGTAAGTAATCATACATAATCTTACCGGATCGAACATAATGGTAACCATGTTTATGCAGGGTTTGAGAAGCTGACATGCGTATTATCTCACAATTTATCATGGCAAAATATGTATGCTTGGAAAACAAAGCAGTATTTTCAGTCAAACAGAATTTTCATAAAACATAAGAATTCATGCGATTAGCATCATTTAAAGGAGATAGCGGTTTTAGCAAAATACAACATTTCATAAGGATATATTCAAAAACCCGTTGTAAAACAATGTATGCTTTGGCCAGGCACGTTCATAAATGTCACGGCCCGCCTGCGCAGGGCACGTGACTATCGGGCCCACATGAGGGGGAAACACGGGGCTCCCCTGCCAGATGTTGGCCGGTTCCGGGGCTTCACGCAAGCGTCCTTCACCCCTCACCGATTTTGCTTCTCCCCAAAACGCATCTGCAGGATTTGGAAACACCCGCCTCATATACCCAGGCTCTGAAATGAGCCTCATGATCATGCTTCAAATATCATTTTCATAAAGTATGCATATGAAACCGTGCCCCCGGCATGCCGTGGTCCATTCTCTCGGATGCTACTGCGAAGTCCATTCGGCCACTGGCGGGGCCAGCTAGTCATTCTCGGCCACTAGCAAGGCCAGCTTAGTCATTCTCGGCCACTTGCAAGGCCAGCTCAGTTGCATTCGATCAGTAGCATCTTTGAGCCCATTATAGTGCCTCTTGGCTAGATAGTATTTCATTATACCAACTTGCATGCATGATTAAAATATCAGCATAATCATGGCGCATACATGGCCATAGTTTATGAGATCATGCAAGTTACTTATCCATCATAAAATATCATGCATGAATAACACTTTAAAAACTTAACAAACATAGTAACATGATCCACAATAAGATTAAAATAGATTACTTACTTTCTTCACAAATCATGTATACAATTCAAATTGTATGAAAAACACTGGTTCATCTTATAAAACGTAATACAAGATCTACGATAAGATTAAGACAGATTACTTACATCATTTCGCTTTCCAAATTGCTCAAGTCCAGGTGACAAATCCTTAATCACCTAAAATAACATCATAGGGATTACATTATTCCCCATTTATTTATTATAAAATTTCTTAGTTCATCATACTATGAAATCACTTGCTTGGATCTCATCCAAGGATTTAGCCCAAGTCCAATTTGAAGCCTTTGGGGTTCGATTTAAAACCATATTGGGTCCACATGGGTTGATTGGGTTTTTAATTAAAGGATGGGGCCTCGTTTATAATTGGGTCCAACCTTTTCTAGCCAATTGGGTCCTCTGATTTGGTCAATGTGGCTCATTTGGGCCTGAGTCAGGGTTAGCCCAAGATCAATTCAATCTTCTGTCAGTTGAATTGGGCTTGAATTGGGCCTGATTCACAATCAATTAGGTCTGCTGAGACCAACTCAGCTTAATTGGGTTCGGACCCATTTCTATTTAACTTAAATTAGCTTGGATTTTACCCAATTTATAGTTTGGGCTCATCCAGACTTAGCCCAATCTGATTGAGCTCAGATTTAGACTTAGCCCAGTCTAATTGGGCTTGGGTTAGTCAAATTTGGCTAAACCCATTTCATTTTTTTTTCTCTTTTTCTTTTTTTCTTTTTCTTTCCCTTTTTTTTTCTTTTCTTCTCTTCTCCTTTTTCTTTTCTTCTCCTTCCCGAAGCTTCCTCTCCTCCCTTCTTCTTTCATCCCGATCTCCCCTTCCTCTTCTCCTCTACTCTCCGGCGAAGAGAGGACGACGGTCTCCTCCTCGCTTCTCCGACGAAGGGAGGACGGCGAGCGGAAGGGGGGACGGCGAGCGGAAGGGGGGCCGGGCCACGACCGGCGGCGTCCCCGGCCGAGCCTGCATCGCTCTCGGCCGCACCTGCGGCGACGGTGCTCGTGGCCGAAGCCGGCGGCCGCCGCACACGACGACGAGGATGAGTCCCCTCTTCCTCTCTTCTTTTTCTTCTTCAACCTTCCTTCTCAACCCTCTCATTCTTTCTTCTTCTCCCTTCTCCTCCCTTTCTTCTCTCTCCCGAAGGCTCTCCCGAACCCTTTTTCCACTCTAATCTCCTCCCCTTCCCATCACAAGGAAGAAGATGAGGGGGCTCGGGAGAGGCCGAGCTTGGGGTCACGCCACGGCCGGCGGCGCCCGCGGCTGATTCCAGCGGCCAATGGGCTCGTTCATGGCCGTGCTCGCAGCCAGTCTGCGGCCTGTACCTGTGGCCGAGCCGAGACCAGCAGCGTTCACGCCATCGGCGACGTCCTTGGCCGCGCATGGGTAACCCCCTCCCCCTTCATCTTCTTTGCTTTCATTCTTTCTTTATTATCCTAAATAAATAAGGAGGAGAGAAGGCAGGAGGCTTACCTAGCTTTCGGGGGGGGGGGGGGGGGAGTACCACGAGCATCTTCTCCGGCGACGGATGTGGGTTTGGCAACCCCTCTCTCAGATAGAAGAGGAAGGAAGGAGGAAGGGGTGCAGCGAGAGGGAGAGAGCTCTAGGAATAAAATATCAGGTCTTTAGCTGGGGTGAGGTGTCACCCCCAGCTTCCTCCTTATGAAGGGCTTAATAGCTGGATCTTCCCCTGATCCGCACCTGGCCCTTGTCAAATCCATGCATAAAACATGAGGTGGCAGCCATCAAACGGGCTGCCAACCATGGGCCCAGTTAGCCTATTAGATGTCATGGCCCAATGCTCGAATATGGGCCCAAAAAGGCGTATTGGGCCCAGTTGATTTTTGGGCCCAGGTATTACATTCTTCCCCCCTTAAATAAATTTCGTCCTCGAAATTAATCATGCTTAGAGCTTCAAACTTCGAAAGTATGTCATAATCATATCATTCTCGAGCTCCTAAACAGTCTCCCTCTTAAAGGGCTTGCTCATAAGATTTTGGAAAAATCAAGGCATCTCAAAACTTGACCCCTTTTCATCTATGATACGTAGGAGTTCTTTTGATCTCTTCCAAAACAAGACCTGTCTTCCTACCTTAGATTTTAAATACTATAATCCTTGGCCCAAGAAATTAATTGCTTTCGATTAAGTCCACACAAGGATCGTAATTGGCTTAACAGAAATAGGTGAGAGCATTAGCATCAAATACTTTTCATAATCTATAATCTTCTTTCTTCTCTTAACCTTGCCTATAATTTAATGATCAACTTTTATCCTAACAAAACTTCAAACCCCTTTCAGATAGGTAGATCAAAATATCATAGCTAGGAGTAGGGAACATTCCAGATCTAAGTCCAACTAAGGAACCATCAATCCGTTAATACTAAATTTAAGATGCTCAAAATCTCCCAGGAATTGCCAACAATAGAAAAACTCACTGGTGAAATTATATAGCTATCTCCAGATTATTCATAGAATCAACAACACTTTTCTCCATTAGAAATCTAATTCAATTTTTTTTTAATAATTCTATTTATCAATACAGCGACATCCAAAAAAATCAGAACATTCTCCTTTTATTTATCAAGAAAAATCCTACTACTCAAGAAAACAGATTAAAACTTTCCGAATTAAAGGATTCGCACTTCTAACCAACTTAGGTAAATAATTCAGACCACTATGTTTTCGCTGCGCGCTCTGATTCAAAACATCACAATCCTTTGAATTCACTAATAACTTTTGAACAACATACTACTTGTCTACAAACAGGACTATTCAATACCTCATGGATATTTGCACTACAAATCTTTCCTCCATCTAGATCGAATTTTACTTAGCTAGAACTTCTTTTTATTTTTCCATGAGCGAGCAAAGAAAGGGTATCCCAACATGAGATCCCCTTAAACAAGTGACAAACATTTTAAACGAATTTTACATTTCCAGCAACTTCAGCCATAAAAATGAGCCTTCTTTTCTAATAAGAGAACTCTCAAGTCATCTTAGAACATCTTAAGCTCAGAATTATGTAAACTTCTAGAAATTGTTTCTCAATATCCTAATCTTATATTAGGTATCTTTAAATTGCATGAACAATAATCTGCCCTACTTTAGCATTGCTAGAAGGTGATTCTGGATCTCACATCTCCGTTAAAAGAAAAGGATGTATACTTTTGTTGTAAGATCTCTATTTAAAAATCTTCTTCTTTTGTACTCTTTCCACTAGACGATGATACGTGGAATTATCATCCATAACTTTCACCTTCCTCATGAAACAATTTAAACTTGCTTCTTAGTGATAAATGAAAGCATTTAATAATTGCCCCTCTATTAGAGATGAAATAATTTATTTCAAATCTTAGAAGCAGGATCACAAAATACAAACTCCTGAAACATCATGTGCTACTGGGCATGTTCCCATATCAACTCTATTGCTGATTCCACTCGCATTTCTTAATGACCCCATGTCATCATCAATCTCTTCTCTCTTTTTTTTTGTCAAAACATCAACTAATATTTGTTTAATTGATTTATCACAGGATCACAAACTAATGCACTTTATCCATTGTGGAACATTTGAGCCTAAAATATTCTTCAACATTGAAAATTATTCTCAGAATTTACTAAATGATTTCCAATCAAAATATTAATCTTGCATTATAATTTGCAAAGATCTAATATTTCACATTCCAAGTAAACAAGGAGAAACTCTTAAATCTCATTCTCAAATATACTTTCTTTCTATATAATAGTTTTATGCATAATTGTCATACAAATTTCATCCTCGAAGAATATAAAACCTTTCCTTGTCCAAGCCTTAAACAACTTATGAATAAACCCTATCTTGCCATCAAAATAATTAACTTCAAACTAGAAGTATCATCCACAGTACCCAGTATCAAGTTAAACTTCCAATATCACCTATATACTGATACATAAATAATCACAATGTACTTTAATATTCCATGGCTAGTACTCCACTTAACATCAGTCAAAATCTAATTTAATCATAATCCAAATACAAATTACTCCTTCGAGAAATCTACAAAATAACTTATTCTTATTTTGGCATGGCTCGTTAGCATTCTGATTCAAAACACCAAAATCCTTAGTATTCTTAAATCTTAAACTCTGATATCATACCTGTCACAATCATGCCCCTAGAATGGCTTTGTATTAGCCCTAACTTCTTTCTTTTTGTTGCTCATTATCACCTATCAAAATATTTGTGTCAAGCAATTTTCGTGATTGACCGATGATATGACCAATAAAATCTTTTCTTTACTTTCAGTTATGCGACTAAATGAGACTTAACTGCCCATTCCCTTATTAAAACTTAAAATTTTTACTCATGGTTAACCTATTGCTCTGATACCACAAGATGTCACACCCCGGACCCGGATCCGTGACACGGCCGTGCTATTGCCGACTACCGCCCACAATAGCATGTAGCCTCATGCCTGGGTAACAGGGTAGTCAAACCAACCAAATCTTTTCATATGAAAGCATTCTTAGTACAACATGCTGGTCAGTACCCAAATACAGAGCTTCTATGTAGTTTATGTACACAAAAGTATACTTGCTTTACCCCAAAAGAAAGAAACCCTGATACCAAATTAACGTGTCTCTGGCAGCTATCAGTGATGAGGATCTGAAAGAAAAAGTAAATGAACGGAAATGAGCTACACGGCTCAGTAAGTAATCATACATAATCTTACCGGATCGAACATAATGGTAACCATGTTTATGCAGGGTTTGAGAAGCTGACATGCGTATTATCTCACAATTTATCATGGCAAAATATGTATGCTTGGAAAACAAAGCAGTATTTTCAGTCAAACAGAATTTTCATAAAACATAAGAATTCATGCGATTAGCATCATTTAAAGGAGATAGCGGTTTTAGCAAAATACAACATTTCATAAGGATATATTCAAAAACCCGTTGTAAAATAATGTATGCTTTGGCCAGGCACGTTCATAAATGTCACGGCCTGCCTGCGCAGGGCACGTGACTATCGGGCCCACATGAGGGGAAAACACGGGGCTCCCCTGCCAGATGTTGGCCGGTTCCGGGGCTTCACGCAAGCGTCCTTCACCCCTCACCGATTTTGCTTCTCCCCAAAATGCATCTGCAGGATTTGGAAACACCCGCCTCATATACCCAGGCTCTGAAATGAGCCTCATGATCATGCTTCAAATATCATTTTCATAAAGTATGCATATGAAACCGTGCCCCCGGCATGCCGTGGTCCATTCTCTCGGATGCTACTGCGAAGTCCATTCGGCCACTGGCGGGGCCAGCTAGTCATTCTCGGCCACTAGCAAGGCCAGCTTAGTCATTCTCGGCCACTTGCAAGGCCAGCTCAGTTGCATTCGATCAGTAGCATCTTTGAGCCCATTATAGTGCCTCTTGGCTAGATAGTATTTCATTATACCAACTTGCATGCATGATTAAAATATCAGCATAATCATGGCGCATACATGGCCATAGTTTATGAGATCATGCAAGTTACTTATCCATCATAAAATATCATGCATGAATAACACTTTAAAAACTTAACAAACATAGTAACATGATCCACAATAAGATTAAAATAGATTACTTACTTTCTTCACAAATCATGTATACAATTCAAATTGTATGAAAAACACTGGTTCATCTTATAAAATGTAATACAAGATCTACGATAAGATTAAGACAGATTACTTACATCATTTCGCTTTCCAAATTGCTCAAGTCCAGGTGACAAATCCTTAATCACCTAAAATAACATCATAGGGATTACATTATTCCCCATTTATTTATTATAAAATTTCTTAGTTCATCATACTATGAACTCACTTGCTTGGATCTCATCCAAGGATTTAGCCCAAGTCCAATTTGAAGCCTTTGGGGTTCGATTTAAAACCAGATTGGGTCCACATGGGTTGATTGGGTTTTTAATTAAAGAATGGGGCCTCGTTTATAATTGGGTCCAACCTTTTCTAGCCAATTGGGTCCTCTGATTTGGTCAATGTGGCTCATTTGGGTCTGAGTCAGGGTTAGCCCAAGATCAATTCAATCTTCTGTCAGTTGAATTGGGCTTGAATTGGGCCTGATTCACAATCAATTAGGTCTGCTGAGACCAACTCAGCTTAATTGGGTTCGGACCCATTTCTATTTAACTTAAATTAGCTTGGATTTTACCCAAGTTATAGTTTGAGCTCATCCAGACTTAGCCCAATCTGATTGAGCTCAGATTTAGACTTAGCCCAGTCTAATTGGGCTTGGGTTAGTCAAATTTGGCTAAACCCATTTTATTTTTTTTTCTCTTTTTCTTTTTTTCTTTTTCTTTCCCTTTTTTTTTTCTTTTCTTCTCTTCTCCTTTTTCTTTTCTTCTCCTTCCCGAAGCTTCCTCTCCTCCCTTCTTCTTTCATCCCGATCTCCCCTTCCTCTTCTCCTCTACTCTCCGGCGAAGAGAGGACGACGGTCTCCTCCTCGCTTCTCCGACGAAGGGAGGACGGCGAGCGGAAGGGGGGACGGCGAGCGGAAGGGGGGCCGGGCCACGACCGGCGGCGTCCCCGGCCGAGCCTGCATCGCTCTCGGCCGCACCTGCGGCGACGGTGCTCATGGCCGAAGCCGGCGGCCGCCGCACACGACGACGAGGATGAATCCCCTCTTCCTCTCTTCTTTTTCTTCTTCAACCTTCCTTCTCAACCCTCTCATTCTTTCTTCTTCTCCCTTCTCCTCCCTTTCTTCTCTCTCCCGAAGGCTCTCCCGAACCCTTTTTCCACTCTAATCTCCTCCCCTTCCCATCACAAGGAAGAAGATGAGGGGGCTCGGGAGAGGCCGAGCTTGGGGTCACGCCACGGCCGGCGGCGCCCGCGGCTGATTCCAGCGGCCAATGGGCTCGTTCATGGCCGTGCTCGCAGCCAGTCTGCGGCCTGTACCTGTGGCCGAGCCGAGACCAGCAGCGTTCACGCCATCAGCGACGTCCTTGGCCGCGCATGGGTAACCCCCTCCCCCTTCATCTTCTTTGCTTTCATTCTTTCTTTATTATCCTAAATAAATAAGGAGGAGAGAAGGCAGGAGGCTTACCTAGCTTTCGGGGGGGGGGGAGTACCACGAGCATCTTCTCCGGCGACGGATGTGGGTTTGGCAACCCCTCTCTCAGATAGAAGAGGAAGGAAGGAGGAAGGGGTGCAGCGAGAGGGAGAGAGCTCTAGGAATAAAATATCAGGTCTTTAGCTGGGGTGAGGTGTCACCCCCAGCTTCCTCCTTATAAAGGGCTTAATAGCTGGGTCTTCCCCTGATCCGCACCTGGCCCTTGTCAAATCCATGCATAAAACATGAGGTGGCAGCCATCAAACGGGCTGCCAATCATGGGCCCAGTTAGCCTATTAGATGTCATGGCCCAATGCTCGAATATGGGCCCAAAAAGGCGTATTGGGCCCAGTTGATTTTTGGGCCCAGGTATTACACCACAAAGACAAAAAATAGGAATCAAAACATCCCACAAACTCTCTCATTTTGGCACATGCACTTTTTCCGGTTGATGCTAAAGTTGTAAAGGGTAAAGTTGATGCTAAAGCAAGCATTGGAAGGGTAATGCTTACAAGGTAAATTGTGGGGAACAAATTCTTTGGATCCAACACTTAACCAGGAGATGATGACAGCCCTTGGTTAGTGCCATCACACGGTACGTCACTCAGCGTATCAAGAGGAGTATTTATTGTAGTGCAAATTAAACACCATCGTACATCACTGTCGTACACATTGGATGATTAGCACCATCGATTCTGTGGGCCTCAAAGATGCTCTGAAGATAAAAAAGAAGAGTCTCATTCATGAAATAGTTGGTTTGGCACCATGGCCAAGAGTGACAGACCCTGTGCATGCACAGAGTGATTGGGCCAGCCCATTGGAAACTAAATGAGAGGTAACATCTACATTATTCGGCAACTTGGTTACTTGCTCCAAATTAGTCCACGACTTCTAGAAAACCTAGTCTCGTTGGTATGCCATACAATCTTGAACTTTCACTCTATTTTTGAACGATTCTCCCAAAAAAGACATCATTATTCCACAAAGTATAAAACTAATGATTTTAACCACACTAATTTGGCACCAAACCAAGTTCCGAGACACTTGTGCTTAATGCAAGATGGTTAAGTACTTGATGGCCGGTTATGACTCCCAACATTCAACAGTAGTTGATGGCTGGCTTTAATCTCATCTAAAAACTCCTAGATCAACATAGTAAGGGCACCAATTTTATTAATGAAAAGTTCGAGCTGCCACATGGCATTAGAAGATTGGTATGGTAGTAGAAAATTTCTACAACTAGGATTATAAAGAATTGACTCCCAAATGTCACAACAGAACTTCTACAATCTATTGATATATGTTAATAAAGTCTTTCAAGTCTTTCTTAAGTTTTTGTTTTTTTTTGTTTTTTCCAATTTAAATTCAACCATCTCTACATATTGATATGGGCCAAGTTGTGCAACTAATTCAAAGTTTTAACGTCCGTGATTTAGGAATATTTTGCGCGATCAGAATTGTGAAAAATTTATTCTCTTTTATCTGTTGGGCCATCCCTCATGAGGAGAACAGCGCATTACTCATTGGGCTAGTTACGGGGTACGGAGAGGGCCTCAACCAAAGCCCACTCCAGAATTTTGGTAATTTTCTTATAGAAGAGAGGAGAGACGTAGGACTCGTTGGGATTAGGGATATTAGGACATCCGGGAGAAACCTCTCTATTCTGTTAAGAGTGAGCTTCCTTTGGTGAAGGAAACTCTTGATGCCTCATTGCTTTGGAAGATGATTTCTTTGAATGCGGCGGCTAGAAACTTAGGACTTTTGAAGCTCCATCCTCAAATCCTAGTTTGGAGCTCTTCCCATCCCTAAATCAGCATTCTTTAGGGCCTGTTTGGAAGATAAGCTGAAAATCGTATGGAATTTATAGATTGGACCAGTACAACCAAAAAATTCATAGGATTACAGGCCGAACTAGACTTATATTCATTAATATTCATGAGAAGCATTCGAGTAGGCCTAAATCCTATAGGGAGAAAAAAAAATCTGAATATAGGCCTAGCCCAGTCTCTAAACCTATGATTTTGCTTGTTATAATGGCCTAACCACGAATTCCATAAGAATTTCAATCCAATCATCCAAATATGTTCTAAGAGTTTTGAGAATTCTATGCAGGTAAGTCCACTCCGATCTCTTGTATAATGAAATCCATGTTGTTTTTTCAGGAGATTTATTATTTATTCCAAGAGAAGTTGTTTCTTGATACCTATTAACCTCTAGGTGTGCCCTAGATAGGATTGTAATTCAAGAAAGTTGTTCTCTTGAGCCTGTGAGCCTTGGCTTCGCCGACAAGAACTTTGTAATCTCATTATTTGGAGATAGTGGAAAGTAAATGCCGAGATGGTATCGTGATTCTTCCCATTGGGATTTTCCATGTAAGAAAATGGCATCAAGTTTCTTCATTGCTGGGGATTGATCAGCTATATGATCTATCTTGCATTCCTGTTATTCACACATCGAAGGGAAAGAAAAGATCTACTACTACTGTTTAAAATGGTTTTTGATGGTATCCACGGCATTGATTTAGCAACATTTTCAAAAAAAAAAAGAAGAAATCCAGGAATAAAACTTTGCCCAGCACTTATGATAAATAAAAAAATGTTGAGCATAAATTTATAAATATTCTTATTTTTTCTAACAATAAATCAGAAATACATTTCCAAAGTATGATTAGCCGACATCAAATAAAAATGCTGGCTAAAAATATATATATATATAATAATTCCAGCTAATCTTAAATAAAACTCGCGATATCTCTCATCTTTTTGATCTTCCATCTCCTACCTTTAACATTTTAAAATTTACTTATAACTTAATCTAATTAAAAATTAATAAATCAGCTACGCGGATGTTGTTGCTATTTCTTCAATCTATCCCCTACATGCTCTCAGATGGCCTCATGGTATTGGCCTCTTGCTGCCATCAGTAAACGGCCCACAAACCATCCCACATTGCGCAGACCATCTCCTTGTCACATTCTGAACTTATAGCACAACAAACGCGGCATGCCTGCAAAACGAACCATACAAATATTCAAAGCTATCTAAACAATAAATCAAATCATTTTATAATAATTTTAAATCAATAACAAAATGACCTCAATTTTTGAGAATTAATGTAACAAAAATTATATAAATCATTTTCATCAACAAATAGACCAAGATAATCAAAGTCATAAAATTTAAAAAATATTATTAATTCAATCCAAATAAAAGTCTCGAAATTTAGGCTAAACTAATAAGAAGACCCGTTGACATGAGTGACCAAGGCAACTTAGATATACTACATATTCCATGCAATCTAGCTTGCTCCCTAAAGTCCCACAACCAATCATAAATTAGAATCAAAAATAGAGAAAAAGAAGAATAATGAGCTCCACCCGCTTAGTAAGCAACATAACACTTAAAAGTGAGGTCTAAGTATGCCAAATAAATAATTAATTAATAGAAATTCAAAACATAATATTTGATTGGGACAAAATTAGATCTATATATATATATATATGTTTTCTTTTCAATATTTATTTTTTATAAACTGATATTAAACCTAACATCAAGCTATAGCCATATGACGTAGCAGCATAGATTAGATAACGGATACAAAATGCACCACTAGATAATAGATAGCAGATTCTACTATTCTAATCACCAGTAGCTTTATGTTGAAACTTATTTATTTGATTATAATTTGACAGGGCTAATGAATAATCCACATTAGAAAATTCAGCACATGTATATATATAAACACAAACAACAATTTTACAACTACCTAGTCAAATTTTCCAAATCAAATTTATAAAAATATCAAAATACATATCATATTTTAAAATAATCATGACGGCAATAATAACTTGTTTGATCCATATTATTAAAGGAAAGACAAAAATCATAAAACAAATTTAATAAACTAATTGTAATTTCAAAAGATTATTACTTCTCATAAATTTTGAAGGAAAACACTCTGAAGTGTTATATTACTTACCTTTTTTCATTTCAAAATTCTACTGCAGTTAGACAAGTTAGCTTCATCTATTTAATGTCATTAAAATCTAATTAATTTATTATCAAGATTTTAAAAGTTTCACAAAATAGAAAACCACAAAGAGCTCAAACAGGTTAAGATTGAGTGAAACTATCCAGCTTGCTTGCGGTGCGAATGGAGTGTGGCTTCATGCTTGAAATAGGGTATATCAAGGGTAGGCCAGCCAAGCGACAATGCTCGATGGTCTGGTTCAGTCAATCAAGGTAATTTGATCTCATAAAACTACGAAACAAAAATCAGGCAAGGAAACAGACAACAAAACAACAATTAATGATGGTGGAGTCTAACAATGCCAGACATGGGCCGAGGAGGGGCCAAACACACTATCTGCCCACCAAGGGAGTTCAAGACCTTTATTGACATCAATGGAGGTTGAAGAGAAAGAAACCTCTAGGGTTACTCATTATCTAGGAAGAGGAAGAGATCTGAAGAGAGAGAGAAAGGAAGAGAGAGGACGGAGAGGAAGAGAGGGGATAAAAGAGAAAGAAAAATAAAGAAGAAGAAGAAGAAGAGGAGAAGGAGGACCACAGCCAATTGGTTGGGTGGTGATCAACAGTTGGAGGATTAACGATAGGGAGCTACTGGCGATGGCAGCATGACAGTCGATGATGAAAAAATAAGAAAAAATAGTAGAGAAAATAGGTGTTTCAGCCCCATTCATGCATTGCCGGTGGATGGGCTCCGGCGATGGCCATGAGCCATTGCATAGGAATGGGTCAAGAACTCCAGCAACAAAAATCAAGGGCTCTAGAAAAAGAAGAAAAAGGTTTGGCCTTCAGATCTAAAAATAGGGGATAGAATAGAGTAGTTTTCCCTTTACTTATTCTAAAGGAATCTTGGCCGGTGGTGGAGACTTTTAGCAAGAGAGTTGGAGAAAAGTGATTAGCGGACTTACCTTAGATTCCTGTGAGGGCTTAGTTGCGATCTCCAGTGAGCACAATGAACCTAATCAATGACTTCCAAGAGGAGAAGGGAGAAAAGGGGGCAATGATGAGTTGCATGATGCGTGAAGCTCTTAAGCAAGCATGGCGGCTAGGGTTTCTTAACCGCTGAGTGCTTTTGGTAGTCTGACTCCCATAGGGATCGAAGGAGGAAGGGAGTCCTATTCTATGTGGAGAATTCTTAAAGCCATTCGATCAGGTTCGTGCATCTCAAAACCAAGCCGGTCAACAGATTATGCCTGATTCAAGCAATAGGCGGGCCAAAAAAGGGCTAAGCCTTACATTTGCCCCCCTAATAAAAATTTATCCTCGAAATTTACATGGTTAGGCTTCTGAACTTTGAAGATACTTACTCTCATCTCATCATCGAGATCTCAGATAGTCTCTCTCATAAAATGATTGCTCTTCAAAAAAAACTTGACATAAAGAATGAGGTGTCATCTTGAAACTTACACTTTCTATCCATAATATGTATCGAATTCTATTGACTTTACCTAAATAATACTAACATCCTGATCCTAGATCAGAATTCACAATTCTTTTCCCATGACATCAAATAATCCACATAGAATCATAAAAGACTCAGATGTATTATCAACAAAAGCAAGTGAATGGTTGATCATGGGACACTCTTCATGATCTATTATGTTCTTTCTCTACTTAACCTCCTTTATCATTGGTTAATCTCAACTCTTTCAATTAGATATGGTATTTTATGCTGAAGGAGTAAGAACCTAGAACTACATGAAAAGATACATACGTCCAAAATAGTCCATGACCGAGCTCAACTAAGGACCCAACAATCTATGAACCCTAAATTGAAGATGTCCAAACTTTTCTTAGTAATAGGACCATCAAAGTAATAACACAAGCACATCCAGTATAGCCTAAGAATCCACAACCTTTTCAAGATTAACCTTCTAACAAAATTTCTTTTACTAGGAAGACCAAATCAAGTTTTCCATATAGTGCCCTCCAAATCATAGAGTTAATATTTCTGACGAGCTTCAAATAACTTAACTTACTGTATTTTTGCTGCTTAACTCTGATTTAAACCACCAATATTCTTTAGATTCACTAAATGATTTTTGGCCATATTTTGCATTGAAACTAAAAAAACTAGAATTCCTAATATTTGCAATAAAACCCTAGCAAAGCTTTGGATCTCTTTATTCCTAATTTGCCTTGAGTGTAATTATCCTGCCTATCCCCTATAAAGCTTCTTTCACCAAGATCACTAGCATCTCTCAGAAAACCCTCCTATGGTAACTCACATAAGCATTTAAAAACTAATTTCTCTTGGGCTTTCATTAATGGTGGAAAAAGGTCCTTGATTGACTCATAATCCTAAATTTTTAACCTTAAATTTAACATCCCAAACTATCTTTGACCTACCTAAGAAAGATCTTGTAATCAGTCCAAAATAATAATTTAGATTATCAAGAATTCCATCAATATGCACATCTTATAGCTTTACAACAGAACTAACACCATCAATAACAAAATATACCTCTTGTAGTATCTTAAAAATATGTTTCATTATATATGCTAGATTCATGCAGGTTCAAATCCCAAAGGATATCAAATTCAAATGCTATGGAACACTTTCTTAGGTCACATGGCACTTCTTCTTAATGAACCTTAATTTTACAATCTAAATAACAGCAAAAACTGAAAGTACTATCATAGCCTATACCCATATCAACTTTTAGGCTTTCCAAATTTCTTACATAAGAAACAAATTCGCAACATATTATAACCGATCTATGTAACATGCCCCTGACTAACCTTCTTGCACCAACCTTAGGTAAAACCCCATTGATCATGACCTGAAACACAAGTCACTCCACCCTAAAAACTCCCAACCAACTCATTTCTACTATGATTATAGGCATAGTGCAGCGACATTCTGATTTCAAATAAAATAAGACAAGCATCACAAATAATATTCATATAAAATAACACAAAGTTATCAATAAGGAAAAAAATAGAGATGTCTCATTACCTAATTTCTACCAACCCTTAACCTTTTCGATGAATCCTAAAGACCTAGAAACCGTGGCACTGAAACTAATAAATCTATCATGATCTATGGCTATCGCTTGTGATCTTAAAGCTAAGGTCCGATACCATTTAATCTATAGACA
This sequence comes from Phoenix dactylifera, assembly GCF_009389715.1. Lineage (NCBI taxonomy): Eukaryota > Viridiplantae > Streptophyta > Magnoliopsida > Arecales > Arecaceae > Phoenix > Phoenix dactylifera. The sequence continues at coordinate 24,802,134 of NC_052399.1, forward strand.
CAACATGCCTGTAAGATGAATCATATAGATATGCAAGGCTACTTGACAACAAATCTAATCATTTCATAATAATTTTAAATCAATAACAAAATGACTGCAATCCTTGAGAATTAATGTAAAAAAAATTCATAAATCATTTTCATCAATGAATAACCCAAGATAATCAAAATTATAAAATTCCAAGATATTACTAATATTCAATCTAGATAAAAATCTGCAAATATAAGCTAAACTAATAAGAAGACCAGTTGACACGATTGACCAAAATAGCTAAATGCTCCAAGCAATCTAGCATGCACCTCCAAGTCCCGCAACCAATTATAGATCAAAATTTGAAAAATAAAGAAAAAAAATAATGAGCTATACCAACCTAGGAAACAACATAACACTTCAAAGTAGGGGTTTAAGGATACCAAACAAATAATTAATCAAATAGCAATTCAAAACATAATATTGATTGGGAAAAATTAATTCTCGAAGAACATAAATATTTTCTTTTCAAAATTTATCTTTTATATACTGATACTAAATCCAACATCAAGCTATGGCCATATACCTAGTGGCATAGGTCAGATAACAGAAACAACATTCACCAAATACTAGATAACTGATACTAATGTTCTAATCAAGAGAGGGCAAGATTTGTAATTCAAAATTTTCGTGAGTTTGGGAAAGATGAATTTTTCTCAAAAAGATATAACAAACTTGGTTTTTATGCTAGCATTCTAAAAGGTTTTCATTAATGTTGATATATATACTCCTATATGCCATTTGGGAAGTTATTTTTGTAAATGATAATGATATAAGTGTTTATTTGAACTTACTTTTGTATATTGTATGCTTGATCCACTAAGAGTACCAAGATAATTTACCAGGCTATTAGCTCAACTTTCGATTGCTGCCTTTTTTTTTCAGACAGAGAAGTAGCATGGATTGCATTGGGCGATGAGTTGGATAGGTAATATGGTATAGTAGTGATTTTTGAAAGTTAAACAGAAAATTCTAGATATTGTTTAAATGATTTTTGAATTATCAAAGTTCTGTTATCTAAACTTTTATGGTAGAAAGTAGAAATGCTCTAAATGCCACTGTCTATTTCCTATGGTATGGAGAATGTTATTCATGCAATTATAAAATTATTTGGCAAGCCTTGCATGTCTCATAGGGCCAAATCCATATCCAAAAATCATTTAAACAATATCTAGAATTTTTTATGAATCCTGATAGGATATCAACATATCCAAATCCATATTTAATTTTTTTGATGAATGCAAATACGGATATAGATTTTAGTTGGATGTAAAAATTTATATCCATATTTATTTTAAATGGATATGGATACTAATTAGATGCTGAAAGTCTGGATATAAATATAGATATAAGTAAGACAATTAAATTTTATGATCACAAAATCAAAGATTAATTACATGGATGTTAAATCGAGTTAACAACATGTGAAAGTGGTTATATATTTTATTTAAAAATTTATATATGTTGTATAAAATTAGAAAAGATTACAAATCGAATCGAATATTCGAATATGGATAGGGTAGTTGTCTATCCTTATCAATACCTCTTTTTTTTAATGGATATGGATACAGATACAAATATTAGTCGAATGGTCAAATTTTTTTGCAAGTTCGAATATATTTAGATACAAAAACAAATCTGGACAGATATTATCCAGTCCACTTTTACTACTACAATCAAAACTCGATGGATTGTATACTTCGTCAGAGGAACGAGCCATTTATTGTTTGAGTAAACTGATGAGTAATTAGGGTCACAAATATAAATTTGTATATAGTTGGAACATTCAAACTGAAATCCCTAATTAATATTCTAAGTAACTTGCACACATCTTGTAGCATAAGCCTAGACAAATTCTCTGATTTTCTTTTTCTTTTTTCCTCTTCCTTTTGCAAAAGCTTCTGGATGGAATTATCCCACAAAGCTTTTTCTATAGTATCAGTCCAAAGAAGCGCACTAGCTCGAAATGTGTCACATCAGTAAGTGACAGAATGAGTGCCATTTTTATCTCAAACTACCACTATTTGCCACGAAGCTAGACGGTTACATACGATGAAGCAGGTTAGGAAATGGAACCTTTCTTGCGACCACCAAGTTATAATATCGCATTTGTGAAGTAGGCGTTCCTATGATTGTTGAGACATACCTTTTGTACCACCGTCAGCACCTACCATGAAGTGAACTGGAAGGTCCTTCGGCTACTAGTGGAAGAAGGTCCGTCGGCTCCTAGTGGAGGGTGAAGAAGCTCCCATCCAAGCTATATTTATGCTTACTACCTTTTCAAGCGGTAGGCACGGAATGGAACCTGGCACTTGTTGTTTGCCGGGCACCACGGGAGGCTCAACCCGAGGGTCAGGCCCCTCCTGGTGCGCGAGGCATCTTGACGATATTTTTTCATCAGCTCGCACTTTTTTGTGCCATTTGAAGCACCCACTCGTGCAAGAAAATCCTTTAAAAGAAAGGCTTGGCTGCTAATCATTATCATGGAATAACCCCTTCTGTCCTTATCACATGGAGAGATTAGTAGACGGGGAATAAGAAAAAGCCGGACCGTACCCACATGCCATCTCTTCGTTTCCTCCAAAGAGCCATTTCTCCTGATTGGACATCATCCACAAAAACAAACTTAAGAACCCAACATCACTAACAGAAACATATACACATATATAATGCCACTTTGACGAATGCTGTGGCGTTTCGCGTCCCGTGGCCATGAGAGCTGTAGCTTGGAGAATACTGCCCACCTCCATGAGGCTATGGAGCACCCGGCAACTTGGTCATTGTAGTCAACACAAGTCTTCATCTCTTGGGCACTCGACCCCAAGTTCTCCTCACTTGCACTACCTAGTGAAACACGACAACCTTACCAATACTGTTGCATAGTATGACTGACACTGTTGCGGCACTAACAGAATCGCGCACCAACAGACAGCTAGTGACTGAAACAATGAAAATGCCAGAAGTCAGCTTTGTAACTTTTCCTGGTTTCATATTCATGTTATCAAGGCATTCGTCTGATCTCTCTCAAGTATTGAACCCATGGAATCGTCACAGCTCAACTCGCTAATAACCAAAACATTGCTATATGTTTATTCTCCTTGGTGAAACCTGTGGCTCAAGCAGGAGTACTTTGCGAAAGCACCGTCTAATACAATGTTAGGGCCATGGAATCCTATGTAGATCAGTTGGATGGTTTTGATCAACATGGCAAGAAAAATTTGGTGCCGGTGACCGCGCTTGAATTTACCTGTTTGCAAGGTTCGAAACAAGAAAAATAAAAAAAATTTACCCTGATGAAGTGTAAATAGAGGTTGGTGGGATTAGGGGATTGTTGGAGAATTTTTTAATTTCAAAAGATATAATTTTAGTTGGTTTAAATACTTTAAAATATTTTCTTCTTAGTCCCACGTTAGATATACGAAAGCAAGTCTTCTTGCTTAAATGAAAATACCCTGTGAAGCCCAAATCGGGCTTTAGAGGGATGTGGTATGCCGACCGCATGCATGCATGCTTCGCTTGCTAGGCTGTCCATGTGCATATCATTTACCTTTTCGCCAAAGCCTAGAATATAAAAATCCGAACACGTTCATCCGCTCCTTTTGTCTCCAAGATTGTTCCTAAGACAAACAATTTAATTGTTGCAACAGCTTTTTGCTTTCTTCTTCCATTTCTTTTCCTCCTTTTCTAGACAATTAAAGGAGTTACTCGGATCAAGCCTCCCAGTGACCATGCTCGTTAAAAGAGGATCGAACTAAGCAGAATTATTCTAACTTAGGAATGAGATTGCCACAGATCCATACGTAGAGGGCACATCACATTCTTAAGGCAGTGTTAGCCACACGCCTCGATTCAAGCAAAGCTATTCAATTTTCTATTTTTCTTTTTATAGATTGTTCTTTTACAACATTGTTTTGAAAAATATATATTGCATCATAACAATTTCTAGATGTCATTCTGGCAACAATCTATCAACTTAATTTTAATAAAACTAGAAATTGCTATAGGTTGCTTATTAAATTTGCTTTCATAGGTTAGAATTAAATTTGTTTTGGATTATATACATTTATAAATTTAATCTTTATCAAGGTTGATTTCTTTAAATTTTTTTGCGTACATGCCCTTCTACATATTAAAATTTTCGTGAATACCCTTCCAAAATTGATAATTGCACGTACACCTTCATTAAATACTTATTTTGTATGTATACCCTTCTTTTTTATTTTTTTTTGCAAATAAACCCATATCATCTAACATTGTTAAGACATTAGCGATTTAAAATTAAAAATAACAAAAATATCCTTAATGGGTAAACATGCAAAAATAAAGTTTATAAGGGTACGTATACACACACAAAAAAAAAGCAAAAATTATCTGAGGATATTCATGCAATAGCAATTCTATAAGAATATTCATACAATTTCATATATTTAGAATGATATACACACAAAAAAAAATTCTTAATTTTTTTCATAAATACGCTCCTTAATATTGAAATTTGCATGAATATTCTCCCAAATTGATATTTGTGTGCATACCCTCATAAAATATAATTTTTGTATGAATACCTTAGATGTACATAGAGATTTAGCGAATGTGATTATCCAAAATTATATTTATTTAAATTAAAAATTAATTAAAATTATGAAACTATCCTTTTATCCCTAAAATGAATAACAAATTAATGGATCTCGCGAGAAATTAATATCTCTACCTCCTCTAATTTTTTTTTGATATATCTTGATCCCTTTTTTCACTCCTCTATTCAGAATCAAAACCATTCTTTCGACTCTTTTCTCCACCGTAGACAACCCTTCTTCTCTCTTCTGATTGTTGGCATTCTCCCCATCAGAATCTGAGTCTTTCTTATTGCTGCTGAAGTTCTTCCTTCATTTTTTTCCTTTTATACATGAAGACGGTCAGATCCTGCTTTAGCTTTATAGATTATTTTAAAAAAAAGCATCATGAGAGATTTATAGTTTTTATCTTTCAGTGTATGAAATTTGCAATATTTATCTTTTAGAGTTAAAAAATTTCTTATATGTAGGCTGATGGCTGATTTAAAATTACTGTGACAAGATGAGCCACATGCACTAGATTTTTTTTCTTTTAAAAAATCAAACCTCTAAAGAAAAGTGGCTTAAAGAGCACAATATAAGAGGTGGTGTTCTACCACTTGATCATGGAGGTTGTTAGTAAGTCCAAAAGCTTCAAAGCCCCTCAATTATTTTGCTTGGAAAGGATTGATGTTGTTTTTCCATCCATGGCCAAGTAGTAGCAAGGAAGCTTGATTCTTACAATCTATCATATGCCTTTAAGAGATGCTAATCCCTTTCTATATTCTGATACATACCCTCATATATGCATCTATAATAATAAATATTACAAGCTAATTTTTGATGAAATAAGATAGTGTGATCGTTATAAATGAAGAAGAATAAAGTAGAATAATCTTCTGATTAGTAAAAGAAATTCCATAAGTCCATTTGTTATCTAATTGTCGAACCTATCTTTTTCTTGAGTAATATTTTTACAGAAAACTTTGAGAAGCAGGCACTAGATTAATCCAATTGTCAAAATAAGTTGAAATAGACAAAAATAAAACTAAATTTTTTTTGCATATAAACCCTTCTAAATATTTGAAAGTGCAATAATACCCTCGCACAGCTGCTAATTACATGTATACCTTTATAAATATTTTTTTTATATCTACCCATTAAGAGTATTTCAATCACTTTTAATTATAAATCACTAATTTCTTAACAGCATTAAATAGTGTGGGCACATATGCAAGAAAAAAACAAGAGAAAGGTATACATGCAAAATAAGTATTTTATAAAAATATATATTTAAATATCAATTTTGGGGGGATATTCATACAAATTTTAATATTTAGGAGGACATGTATGCAAAAAACTGATTTCTTTACCAAAGGTTGATTTCTTTAGAAAATCAGCCCTTTAGCAAATTTATATTGCTTTGAAAATAGTTAAAATCTATACAGAAATTTTCTGCAGCTTCAAAATCTATGTAAAAATTTTCTGCAGTTTTAAAATTCTATGTAGAAATTTCTGCAGCTTTAAAATCTGTGCAGAAATTTTTTGCAGCTTTAAAAATTATGCAGAAATTATTTCTATTTTGGAAACCATAAAGAAATAAAGTTATTTGTCACTTCTTAGTGTCTTATTTTGTTGCTTTTCATTTATCTTTATTGCATTTATTGCAAAACCTATCATTATATTATGGGAAGCCGTTAATTAACCATTTAAATACATAAAGCTAAACCTATTGAGACTTATGTTTGCAGAACCAATTAATCAAGAAAAACTTCATAAATGGCTTCTTTTGATAATCATAGTGCACTCAAAGCTGAAAAATTTAGCGGATTCTTCTTTAGAAGGAGGCAAAGCCAAGTAATAAAGAGATTGATTTCTATTGCCACCATAGGATGCTTAGTACCCTTGCTGATTCTTTGTATGATGTGTACGTTTCAACCAATTTGGCTAAGAAGTTACAGGATGCCCTTGAGTAGACATGGGCATCGGGCCGTGCCGGACCGGCCTGGCCCAGGCCCACCGGGCCACAGAATAAACGGGCCGTGCCTGGCCCGGCCTGTTACTAAACGAGCCGTGCCAGGCACGGCCCGCTTAGCCTAAAAGCTAAGCCCGGCCCGACCCTAGGCTCGTGGGGTGGCGGGCCATGCCGACTCCTGGCACGAGATGGGCCGTGCCTGGCACGGCCCGTATGGCAAAAAAAAAAATAGCCGTTACGGGCCATGCCTGGCACGGCCCGTTTGGCTACCAAAAAATAGCCGTTACGGGCCGTGCCTGGCACGGCCCGTCTGGCAAAAAAAAAGGGTTCCATAACGGCTATTTTTTGGTTTTTACCCAAAATACCCCTCCCAACAATCATAAAACGGCTAATTTGAGGGGTATTTTGGGAAAAAAATATTTGGAGTCCTATAAATACCCCTTTCTTTTCTCATTCTCACCACACCAAACCAACTCTTCTCTCCTTCTCTACTACTACTATTTCTCTCTTCTAGCAATATTTAGCAAGTGCTCTTCTAGCAATTTAATTTTTAGTTTGCATTTAGCAAGTGTTCAAGTGCTACACAAGAGGAGGTTCTTGTTGAGAAGAGAAGGAGGTTCTTGTTGAGAGCACAAGAGGAAGCTCACAAATCTCGGCTCTACCTCTGGTCCTCTACTCAATTCCTCCTGGTGGTTAGTTTTTATTTTTTGCATTCATCAATTTAGATATGTCATCTTTTGAGGAAAGTCATTTTGGCATTGCTCCTATTTCTGAGGGAGAAGAAACTAATCCCCAACCCCATATTCCTAGTTCCTCTAGAACTAATGAACCGAGTGAAGATCAAACCTCTTTTCGTAAGAGGACTAGTGCTGTATGGAATGAATTTGATAGAATTATGGTTGATGGAGTCTGAAAAGTAAAATGTAAAAAATGTGCCAAACTTTATAGTTGTAGTAGTAGTAAGGGAACAAGCCATTTAAAAAGACATCAAGAGAGTCATAGGATGCATGATACTCGTCTTCAAAGTACCCTTAATATACAAGGGGGATTACTTTTAGGTAATTTTGCATATAATCATGAAAATCAAAGAAAAGCACTTGTAAAATGGATAGTTAAGGATCAATTATCTTTAGTTTATGTGAATCTTTTAATTTTGAAGAATATGTTCAATTAAACCTACAACCTGCTTACAAAAGAACTAGTAGGCGTACATTTAGAAGAGTAGCTATGACTAACTTTTTAGCAATGAGACAAAGTTTAATTGAAGCACTCTCTACTTTAAATGTAAAAGTTTCATTAACTTCTGATATTTGGTCAGCATCTGTAGGTAGTAATTGTTTTATTGCTATTACTGCTCATTATATTGATAATGATTGGTAATTAAATAAACGTATTTTTGCTTTTCGTGCTTTTGATTTTCCACATTCTGGGCAACAAATTTCAAATACCATTTATCAAACTGCATGTTCATATAATATTAATGATAAAATTATGTCTATTACTTTTGATAATGCATCTAATAATAATTCTGCTGTTACATTATTAAAGGACTCATTGCATCCCATGTTAAATGAAAATTTATTGCATATTAGATGTGCATGTCATATCTTAAATCTTTCTGTTCAAGCTGGCATGGGCATGATTCAATATGTCGTTTCAAAAATTAGAAATGCAGTTTCTTTTATTCATGCTTCAAGATCAAGACTTCAAGAATTTAAGAAACTATGTATAAATCATGGTAAACGTTTTAAAAAATTTAAACTTGATGTAATTGCTCGTTGGAACTCAACATATAGCATGATACATGATGCATACCCATATAAAAAATTTATTAGGTACATATATTAATGATCGTGGATTAGACTTTACATTGACTGAAATTGATTGGAATAAAGAAAAAATTTTGGAAGATTTTTTGCTTAGTTTTTATAATGCTACTAATGTTCTTTCTGGTATTTATTATCCAACTTCATGTTCATTTTTACAACAAGCATATATGATTAGTCAAAAATTTGCAGAACATAGATATGATGATGTTTTAATGCCTATTATTGAACAAATGGAATCTAAATGGAATGAGTATTGGGACAAGATCTGTCCTATGCATAACTTAGCTGTTTTATTTGATCCAAAAGTTAAATTGAATGGCGTACTAATTTTATTTGATGCATATTGTGAAAATATGATTCAAGATCCTGAACCTGCTAAAATTGAGGTAAAACAACTTTTTTATGATATTTATACTATATGAGATGAAAAAATTCGTGGATCTAGATTTTCTATACAAAGCTCTATTTCTTCTTCTAGTAGTTCTCGTTCGTCATCTATTATTTCATTCATTGCACAGAGAAAACACATACATACTTCAAGTTCATCTTCATCTTCTTCATCTTTAAGTAGTGAACTAGAATTTTATTTACGAAATGATCTTCAATCTGCATATGATCAAAATCAAATAGAGAGTCTAGATGTATTATCTTGGTGGAAGAGTGTTAAAAATCAATATCCTGTTATGTCTGCAATTGCACGCGATATTTTAGCTGTGCCGATGTCCACAGTAGCATCGGAATCCGTTTTTAGTGCAGGTCGGCATGTTCTTGACGAAAAGAGAAGTAGGATAACTGGCGAAACGGTTGAGATGCTTCTCTACTTCAAAGATTGGTTGGATGCTGAAGCGAGACTTCAAGATAAAGGTGGACATGATACAACATCCTCTGATGATGATGATACAAACACTACTGAATAGTGAATACTGATGATTAGTAAGATTTTGATCATTTATTTTTATTTCTTAATTTTTTATAATTGTACATTTTTATTTTTTTAATTGTTAAAGTGAGTCATTTCTATTTTTTTTCCTTTCTTATTGTATTCTGGAGGTCAGACCAAGGTCCAAACCTTCCTTCATGTACTATTTTGATTTAAATTAATAAACTGTTAGGGGTCTATGCCAAACCCCCCACCATTAAGGTGGCTTTATATTAATAAATCCTTAGTTTCCAATATTTATTAATTTATTAAAAAAAATTATTTTCATTTATTTTAAGGGGGACGAGCCGTGCTTGGCCCGGCCCAGGCCCGGTTCAGGCCCTTATGGGCCGTTCTGGGCTGGTTCGCGGGCCGTACCGTGCTTGGCCCACGAATCGTGCCAGCCTAGGCCCTTATGGGCCGTGCCGGGCTGGCTCGCGGGCCGTGCCATGCTTGGCCCACGAATCGTGCCAGCCCAGGCCCTTATGGGCCGGGCCGGGCTCGGCCCGCGGGCCAGAAATTCATAACCCAGCCCGGCCCCCTTTTATGGGCCGTGCTAGGCATGGCCCGTTACTGTAGCAAGCGGGCCGTGCCTGGCACAGCCCGCTTCGTGCCGGGCCGGGCCGGGCCATGGGCGGCCCGACCCAATGCCCATCTCTATCCTTGAGGCAGAATATGGAATGGTTGATATTGGTCTTGATTAATTCGTTGTATCAAGTTCGATAAAAATACTATGGTGGAATCCAAATCCATTAATGTCTAAATCCATAAATTCCAAGATCTTTTTAGAAAGGCTATAAAGTTAATTGAAAGCTATAAAGTCCAAATCTTAATTGATTCTCTCCCACCATCCCGGTCGAGCTTTTCTTGTGAGTAAGTCATAAGCGAGGTGACTTAACCTATCAGAGATCATAAACTCTATTAGAATCGAAGAAGAGCATCAACTTAAGCATAAGCCCAATTATGATTTTGGACCCAAGGTCATTTCAAACACTGAGGGAAATCCTTCAAAAAAAAAAATCCTAAAATCCATCAAACCAAGTATCTTCTTTCAAGCCTCCTAGAAGCCTAAACCATCTTAATTAAAAGCCAAGAAAGAAGGAGACCCTCTACTTCTTGTGCAGGTGGACCAATCATATGGCAAAATATTGCTAGCACTATAAGAAAATGGTCAATAAGCAATAAAATATTTTGCTATGAATTACAATTTATCACTAATAAGTACCATAAGACAATGAAATAAAATATTTGTCATAAAATACCATTTAAGTAGTATTTTTAGCAATGAATTCATATTTTGTTGCAAATTTTTGTCATCAAATTTGTTACACCAAATTGTTTCACTCCGGCCTTTTGGTGGTAATTTTATTGGCAACAATTTATCATATTTTTACAATAAAAAATTATTATCATGAATACCATGACTTTTAATGACAACATATTCTTAACATAAATTAGTTATTAATTTTGATGATAATATTAGAATCATTCCCAAATATATACTTGTGAATACAAGAAAATAAAAAAGTATTAGCAATTTTTTGTGACGAATTAATTCTTTTACAAATCTTTTATATTTGGAAATAAAATTATCTTTTATCACCGATGAATCTCTATGTTTTAGTAAGGATAATATTTTATCGCCGAAAATTTATTTATTGGTGATATGTACAACCTTATCGCATAATGTAGACTATCTAGTGACAAAATTGTATTTCATCATATATTCTTGTTGACCCTAAAGGGTTGATTTTGATGATAGAGAATAATTGAGTAAAAAGTTAACTAATCTATTGCTTTGTGTAAGATCCACTCCAAAGAGGCCATGAAAACATTCATTAGAAGCTCACATGCAGAGATAGAGAATTTCATTCTGAACTATCTTAAAAGTCGACCCCAAGTTTGCAATGAGTCGACCCTGACATACTATCGCTGACTGGTGCGCCTTCATAAGTCGACTCTAATAGATCACAAGTCAACTCTAGAATAGTCTCAAATGACACACAAAAAATTGAGAAATTTACCGCATTGGCGAGTTGACCTATAAAGTTCATGAGCTGACTCCTGTCTAGCAAAAGTAGACCCTAGAATGGACACAGAGAAAGAATATAGAGTTAAAAACTTTATCACATTGGTGAGTTGACCCATAGGAATCATGAGTTGACTCTAGTCAAGCAAGAGTCAACCCTAGAAAATAATGAGTCAACCCCTGAACAGCCGTAGTAAAAAGATAGAGAGCAATAAAATATAGTCCGTTGAAAAGTCGACCCCTGAAACCAACGAGTCAGTTCTTGTCACCAGATGAGTCGACTCATGAACTGAGAGAGCCAACTCCAGAATGTACATAGAAGAAAAACAAAGCCCACCAGAAACAGAAGCAAGCTCGAGTCAACCCCTGAAGATCACGACTCGACTTCTGAAGATCATAAGTTGACCTCTGAAGATGTCGAATCAACCCCTATGTGCCTGATAACAGTAACTGCTAGTTTTTCTATGAGTCATAATGGCTATTTTTTTATCTCACAATGACCCGATTACCTGTCTAACGGCTAGGATCATGTTCCAACATCTTCCAAAGGGTATAAATGCAAGAGAACACCAAAAAAAAAGAGAGCTCAAGCACTACAAAAAAAAATCTATAAGAGCAAAAAAAAGAGAAAAAAGAAGAGACCTTCAAAGAGAATATCTTTTAAAAGCATTTATAGTGAGTTGTACGATCACATCTTCTATAGTCGAGAGTTGGTGAAGCACATTTAAGTTAAATCAAGCCAAACAACCAAGTCAAACTCTATTTTTTTAATTTTATTTATTATTTAGGAGATATACTTTATTGAGCCTGCACTTAATTCTTTCTATGCTTTGCTGTAATAAGTTTTAGGAGTTAAAACTTTGGAAAAGGTCCATTCAAACCTTAAATTGGATTGTGAAGGTTTTTGTTGATTGCCTAGTAAAATAAACTAGGTTAATTGTGAGCCAGAGTAAAACAATCGGTACAGATTTTGATTGATTGTCTGAAAAAATTAATTGGATTGATTGCGAGCCCGAGTAAAACAATCAGTGTTGGCTTTGGTTCATTTTCTGAAAAAATTAACTAGGTTGATTGTGAGACTGTATAAAATAATTGGACTGTAATCTCAGAAATATTATAGTGAAATTCTCAAGAAGAAAGTCTTGGAGAGTGGACGTAGGTTTAGAATTGGAACCAAACAACTATATTTTTTTTTATGTTTGCATTCCTTATTTTGCTAGCATTTATCTTCAACATATTTATTTATTTGTTTGCTACTAAAATTTATATTCAACATTTTTAATTTTGTTGAATTTAATTTAAAGTTTTTAAAAAATTCAATTCACCCAGTCTCTTGGGCTGCATAGCTAGCTACCAAGTGGTATTAGAGCCTGGTACTTAAGCCTTTAATTGACCTAATCATCAACAAGTTAAAGATCTATGGCAGCCTCTATTGGAACTTCTCTTGCTATGGGTCAATCCACAAACAAACCTCCATTTTTTAATGACTTAAATTATACTTATTGAAAAGCATGCATGTATATTTTTATTTAAGCACTGGACTATGACATATGGAGTATCATAGTTAATAGATCTTACAAACCCATAAAGATTATTGATGGTGTGTCTCTTCCCAAATTTGAAGAGGAATGAGATGAATTTGATAAAAAAATGGCATAGCAGAATGCTAAAGCCATGAATGTGCTTTATTGTTCTTTAGATGAAAAAGAATTTAATCACAATTTAACTTGCTCTTCTACTAAAGAGATTTGGGATAGGCTGGAAGTAACTCATGAAGGTACTAACCAAGTCAACAAATCTAAAATCAATTTACTTGTACATAAATATGAGTTATTTAAAATGGAGTCTAGTGAGTATATTTTTGATATGTTTACTTGCTTTATAACTATTATTAATGGTTTTAAAAGTCTTGGTAAATCGTACACTAAAAATGCTTAAGTAAGAAAGATTCTCAGGTCATTACTAAGAATGTGGGAGGCCAAAGTCACAACCATTCAAGAAGCCAAAGACCTGAATGCCCTTTCTCTAGAAGAACTGTTAGGTTTCTTAAGAACTTATGAGCTATCAATGAAACAAAACCTAGAAGAAGATGAGTCAAAGAAGTGGAGAACCATCACTCTAAAATCAACAGCTTAAGAAGAAGAAAAGAGCAAGGAATCAGACAGCTCAGAAGGGGATGAAAAAATGGCCTTAATAAAGAGAAATTTTGTGATAAAGGTTTTAAAATAACTTTTGAATCCTTTATATGTATTGTGTCTAGTCCCAATGATAATGGAATTAAGTTTACTAGGCACAGGAATGGTAATGTGTAATGCCAAGATGAATGAGACTAGTTGGTTGTGGCATCATAGATTAGCTCATACAAGCATAGACCTTATTTGTAAATTAGCAAGAAAAAATCTAGTTATAGGTTTGCCAAAATTAAGTTTTGAAAAAGATCAAATATGTGATGTATGTCAAATAAGAAAGCAAACCAGAGTTTCTTTTAAATCCAAAAATATGGTTTCAATGTCTATGCCATCCGAACTTTTGCATATGGATTTAATTGGGCCAACAAGAATTTTAAGTCCTAGTGGAAAATGCTTTAGTTTTGTTATCATTGATGATTTTTTCAGATTTATACGGATTTTATTTCTTGCGCATAGAGATGAAGCTTTTTCTGCCTTTACAAAACTTTATAAAAAGATTTCAAATCAAAATGATGTGAAAGTTCTTAAAATAAGAAGAGATCATGGTACTGAATTTAAAATTATAATTTTGAAAGATTTTATAATGAAAATAGAATTGAACATAACTTTTCCGCACCTAGGAGACCTCAACAGAATCGGATGGTTGAAAGAAAAAATTTGAAGAATGCTTAGGACTATGTTGTGTGAAAGCCATCTTCTAAAATACTTTTGGCTAAGGCAATCAATATGACTTGTTACATTTTAGACAGAGTTTCTATCAGTCCGTTGTTAAAGAAAACACCCTATGAGCTTTGGAAATCTAGAAAACCTAAAATTGGATATTTTCACATTTTTGGATGCAAATGTTTTGTTCTTAATAATAGAAAATATAAGCTAAAAAAATTTGATGTCAAATTTGATGAAGCAATCTTTCTTGGATACTCTTCATCTAGCAAAGCATATAGAGTATTCAATAAAAGAACATTTGTAGTAAAAGAGTCCATTCATATGGTATTTGATGAGACTAATGATCTTTCTTTAAGTAAAAAAAAAAGATTTTGATAATAATGTAGATTCTGTAGACCAAAAAATAAAGGACCTCATTTTGAAGGACACATCCACACAAGATGCAATGGACTATGAAGAAAAGAAAAATGGTGATGATTAAGAAGAGAAGGATCAGCCACAACAACAATCTCAAGATAGACATAACTTACCTAGAGAATGGACTAGGTCACCCTAAAGAATTTATTATTGGTAATCTTCGTATGAGGTAAAAAGTACGTCATCTATTAGAGATACCTGTAATTATTTGGCTTTTGTTTCTCAAATTGAACTAAAATCCATAGAAGAAGTTGAACAAGATCATAACTAGTTAATTTCCATATAAGAAGATCAAAACCCATTTAAAAACAAATAATGTTTGGGAACTTGTAAGTAGACCTATGAATTATCCTGTAATTGGAACTAGATGGGTGTATGAAACAAATTAAATGAAGATGGAAATTTTATAAGAAACAAAGCTAGACTTGTTACTAAAAGATATAACCAAGAAGATTACATTGATTTTAATAAAACTTTAGCTCCCGTAGCAAGATTAGAAGCTATCAGATTATTACTTGCATTTGCTTGTTATATGAATTTCAAGCTGTTTCAAATGGATGTAAAAAATGCCTTTCTAAATGATTTTATTGCTAAAAAAATTTATTTTGAACAAGCACTTAAATTTGAAAATCATAAATTTCCAACTTATGTATTTAAATTAAATAAGGCTTGGTATGGTTTAAAGCAAGCTTTTAAAGCTTGGTATGAAAGACTAAGCAATTTTTTTTTAAAAAATAATTCTCAAGAAGAAATGTTGATAAAATTTTGTTTATAAATAGAAAAGATAATGACACCTTAATTGTGCAAATATATGTTGATGATATAATATTTGGTGCTACTAATAAAGTTTTATGTCAAAATTTTGCTAAGCTCATGCAGGAAGAATTCGAGATGAGCATGATGGGTGAACTTACATTCTTTCTTGGTCTCCAAATCAAGCAAACATAAGATGGCATCTTCATTAGCGAAAACAAATATACAAAAAAAAATAAAAAAAATTTGGCATGGAGAATGCAAAGCACATTCGTACCCCTATGAGTCCCTATTGTAAATTAGAAAACGATGAGCGTGGTAAAAATATTGATTAAGAACTTTATAAAGGCATAATAGGATTTTTATTATTTTCAACTGTTAGTAGACCTAATATAATGGTTAGTGCTTTCTTATGTGCTAGATATTAATCTGACCCTGATGACTCACACTTAATTGCAATTAAAATAATTTTAAGGTACTTAAATAGAGCATAGAATCTAGATTAATGGTATTATAAACAATCTTCAATAAACTTAATTGAATATTTTGATGCTGATTTTGCTAATTATAAAATTGCTAGAAAAAGCACCAGTGGAATTTGCCAATTCTTAGGAGTTAACTTAATCTTCTAGTTTAGCAACAAACATAATTCGATAGCTTTGACCACAGCTGAAGTTGAATACATTGCAACTGAAAGTTGTTGTGTTCAAATTTTATGGATTAAGAAATAACTTGGGAATTATGACGTAAAACTAGATAAAATACCCATAAAATATGATAATACAAGTGTCATTAATTTAAATAAAAATTTATTAGAGCACTCAAGAACTAAGCACATTGTGATAAGACATCATTTCATAGGAGATTATGTTCAAAACAATGATGTAATTATTGAATTTGTGAGTTCTGAAAAACAACTTGCTAATATTTTTACAAAACCTCTCATTAAAGATAATTTTTTTTTTATTAGAAGTGAATTAGGAGTTTGTGATCCTTTCTATTAAAAGTCTTCAGCTAAATTTCTATTTATCATCTTGATTTAAATCAATTTCAATTGCATTTCATTGAAAATCTTGAATTTTCTTCCTCTGTGAGACAACTCTTAATCTGAGGAGTCGACTCTAGATCATGTGAGACAACCCCTTGGATTAAGGGAGACCTTTGAGTCGACTCGAGAGTTAGCTCAAAGCTCTACAAGCTATTGGGAAACAACTCATACCCTATTGACTTGTGTCGTGGTCGACCATCTAGGTCAACACCTCAAAGACCTGACCTTATAAATCAAAGTCGTCCTTTCACTTTTCCCTCTTCATCAGTTCAAAATTTCTCTTCTCCAGAGTGATTTATTGTACAAATCCCCATGTGGTGCAAATTTCCACATTGATGGACCCTAGAAAGATGCTTCTTCAGGGAAAAAAGAGGTCTAAAGCAAAGAATGAGAAGGTGAATGACGAAGAAAAGTCTTCGATCCAACAACAATTATAGGATAACTCTTATGTTCTCTCCTTGTCAGCCTCCTCTGCAAGGATTTCGAGCACAGTACCCCTCTCCACTCAAAAAATTGCTTCTAGAAGGAACATCGACTTTCAATTTTTGGAAAATGAGGGCTTCACCATAGGAGAACTTATCAGAAGCCAAGGTTGGAAGTACTTCTGCAAACTTAAAAGGACCATCTATCCAGACCTTGTTTGAGAGTTCTATCAAAATCTCAAGTTTGGATTGGGAAGCATCTCCTTTATTGTAAAAAAAATGTGGTTATTGAGTTAAATGACTATGTTCTTGGGAGAGTTCTTCAGATGCCCAACCAATGTGCTCTCATGGACAAAATTAAGGATCGACAAGCAGCCTTGCAATGCATTCTAAAAAAAAAATGTGAATAAAAATGCTAAGATTGAAGGAAGCCTACTCAATGTGAAGATGACGTTGTTGCATCATATGATCAGCATATAATTCATCCAAAGTTTGAGAGATTTGAGATTGTGTTAGAGAGAAAACTGGGCATCATGTTTCACATCGTCAAGAAAATCCCCATGAATCTTCCAGCACTGATAATCCAAAGAATGCATGAAGAAGTGTCAAGAACCAAGGCTCCACAACCCTATAGTTTGATGCTGATAAAAGTTTTCAAGAATTTTAGTGTAAACTTAATTAGTGAAACAACTGCTAAGTTAATCTTTTCTGATACCAACAACAAACATTCTCTAAATCGTATGAGATACAACAACAAGAATGGTCATTGGGTAAGAAGCAAAGGAGAAACTAAACTTGTAGAAGATGAAAACAAGGAAGAAGCTACGGCAGAACCCTCTTTAGTAAAAAGAGAAGTTCAGAAGCAAGCAACTGCTGAAGAACAAGATTTTGATACTCCATCAGCTAGCAGATATCGACATGCTTACTTTTGGCTGTATGAAAATGAGTTGAAGCTAATTTCTGAACAAGTAGAATCCTTCTGGTAGCTAGGATTCCTAAACTGGGAGATAGCTCAAGGAATCCTCAAGTTGCAGCTATGATTGGATTCAGTTGATGATAGAGTAAAATACAAAATTATCTTTGATTCAGTACTTTGTCACCAATCTGAGTGAAAAAGTGGTTCTCTTGGAAGAAAACAATAACCTTGCCAGAATGGGTCAAGCCTTTTTTTTTGTGTTAAAACGGGCATTTCATACAACACGGGTACAAATACACCCAATAGAATCTGCAACCAAAAGATTCCGGAATGCACCGGGCAAATCATCCTCACCAACCCATAGGGTGCCTCCTGAGTGGCTCGCAACATACGCCGCCATCCAGTCTGCCGCCCCGTTAGCCTCACGATATACATACATAGCCCGAAAGGTAATCCCCTCTCTCACTATCAACCATATGTCACGGAGCAAAGGATGAACTCCTCCATCGCTGCGAGTGCCCTGCTAGATCCAGCTGATCACTATGGCCGAATCGCCCTCCAAGAGAATGGAACTCGTCTGAAGTACATGTCGTGCATACCGCAATCTCATCCAAGCCGCACGTAGCTCTGCCCCTGGGATCGAGGTATCAAAGATCTGACAACCCCCTACCGCCACCGTGCTGGAGCTCGGGCCCCTGATAACAAACCCCGCCCCTCCTCTCCTGCCCCCATCCAGGACTGAGCCATCAAAATTGACCTTGAGGAAACTTGGAGGTGGGGGCTCCCAGGTAAAAACACCGTATGAGAAGCTGCCGAAGCAGTATGGAGGCCCCAGGTATCCCGAGTTGTCAAAGGTCTATGCTTCGAACCTACATGAAGGAACTCTGCTGCCTGTGCCCGAGCCCGCTCCATCACGAACCGTGAGGATGGACTGTGCTCGCCAAACACTCGGGCGTTCCTGGCCATCCATAGCTGGTAAGCGATGCAGAACACCCTAATAGCCGCCCGACGCATTTGAGGGGAGCTAGACCAACGCCGAACCTCCTCCAGAAAGCAATCCCTCTGACTCCACACACCCTCCGGAATCCCGGACAGCCTCCAGGTCCGCCTCTCCCAGTCACACTGGAATAGTGCGTGATCCACTATCTCGTCTACCTCACAGTACAGACACACAGAAGAGATGCTAACACCACGTCGGCTCAACGCCGAGCTCGTCGGCAAGCGGTCCCAGGCTACCTTCCAGAGAAATAGTGCAACCCTCTGGTGTAGCCCAAACCTCCATACCCAACCACAATCCCTACCCAGCTCTGACTCCTACTGGGTCAAGCTTCAAATGAAGAAAATATACATATTTTAGAACTTGCAGTGGATGCTGGAAGACTTAGAGGAAAAATGAGTTTAGTATCCAGCAATTAGAAGAAGAGATTCAAGGCACTTTAACTGTTGTTTTCTCTAGAGTGATGTCTCTTCTTCTGGCCATAGGGAGATTGATTGGGCAACTTGAAAACTCCTCTACTATCTCTAAAGCCTCCACCTCTGCTAGACCCCTTGCAAAAACTAGTCAACCTTCATCTTCTTCTGGACCTTTTCAATTCTTCACCAGTGGTGGACCTTCTAGTAGAACTAGGAGTCGCATAGCTGGCGGATCTTTTAGCATGCCTACATATCTTGATGCTTCTTGTTCTTCTAATGAAGATTAAACATCATCTTTAATTTATGTTGTTATGTACTTTTTTGTTTGCAACTTGTCCCTATCATGCCTTGTATTTAAAACTCAGTTGCTTAATGGAACTTACAGTTCTAAATTCAAGTGACATGTTTTTATCCACTTTAATGAATGAATATCATGGTTTAGGTTGAAATGATTTTGTGACATGGACTTATCTATCTATTTTTGTGATATGCTTTAATGGAAATTCCAATTTGGATGCTTAAGTATTTTTCAATGTTTATCTTATTCATCTTGTGAAATGTTTCTTCTTTTAAGTGCCTTCCCAGATTGATAATGACAAAAAGGGGGAGAAAGAAAAATAGTAAAGGATGAAGATAAAAGTTCAAAATACAAGTATAAGAAATACAAAAATAGAAGAAAACAATGAAGAAATGGAATTTATGGAAGTAAGAAATCCAAGCAAGTTAATATAAATGTTTGCAAATGATAATTTGAAATCCTCCTTTAAGAAGTTCTATTCAAACATCAAAAACGGGGAGAATTACTCATAGAGATAACTTTGTGGTTAAAGAAATTTCTATCAAGTATAAAGAGTATTTGGTATCAAGTGAATATAAACTCAAAATCAATAGATTTTTAATTATCTAAATTTGTGCATACTTAGATGATATTCTTGCTTATCCTTCGATTTGAATTTTGCGAATATATACTCTATTCTAAAAGTTGCTATAACTTTTAATATTATTCTCTTTTGGAACTCAAGAGTTTTTTCATCATCAAAAAGGAGAAGATTGTTGACCCTAAAGGGTTGATTTTGATGATACAAAATAATTGAGTAAAAATTTGACTAGTCTATTACTTTGAGTTTAATTGATTATTCTCAGAAAGTCTTAAGTTTACTCTCAAATGAAGATCATCTATTTGAAGCTTGACATCAAAAGCTCTACTCCAAAGAGGCTATGAAAACATTCCTTGAAGCTTACATGTAGATATACAGAATTTTATTTTGAGCTACCTTAAGAGTTGACCCCAAGTTTGCAATGAGTTGACCCTAGCATACTGTCACTAACAGATATGCCTTCATTAGCCAATTTATCACATGGGCGAGTCGACCCATAAAGTTTATGAGCTAACTCTTGTTTAGCAAGAGTTGACCTAGAATGGACATAAAGAAAAAATAGAGAGTTGAAAACTTTATTGCATTGGCAAGTCAACCCACGAAAATTACAAGCCAACTCTACTCAAATAAGAATCGACCCTAAATGGCCATATTGGAAAGACAAAGAGTAGTAAAACATAATCTGTTGAAGAGTCGGCTTGAAAATAACGAGGCCACTCTTGTGACCAAATGAGTCGATCCCTAAGCTGAGAGAGCTGACTCCACAATGTACATAGAAGAAGGATAGAGCATAACAGAAATAAAAGCAAACTCGAGTTAACCCTTGAAGATTTCAAGTTGACCCCTAAACATGCGGAGTCGACTCCTCTCTGTGTCTGACAACAGTAACTGCTCGTTTGTCTATGAGTCATAATGGTTGTTTTTCATCTCACAATGGCTCTATTGCCTATCTAATTGCTAGGAGTGTGTTCCAACCTCTTTCAAAGGATACAAATGCATGAAAACACTAAAGAAGAAGACTTCAAAGAAAAATCCACAAGAGCATGAAAGAGAAAGAAAACGAATAGAGCTTAAAGAGAATATCTTTTAAGAGTATGCATAGTGAGCAATACGATCACGTCTTCTTTAGCTAAGAGTTGGTGAAGCACATTCAAGTTCAATCAAGCCAACCAATCGTGTCAAGCTCCATTTATTATTTTTATATTTATTGTTTAGGAGTTGTATAATATTGAGACTGCACTTAATTCTTTCTATACATTGTTGTAACAAGTTTTAGAGATTGATTGGAGAAAAGATCCATCCAAATCTTATATTGGATTATGAAGATTTTGGTTGATTACCTAGTGAAATTAATTAGGTTGAATGTGAACCCGAGCAAAATAATTGGTGTAGATTTTGCTTAATTTCTTGAGAAAATCAACTGGATTGATTATGAACCCGAGTAAATAATTGGTGTAGATTTTGGTTGCTTTTCTAAAAAAATCAATTGAGTTGATTGTGAGCCCATGTAAAATAATTGGACCGTATTCTTTGCAAGATTATAGTAAAATTCCAAAAAAGAAAGTCTTGGAGAGTGGATGTAGATATAGGGTTAGCACCGAACTACTACAATTTTTTTATATTTATGTTGCTTGTTTTGATTACTTTTATCCTCAGTACATGTACTTATTTGTTTGTGACTGAAATTCATATTCATCTGTCAAGATTTTAATTCCGCTGCATTTAGTTTAAAGTTTTTGAAAAACCTAATTCACCTCACCTCATGGATTGTATTGCTAGGCAAAAATTCTCCAGTATATAAATTTATTTCAAAAAATATTGTTATTGCTCGTTATCTAATTAACTATTAACAACAATAATATTTCATATTTAAACATACCTTTATTGGTAATATATATTTTTATCACAAAATACTAACTATTTAACAATAAATTAGATTTTATCATCTATACATGATTGTATAACTTTTATGATGAAGTATTTTCCATTGCAAATTATTTATATAATACAGTAATGATAGTGACCGTATGAAGTTTTATTGCAGAATATTGACCATTTAATAATAAAATGGCAGTTATCATCTATATTTTGTTGTATAACTAAGTTTGCAATAAAAAGAATCATGAATTATCTATTTTTAAAGAACTCTAGAAAAAATACATACAATTATATAAATATGTTGAAGTATTGTAAATATTTTAAAATTTTCAAAATATTATAAAGAATAAAATAATTTATTTAACTTTCATTTTTTAAAGGATTGAATTTTATAAAAATAATTAATTATTAAAATATGAAATATCCTAACACATTTGAAATGATTATATTTTATAATATGAATAAGTTTTCAATAAGTATAATAAATCATAATTTTATATTACAAGCTAAATTTATCATAGTGGTTGAGTGGTAGATAAAAAAAACCAATAGACATGGGTTCTATCCTTTGTATATATAAATTGTAAATGTATATCGATATGCATATTCAAATCTGATCGGATAACTGATACAGAAATGATTACAGTTGGATAATATAGAAAAATATTTTATCTCTAATATTTTATTTTGATTGACAAAATAGTATCATCACTCATAGCCATTCTTTCATGATGAAGAAAGTTTCATTAGCAAGATATTTTATGATAAAAATGCTTTCATCATGATAAAAATTATATGTAGCAAAAACTATTGCACATGATTCTTAGATCCAAAATTTTGTGATAAAATAGATGTTTTGGTAACATCATTTACTCACTTTTAGTGATGAATTTCTTGTCACAAATTATGTATTGCTAATAGCAGCATTCATTTCATCACAAAATATTGAATATTTTATGAAGTATTACTATTGGCATCCTAGATGACTTTTAAGGATGGGGCATTGGCTACAAACTTAGCAATGGCATTTTTTCATCACCAAATATTTTAAACAACAATAATTATTTTTTAGCAATAAATATCTTTGGTGGTTAAACAAATAATTTTTTGTAGTAGAAGAATGAACCATGGAAGAAGGGAGTACGTAAACCTCAAGTGAACATGGTTGAGGATGATACTGGACTTTTCTTCAGGTCAGAAAATCAAAACTCTTTGGTATACCTTTTATCCATTCTTTTTGTGATTTGTGGCTTGAATCAAATGGATGAGGTGTTATGCCTGAGATCGACTCTGAAGCCCAAGTGATAGGAAGAGGTCAAGTGGACTTGAAGATGACTTATAGAAAATTCCTAATCCTTCAAAAAGTGTTGTATATATGTCTCCAATACTAGTAGGAACCTAAGCAGTGGATCTTTTCTTATATCTAGAGGATATAAAATTGTAATAGAAGCTAAAAACCTTGTAATCACTCCTAATAATTAGTTTATTGGAAAAAGCTTTGCATTTGAAGGTCTAATTAAATTAAGTATAATTCCTAAAAATTCTAATAAAGATCATTCTATTGTTCTAAATCTTGAATCCTCTAATATTTTCCATGGTGGGTTTGATTATGTGAATTTTGATCGGATTCAATACCTGACTAATTTAAACTTGATTTCTAAGATGCATTTAGATACAAAGATCAAATGTGAAATCTATGTTCAACCTAAAAGTGCTCAAAAATCTATCAAATCTATTCATAGAAGTTCTAATCTTCTTGATCTCATTCATAGTGATGTGTGTGACTCTACCAAAGTTCCATCTTAGCGAGAAAATTGTTATTTTTTAACATTCATTAATAATTTCTTCTGGTGTTGTTACACATATCTGATCAAATATAAAAATAAAGTCTTAGATAGGTCTGAAATCTTTAAAGCTGAATCTAAAACTCAAACTAAAAAAATCCTTAAAAGACATAATTCTAATCAAAGTGGGGAATGTACCTCAAATGAAATGTCTCTATTCTATCACGAACTTAGAATTATTCATGAGGTAACTCCTCCTTATTCTCTATAGTCCAATGGTGTAGTGGAACAGAAAATTGTACCCTAATGAACATGGTTAACTCAATGTTGATCAATTCAGGCACACCCAAGAATATACAGGGGGAAGCTCTTTTAACAGTCTGTTACATTCTTAATAGAATACCTTTTAAGAATCGTAATAAGATAACTTTTGAACTCTAGAAAGATAGAACTTTTAGGTTAGATTATCTAAAAGAATGGGGTGCCTGGCTAAGGTAGGTATACCTGAACCTAAGAAAAAAAAATTGACCCTAAAATCATAGATGCAATATTTATAACATATTCCTTAGATGGTAGCACCAATAGATTCCTTGTAATAAATTTTAAGATAAGTGCATGCTAATAATACTCTCATAGAGGCTAGATATGCAACTTATTTTGAAAATATATTTTCTTTTAGAAAGCAAATCCAATTCAATCCGATCTATCCTCTAACCCTTGCCTTATTTAATCAGAGGTTTCTTATGATTCAATAAAGAAAAAGAGGTCTAACCCTGATCATAGACCTTCTGAATCTAGAAGAAGCAAAACAACAAAAAAAGAAAACAACTTTAGTGAAGGTTTCTTTATCCTTCTGGTTGAAGGTAAACCTTCTATTTTTGCATAGGCAATATCTTCACCTGAAGCCTCTTTTTGGAAGAAAGCTATAAAATCTAAGTTCAATTCAATAATCCAAATCCAAACATGGATCCTTACTGATTTTCCTCAATGTAGTAAACCATTAGGTTGTAAATGGATATTCTATAGAAAGCTTAGACCTAATTGATCAATAAAAAAATATAAGGCTAGATTAGTAGCTAAGAGGTATAACAAAAAAAAGAATTTAGATTTCTTTGATACCTACTTTTCTATAGCTAGAGTTACAACCTTTAGAATCCTTATTGCTATTACTTGCATCCACAAGTTGATCATTCATCAATTGGATGTGAAGAGTGCATTCTTAAATGGAGATCTAGATAAAGAGGTCTATATAGAGCAACCTGAAGGATTCATTGCAAAGGGATAAGAAAATAAAGTCTGCAAACTTTTTAAATTTCTATAGGTCTAAAATAGGCCATCGTGATGTAGTGTGCATTGCGATGCGATGTTACGATTCTTCGAAAGAGAACATTGGTTTTCAAAAGGTCACAATATTTTTGAAACATCCCGTAACCTAAGAATCATATATAGTGCCTCCTCGAACATATTCATCCCCTCCTGTTGTTTCTGAGACTATTCTCAAGGGAGAGACTATTTTCATTGCTTTCTCTTTTCTTCTTTCGCACTTTTTCATCATTTTCTGCATAATAGGAGTCATTTGTGTCAAACTTCTTAGCGGTCATGCTCGTTAGAGAAAGATTAGTTGAGCGGATTATTGTACCTTGAAAACGAGATCGCCAAAGACCCGCATGTAGGAGCGAATTACAATCTTAAGGTAATGTTAATCGTGTTCTTATTGTACCTTGATCGAGGCAAGACTATTCAATCTTTTGTATTTCTTTTCGTAGATTATTCTTTTATAACATTGTTTTGAAAATAATGTATTGCAACATAGTAATTTTTCGGTGCCATTCCGCCAACAGGGAATTTGTTACTCGTGAGAGGGAATGAGATGCCGTGAGCATTAGTTTATTATTTATAAGCAAGTTGACAAATTTTATATGAAAGCGGAGCACTCGGAGACTGCTTGTAATGAGTTGGAGAGAATCTGCGTATCATTGTATGGCGCATCAAGGAAAGTCACACATGAAGCATACTCAGTTGTTTCTTTAAATTTTATTGGGCTTATCCACTCTTCTTTGTCTCTTAATTCTAATGCTTCGTGCAATAAAACTATCTCGATG
This sequence comes from Phoenix dactylifera, assembly GCF_009389715.1. NCBI lineage: Eukaryota > Viridiplantae > Streptophyta > Magnoliopsida > Arecales > Arecaceae > Phoenix > Phoenix dactylifera. The sequence continues at coordinate 24,827,935 of NC_052399.1, forward strand.
ATATATTATAAAAATGTTGATCACTTAGCACTTCCGAAGGTCCACCAATTGCCTAGAGAGCCAAAGTGAGTACCCTAGTCGCTTTTTTTATACTCAGAAGACACGTGCTCTTCCCTAAGCAAGTGACAGTGGGGAAGAAATGAGTTCATGTATAGTAAACAATGGGTTAGTTTAGTAAACAATATGTGGTGATAGTGTTCCAATCTATGCCTTTAAAGCCCTGATATGTTACAAAAATCAACACTAGTACTAGTCTAGTATCTATCTCTTGCTAGAATACTTCTTTATCGGTCCTTAACAAAGCATGTATGGTCATCACGACCACACGTTTAAGGCTTCGCGTGTACATTGCAAAACAATTACTTTCTAGTTGCCGATGCCTTATTCGAAAGAGATGGACCCCAGACCTTACACCACTAAAGTTCAAAGCTGAAGCATGTTGAGAAGCAATGATGGCATACATGAGTTTCTCTCACGTGCTTTTCTTATTGCTAATGGGGGTCTAGCACAAGTGTCTAAGATAAATATAGGTCTTCAATTAGGCTCTTCCATATTGCAGATGGATAATAGTTAGTAGTTCCTTCACTTTGCTCTTTTACAATCTCTTTTTGGGTTAAAAATCTTTTACAACAATTGATAAGATTTCGTATCCCGATCGCAAAAATTGGTAAGGAATTCTGCATCTCTATGTAGTTTTAACGTAGTAAAGGGAAGGTATTTTCTCATTATTATGGTTGCAATCTTATTATACGCGACCCTCTTCACTTATAAGATTAAGTCAATAGTTCTAGTTCTCATCCAAAAAATCATATGTCAAAACTTTGAACACAGCTCCAGTGAAACGAGATACAAAGAGAGTCCGCGAGTTATGTTGACCAGATCATGGCCTGAGGGGTTTCAAGTGGATGGGGACACCATACTTGGGCTTCAGGGTGAGGACATTAATGGGGGCATGCCGGTAGTTTTTAGTAATGGTGAAGCTGAAGTGAGAGAGCAGCATGGCCAGCACAATCTTGGCTTCCATCGTCGCAAAGCCCTGGCCAACACAGTTGCGGGGACCAGATGCAAATGGCAGAAAGTTTCGGGTGAGAGCAAATGATCGGCTGGCAAATCTCTCGGGATTGAACTCATGCGCGTCCTTGCCCCATATTTCGCTGTCATGGTGGATCGCAAGAACTGGAATCCATATAGAGAGTCCCTTCGGAATGTGAAGATTCCCAAGCTTGATATCCTCGAACACCATTCGGGGTAGAACGGAAACAGGCGGATACAGCCTCAATGACTCGTTAATTATCATGTTAAGCTGCAAAGATCAAGAAAGCAAAGGCAACATATGTTAATGAATCTTTGCAAAGGAACTTGCTGCTATCAACAAACACCATAAATAAAGGAATTGTGGCCGCTCACAGTTTCAAATTGTCCCATGGATTAACTCCCTTTAGAATGTGACATGGCCCCAAAATTGTTTTTTAAGTTAAATAAGCGCAATTAATTAAAGACTAGTTGATGTGTTGAGTTTAGAGGATGTTTACTTTTCTCTTTTTTCCTTTGGGCAAAATTTTGTGTGTTTTTGTATATTGAAAAAGCACTGCTATATGAAGTTCCACTACCATCAGTCAATATCTTTCATTGCTAAGAAGGCAAAAGGTGAGAGGGAATAGAATGATTTAAAAAGTTAAAAATTAAACATTTATATCACTTAGGATTCCTACCTTTTCAAGCACCAAGGACCCAAGAAAAATGTTAAAATGAAACTTGAGTTTGTTTCCGTCTCTCTCTCTCTCTTCTCTCTGTCTTCTCCCTTTAATATCCCCCCCCCCCCCCCCCCCCCTCTTTCTTTACATGTGCTCCGCAATGCCTTTTTCTTCTATGCGACTGAAAAATATACGGCCTTCTATTGTGGAAAAAGAGACAGAGTCTCTCCTTGCTCTAATATAAAAGAAAATGAGAGATATATTTCCATGTAAAATATTTTATCTACTTGGCCCAGACCACCCATGTATCTCTTCCCTGTGCATGTGCAAGACTACGTAGGCGTGCAAATTATTTGCCATCAACTTCATCAGTCGATTAGATGGCGCAAGTCAATTTTGGGTTGAAACTGTTATGAGTTGATATGACTATTCTAAAATACTCACCAAATTGAGTTTGGAAAGATGATCTGTCGAAGGGGGCTCATCGCCACAAACTTGTTCAACTTCAGCACGGGCCTTCTCCTGCCACAACGGGTTGGTGGCAAGAAGCATGATGGTCCAAGTGAGAAGTAGCGCCGAGGTCTCATGTCCCGCAAAGATGAAGGTCTTGCATTCATCCATCACCATTTCAAGGTTGTAGCTGAATCCATCTCCCTTCTTTTGGGTCTCAGCCAGCAGCATCCCAAGAAGATCTTTGCCGTAGGAAGAGCTCCTCCCGATCTCGACACCATCCTTCCTGCTTTCTATGATCTCTGTCATCAGCCTTTCCACTTCTCCTCTCACTTCCTTGATCTCGCTGTAGTACTTGCTAGGAAAGAACCTGAAAATTATAAACTATATTCTTAAACTATCAATTTTAAGACACAACTAAATCAGATAGAATAAATTATAGGTCGATGATGTAATTAATATAATGAGCCAGTTGAGGGAATCCAACTGCCAATTGTAGTTGAAGTCAGTGCAAGTGTCGAAAATTAACCGACACACATAGGCATGCCAGGGATGGAGAGAATATGAAGGAAAAGGGGAAGAAGAGGAGGCAAAAAGTTCAGATCGGCGCGTGCAGGGGGATCGATCGATGTGTTACAGACCAAAGGGTGTACAAATCCGACTCACCGGCTGCCTGGAATCCACAAATAGCGGCCCGCCTGAGCAGTTAATTTCTGCAATTTCTCGATGAGCTTGAATATCTTCTTTCCCTTCTCATAGCTGCTTGCAAACTCGGTGCGAGAGATGATATCTGCAGTGAGATGAGTCATGTATTCTCCTATCTCTACCTCATCATTCCCTGTTTGGATGGTTTCACGCAACGATTTGATCATTTGCATAGTGCAGTCCAGCATGTATCCAATGTGACCCTGGTGATCGATCCGACCATCATTTGTGTAGCTGCTCTTTTTATGCTTCAAGATAATGATTTAGTTGATGAAAAGGATCAAAAGATAAGACCAACATATACCTTGAGGGCGTCCCCCATGAAGGCCGGAGCCACCGTGTGACGTTGGTGGTACCAGTTCGAGCCATTGGCCATCAACACGCCATGGCCGATGAGGTGCTTCGATCCCTGCCTCTGCAGCCAGGACCTACCTGATAGCTGCACATATTTAGAAGAAAGGAGCTCCTTGATCATGTCGGTGTCCGTCACGCACAGCCTCGGCTCGCTCCCATACCAATACAGGAACCTCTTACCTATGAGAAATTCACAACCAACATGATACTAACACTGCTTGCATCAAAGAAATGCGATATAGATTTCCAGTTTGGAGGAGAACACTGTGCGTACCATATGTTTTGGACCACACGACATAATGGGGCAGGAGGCGGCCCACAATGTCATGCTCTATTGATTCCATGTCTCTGGAGGTAGCCTTGGAGACGAGGGCGGAACTGTCCTTGAGATTTCCGACAAGAAAACGGGGCTTGGGGCCGTAGACTCCTTGCTCGGCCATCAACCTTCTGATGCGCCTGGGAGTCAGGCAGTAGCAAGAGATGGTGACCCATGCTGCTCTCAGGAAGAAGAGGAGAAAGGCCAGGCCACATATTTTTAGTATCAGGAACATGGAAGGAACGCTCAAGGAGAGGAGAAACATAGCCAAGGGAAAGATGGAATGGAGGTCGCGTGTCGATGTAGGAGAACTGGACTTCGCAGTGCTCCTCTTTATAAGCCCGGTGGCAGATATTTGTAGGAGGAAAAGAAGTGAATAATAAATATTGGGAACGGATGATGAATTTGCCAATTTGCAAATATGTAATCAATATTCGGGCTTTATCACCATGAATTGATGACCTACTCGTATTGATACTCCCATCGTCGGTAAGCAATAAATAGTTACCTTAGCTATAACAAACACTAACAAAAGGTTTCTAGATGATGGCTGAACGTGAATCACGACTTCTGAGGGATTAAGCTCATTAATGATTAATAATATTTAGAAAATATAGAAAAGATTGTTTAAGAAAGAGAGAGAGATAGATAGAGATCCCGATCTTGATCGCATCGGATTCCTTAAATTAATTTTCACCACTAGGCACGTAATAATTGAACATATACAGACCTGCATACCACTTAATTAAAGGGATCGTTAGCTATGGGCCGAATGGGACTTTCCACCATGTCTCATACACTAGAAAGGTCTTGGAATTTTTTCTGCTCTTCTCTTTCTGTAGACAGGTTAACCCTCTGCCCACAGAGAACCTAACCGCTGATATTCTATAATCAGGCCTTCTTTGTTATTCCCGGCTTCCACTCATCTCTGGGCCACGCCGATATGCTTTTGACGCAATATTAGCGAGGAGGTTCTCTTTTATATATTATTCAAAAAAGATCATTGATACCTTCGTTTTTATTTTATCTTTTCGGGTTCCTTGCTGGTTACAACCTTTATTCCACGCGGTGTACCTTGTAGCCCTGCGTTTCATCTTTTGAGAAATGGAAAGGAAAAACCGAATGCACTATGGACTCCTTTATTTGCCGGAAGAAATTTCTCTTATTAAAATATTTTTTAAAAAGTTTATTTAAAAAATAATTTTTGCATGTTTGGTTGACCACCTAAAAGTGGTATATTTGAAAGTGCCTTATATTTGGTTGAGCATCTACTTCTCTAAAAAAATTAAATAAATTTTTTATTGTATCCTTAATAAAGAGACAAAACTTATCCTATTTTATCTAAAAGCTTAAGGATATTTCAAAAAAAAAAATACTCTAATTTTTAGCCGGTCAAAATTGGACTTTCCGATATCCTATATTGATTTTTTTCTATAAAATGTGAAAATCTTTTTTTTATGGAAAGCTATTTTTTCATCTCTATCCTTTGAAAACTCCAATCAAATATTAGGTATTTCTTCATTTTCTCATTGATCATACTTGTTAGTGCATTAATTGCACGCTTATCCAAATAAGTATTAATTAAGCAGTTCGGAAAGATGGCCCGATCGGAGTAACAGTCAAATAGTTCACTCCCAACACCTTTGCTCAACTAATGCATTTATGTTTGGACTAGTTGTGACCGAGAAAATATATACTATGCTACATGTAGCATGTGGCCGTGCACGTAGCCAATCATAGTCGCTCGTTCTTGTATCCTTCATTCATTAAGTGCTCATTTCAATGCACCACCACAGGAACAAGCAATTATGAGGGAGGATCGGGAGGAAGGATCGGGAGGAAGACTCTAGCTAGAAGACTTCTTCCTCCCTGATCGCGATGGTGATCGGTGTCTCATTGTCACCCAATAATCGGCCGGAAAGATCGGGATTGTTTATTGAAAGACCCCCTTCCTCCTCCTTCGAGTTCACCCAAGATCGAGCCAACAATCCCAAACTCCTCTTTCGGCTCTTCTCCTTAATTTGTCTCCAGAAGGAGCTGCCAGACCATCTTACCGGACTGAGGTATGTGCTACTCCTCTTCTTCTCCTCTCTATCCCTTACGTGACCTTTGGAAGCTCATTTTCAGCCGGCAATTTTTGGATGAAAAAGGACAATGCCCTGGTTTCTCTATTTTAGTTGACTAAACCTTATTTTCTTCCGATTTTGGATGTCTCTGTCGCCGACACTTGTCTCCGAAGGCTTTTCTTGATCCCTCATGGTGGCTGGAAGCTATGGTCGGAGCTCTAACCACTGGGATGCATCGGTTTCATAGTTTAAGGGGCCGAAACTCCTATTTTTGTTGGTTTTGGCACTGCAGACCATTAGTCGTTACCACCCGTCAGCCATCAGCCCCTTGTTGACCCCAGGCATCGCCTGCAACTACCCTCTTTCTTCGTCTTCTTGGTTAGAGAGAGAAGCTTCCTTTCTCTTTCCTTTCTCTTCTTCCCCATCTTTCTCTCTCTTATTTCTCTCTCTATAAAGTTTCTTTCTCTTGACTTATGGCCAGACATGTTGATTGATCTAGGTTGACCCATGCCATTGACAATCATACCCAAACCCCTGATTGAACTCGGACTGATATTCTCTCTTTTCTTTCTTTCTCTCTCTTATTTTTCTCTATCTAATGGAGTTTCTCTCTCTAGAGATGTTAGACCTAGTAAGATACTTCTCTTCATGATTGTGGGTCAACCGTAGTGAAGGGTTCTAATCCATATTCGACGGGCGGCATGCCAGCCTCCATCTTAGCCTTTTCGAGACACTATTAGATTTGGTCACCTCCGATCTCTACTCAACTATCTGTACCCTAGTTCGAATATAATCAGATGAGTTTTGCCTTAATTAGATTTCTACTTGGTCATCCCTATGGGGGTATTGAAATTAGGATTTTTATTTTTAGAATGATCATGATAAATTCTGACAATTTTTAAACACCAAAATCTAAGAAGAATTTTTGAAATTGATTGGATTGATGCTTTAAATTCGCTCACAAAGTAAGTAATATAACTCTTTTTTTTCTAGATCTATCGGTGAATTATACATATTTTTATAATAAAATTATACTTGATTTATAAAATTGATGCGTAGTATTTTATTATTATATGTGTCTTATTCTAGAAAATTGTATAATTTTTAATTGAATATTTTGATTTCGATATAGATTATGTTCGATTGATTTTGATATGGATTATTCTCGATTGGTTTCAATGTTGAATAAATTTATGTATTTTATGATTTGGAATACTGAATATGAGAAAATAAATTTTTGTTTTGAAACAGAATTGGACTCACAGCCAGACGATGTATCGATACCCTACCAGTAGGGGTTATTTGTTAGTATATCGACACCCTATCAGTGGGGGTTATATATTGGCATATCAACACCCTACCAGTAAGGGTCATAAATTGGCATGTCGACACCCTTCTAGTAGAGATAATACGTTGGTATATGACACCCTACTAGTAGAGGTTATATGTTGGCATATCAACACCATGCCAGTAGAGATTATACGTTGGCATATTGATACCCTGCTAGTAGGGGTTATACATTGGCACTTTGATGAGTTCATATTTTGGCCCAACCATAGAGTATAAATGTGGTCATAGCTCATGGCTATCGAGATAAACTTGATGATTTGAAAGATAATTGATATATGAAACAAGATTTAAAATTTCAAATTTCTAGATACCGTATAGATTTGGTTTTGAATCGATATATTTTGCATACTTAATTTAAGTATATTATTATTACTTTATGGTTTGATTTGTCTAGCTAAAGTTTTCATTGCTTATGGAATTGTCTAGCTCATTATACGATTTTTTACTATTATTACAAATTCGAAGAAATAACTCGACTCAAGGATTTATCATGAAAGAGCGATTAAAGACAAGATTTTGACATCTTTATATAGATTAGACTTTTTTTAGAGTTGATGTAAGATTTTGGAATATTATTGATTTTGTAAGACTTTTAATTTTGCTACTTAATTAGAATTTGAACATTATTATTTAAATTTTTTTATTGTCTGATTTTGATATCATGATGAGATGCCTTGCATGCTCGTGAAGAGAGTTTCCTATGAGTGTGCGGCGGTTGCCGCATCCCTCGGCTTACAATCTAGGGTCGGAGGCATGACAATTAATATGGTATCAGGGCATAAGTGGACAAAACATAAGTTATAGAATCAGACATATTATGAGCGTAGGTGGGTAGAAACTAGGAACATTGAGATGTTAGTTTATGATGATTGTGATAAGTTATTCTAAATACTTGTAATTAACTGGTAAGCTAATTATGGGTATGCTGCTATCTGATGGACATAAGTTATATAGGATGCCTCCCCATTGGATGAGAAAGACAATGACACACCCCAACAGTCAGTGGCACCCCTCAGCAGGAGGGAGTCATCGATCCTACTAGGAATACTTTGACAAAACAGCAAGAACCGTGCTTAGGCCAGGTTATGCAGACCTTAGTTGGTATGATGCAGATGCAACAGTAGGTAGTGCAGCAGTTGCTCCAACAGCAATAGGTTCAATAATAGCAAATGCAGTTGCAACATGCACAGTAGCAGCAAGAATGAGGGAGCAGTACAAGCAGCATAATAATATAGCTGAGTTCAAGAAGTTGGTCCTCCAGCTTTCAAGGAGACTACGGAACCTTTGGAAGCTGATAATTGGCTTATAGAGATGAAAAAAACATTCGATGTTCTGAGATGTCGGGATGATGAAGAGATTCTTTATGCATCATATATATTGCAAGGTGAGACATTTAACTCGTGACAGATGCTGGTATATAAATATGACCAAGATAGGGAGCCACTCACTTAGAAAAGATTTCGAGGAGCATTCTATGATAAGTATTTTCCTCGGAGTGTAAGAACGCAGAAAAAGCAAGAATTTATTCATCTACCACAATGGTAAATGATCGTTGCAGAATATGAAGTACCCAAGATAGCTAGCCGAAAAGTATTATTTGGGTTTTTTAATCCTGTATAAGTACTCAAGATCTATCCAGCGAATAACAAATGTGAGACTAAACACATGCTCGCACAGGTCCTCACACTTTTTATACATATAAATGTTTCTATTGAGTCAGATAGCGTTATATACAGTCCGTAGTTTATTCATGGTCGAATTGGAGGGAAAAAATATCATTTAACTGCCAAATATTCAAGCTTGTTTAGTTGGAATTACTGCCGCTTGAGTTCAGACTACTCTTAACTACCTGTCAAGTATTTATTATATTACATATGACAGGAGATGCATATTGTTAATAGGAAACTAACCTGCAAGTGTGATCCACTAAGCTAATCTCGTTGGTTAAAGTGTGATATCTGAGATGTTTCTACAATCAACTCACCACATAATATGAAGAACCTGTATTTTAGCCAAGACCGTCTTCATTGCAATTTTATGTGAAAACGGTTAGCCTACTGTGAGACCTAGAAGACCAGCTGGCATGATGAAAACTTAATCAGTTTAAACACTTCAAATGAACCCCTTGACTTTTAAGAATCGAGATAAGGATAGAGTACGTCATTTCTGAAAGTAAAAGTATCTCAGGCATGGTTCGTTGACCTGCTCAAACCGGATGGTACGGAATATACTGTACCATTTCGGTATCAGTATTCGGTATGAGTGGCATATGCTGAATATATACATACACACACACGTATATATACGTATGTATATTATTTTTGTATATGTACATACTCGTACCGTACCAAATTAATACAGTGCTAGTGTGGCACTAGTAGGGGGTCCGGTACCGAGATGATGGATTTTAATCTCGGGCATTACAAGAATTTGACTTTGGTCCTTGGAAACTCACTTTTCTACGATAAATGAAATTTTACAAATTGAGTGGTCAGGTGAGAAGGTTAACGGTGTGTTTGTAGTAGTAATTCCTTTAATAGACCTTGTTATTCTTGGATAGTCTAATTTTTGATTTATTCAGATTTCATATATCTTTTAGTATCTTTTTTGAGATTTCTCTTTTAAGTCTCAGACCAGGAAACTGAGATGGAAGTATCTAATTGAGGTGCAAGTAGATTTAGTGTTTCACCTGTATTCATTTTTGACATAATGCACTCAATCTGATTTATCAATCTTTTGCTTCTCTGTTCTCCACGATACGGTTATCAACAAGTATTGTCTATGGAAGGAAAGAATCGTATGTCCTGTTACCATATAAACAATGAGCCACATGGCTTTTGTGACTTTGGATTGATGAAAATGACTTCGGATTGATGAAAATGTGACTATTGAGGGAGAGAGAGCTTCTGCTATAGAAGAGCTCCATGATGAGTCAGACCATACCTAAGTTCCGCACCCAGAAAGAACTTGATGCTAGGGAATTAATCGAGAAGGTTCAGGAGCTCGAGGCTAAGCTTCATGCTCTTAAGCCTCCCAAGGCTGGCACTGCAGCTGTAATCGAAAGAACAAAAGCTGGAAGCTTGGAAGCAAGAGATGACTGCAAAAGTTCAAAGTTCGTTACATGATGCGAAACTGAGAACCAGCAAGTGCCCACCTTGAGAACTTACATTAACAGATTACATCAGGATCTTATTAGAGCTAGGTTTGCAGTTCTATGATCCTTTCATTGCCTATGTCTTGCTCATACAGAAGAAATCCGTAAAGGAAGAAATCTATGGATGCCTAAAGTTAAATGATCTATAAGTTACTTGATTAGCTTGTTCCACCTTAACAATGTTATATGTGGATCAAATTGACAGCTAGGACAGCATATGAGTATGAGAAGAAAGCAAATGCTGAGACGATAGAACAGAGACAAGCGATGGAGAGAACCTTGTGTCCGTGGCTCGGGTGCTTGAGAAGCTGAGGACAGAGCTGGAGAAGAGAGCTATGGGACCTGGTATTTTTTTCCCCTGTTCGCTTAGGTATTGAACCTCTTTTGGACGTAAACTTGTTTTTATAGGTGCTGGGACTTTTGGAATTGTGAATGGCGGCCCTGATACGGGCAACCCAGTTGTGTTTTTTAATGGCTATGGTGGTGAGAAAGGTCATTATGGCACTGGTCCTTGGGCATTTTTCCTTAAATTATGTCTTAAATTTTATTATTGTTATTATCATCATTTGGTGCTCAATTAACTCGTGCATGAGGTAGTTGATTGGCAGTGGTTTTTAAACCTTACGGGGTGGAGTTTTTTGAGGACATTGGGTTTGCCTAAGCAAGCAGTACTTCAGCGTATAAACATTAGCTTATGTCCTTTCTGTAAAGTGAACTAGCTTATGTCCTTTCTTTTCTATTTTATCTTTATCTACATCAAGATTAAAATAAACCATGCGATAGAAGTTCGAACTGCATCGTTCTTTCCTTTAAGGAAAATAATGTTTTGAAATAGAAATTTACTGCATTAAATCCTCTAGAACACTCTATATTTTTATCTTAACGAAATGTGGAAACCAAGTTCTTTGCAGAATTTGCTTATGATTTGCCTGATTTACAACAGAATATTCAACAAATGTAATTTTACCTGCTTGATCAAATTTACATAAATATAATAATAAATTTGCATAGCAATGTATGAATACCATGTAGCTAATTTTAAAAATATATGGTTTAATATATGCTATTATGAATCGAGAAACTGCAACATTCAAAAATTTGGTTTCATGTAATTAAAGAGATTTTCTTATGCAATTAAAGTTGAAATCGTAACAATAACTTGCACAGTATTTGGTATGAAATATTTTCAAATAATTTTAATAAAACACTTGTAGGATGTTACCTACCTATCAAACACCAATAACTAAGTAAATTAATCACTTCACAAAGATTCCTTGGGATCTAATAACCCAAAAACTACTCATGTATCAAATTAATGCCATGCTAATATTTTAAAATAATTTCTAAAAATCTCAATTTCTAAAATAATGACTGTTTTAATATGGAAAGGGTACTACTATTCTGACGGTCAGGCCACTGAATTGTTCTTGTTTCCTCCATTGAGAGATAGGAGGCATGGTAATGATTTTCCTCTCACGTAGGTTAGAGAGAGAGAGAATGAGAGTGAAAGAGTGAGTGAGATGTGTGGAAGAGAGAAGGCCTCAGTACCCTCTCACCTACTTCCTCCACACCCACACACAAGAAGAGAGAGAAGGAGAGAGGGAGAGAGAGAAAGAGGAAGAGATAGAGAAATGGAAGCTATAGAGGCCATTGAACAATAGTGCGATGATGGCATGAGTTGGTGATGCTAGACTGTGAAGATGAGGAGAATATAGAAGAAAGATGGGAGAGGAGACAAATGAGTAGGAGGAGGAGAAGGAAATGCACAATTTGGGTCAAGAGCTGAGGTGGTGGAGCAGGGAGCCATCCACAGGATAGCACGAGCAACAAAGGAGGTCTCTTATTATTGATCTTAGATATGGGAAAAGAGCACCACCTTCATAGACAAGCTTGATGATAAGCTAGGATGGGGGCCTAGGTCTTATATCCTCCTCCTCCGCCCCCCACCTCCCCCCCTACTAAATTTTACCCTCAAAATTAGCATACCAAAATTCTCAAATGATTGATGATACTTATACCTCATCTCCTCCTCCAACTCTCAAGTAGCCACTCGCACAGAATTACTCCATTATATTTTAACATTCAAATTAACACATCATCATAATGCCAGATCTTGTCGATCAACAATTTGCATTAGGAACTTCAGATATTTTAGATCCTCTCGGAGTTGCAAGGGTGTGTGAAGACCTATGCGAGGAATGTGTTTAGTTCCATATCGATTACGCATTGAGTAGATCTTGGATACATATATAGAGCCAAGGAATCCAAAATGACACTTTCTCGTTAGCCTTTTTGCATGAGGTCTTGGATTGTTAAAAATAGTATTAGAGCAAACTCAATCCATGGTTCATGTGGACTAGGAGATATTGTAGCATAGATATATTTCGGGCAAACTAAAAGTTGATCATGGTGTTTATAATTAAAATTGATTAGATTTGCAATCAAATTTGGACCTTTAGCTTGACAAGAATGCTAGAGCTTAAATAAAAGTATGTAAGGAACCATGCAGGCATATGTTTAGTGCTATATTTGTTTTGCACTGCGTAGATCTTGGATACTTATACAAAGCCTAAAAACCTAAAAAAATATCTTTTGGCTAGCCTTTTTTAGGTAAGATCCTAGGTTGTTATAGATACTATGCTTTACCTAGATCTTCAAGTAGAAGAGCTTTTTTCGCGCCTCTAGGTCTACCTTAGTCATTGTCTTAAATTTTCTTGTCATCAAACTCAACTTTGAATCTACTTACTCTAGCTTAGGTAGCTCCTCATCTTCGATCATGTTAAGAACCTCCTTCCGTTTTTTCTTGGGATCCTTTTTCTTTGACTTCTTGCCCTTCAATTGCAACTTGGGATAAAGTTTCCAAAATTTCTTCTTGATATATTTGTTGATCCCACAATGATTACAATTACTTTTTAGTCATGTTGGCCCCCTTCTTCTTCTTGATGCATAAGCATGAGCCCAAGCCTGGGGCGTGCGTGGAGATTGAGTCTCTTCCTTGGGTGAGCACCAAATTACATTGAATTCTAAGAGTTTTAGCACCAGAACACATTAGGTCCAAGATTTTCAACACCTAGTTACATTGGGTTCTAGTATTTCAACGCCTAATTACATTGAGTTCTAATGGTATTAAAGAGTCCTAATTTATTTGGAGTCTTTGTAATAAGTCCATGTGTCATGTGAAAGAGTCCTAACTAATTTGGACTATTGGTCATATGTCAATTAAAGAGTCCAAGTTGATTAGCAGTCTTGAATTAAGGAGTTTAGGTTCAACATTGGGCGTGCTCAATGTTAAATTTAGTCCATTTGTTGGGTGTGTCAAGTCTCCTTTGAGCCCAAGTATCCAACGCCCAAAATCAAATTGAGTCCATGGCATTGAGGAGTCCTAGATTGGTTGGAGTTTAGTTCATTTTGTTATTGTGGGAGGAATTCTAGCCAACTTGGACTCTAGTCCATGCGCCATAAGGAGTCCAAAGTCGAGTGTGAGCTCTTTCTTGCTATTTGATTTAGTCAATAGTTTGAATTAAAAGAGTCCATATCAAGTAGGAGTCCTAGTTCAAGTCGGAGTCCTAGTCCAAGTAGGAATCCTTGTTAGAGAAGGAGTCTATAAAAATTTAGATTGTAAAAGTCCAATTTATCCCAATCTCCTACCCTATATAAAGAAGAGATTAAAAAATAAAATTTAGATTGGAGTGTTTTTAAAAAATATGGAGTGCTACATGAGAGGAGAGAATCCTTTCTTTCTTGGTGTGATGCCAAGAAAGGCTGAAGAAGGATAGGTGAGATGCCATCTAACTCTTCACGCCAACCATTTCATAGAGTGAGGGTGAGACTCTCTCATTCATTTCATAGTTATCATAATTCTCCTTCATGCTATCCTCTACCCACATCCATCTGGAGTTCTAAACCCATTAGGACTCCACATCCTCATCCACGCCAACAACCATCACGCCTAAACCCAACCTAAGTTTGGGTCCCAACCAATTTTAGCAGCCACAACCTCTCAAGCACAAATCTTCCAATTTCAGCCATCAATCATTGAATCCAATTGAACCCTTTAGCTATCTTCTTCCATCATCTTCTTTCTTTTCCATCTACAAGAACCCTAGCCACCATTGAAGAAGAAAGAAAAGAAAAAAAAAAAGAGAGAGATTAGCCACCATCACCCAATTTCAGCAACCTTCCCACCCCCATCTGCGTCGATTCTACTCCCTCTCCTAGCTTGATTTTCCAACATCTTGAGTAAGCTCATCGCCCTTCTTGCCTTTTCTAGACTGGTTCTCCTTGATTCTCATAGTCTTCATGATTGCTTCACTAATATCTTCAATTTTGAAAATTTTCAGTTCCTTTCATATACTCTCATTAAAACTTCCGACATACTTCATAAAGACCGTATGATTGTCAATGGAGATCATGAGTGGGATAGTTTGTTTGTAGAACTTGGTGGTGTAGTTCTAGAAAAATTGATCATACTTCTATTGCAAGTATTGCCACTTATGGCATATTTGGGAATTGCTTGTTAATTAAACACTTGAATTTGCTTTATGTCAAAGTAAAGATATTATTGTTTCTCATATATGAATCAAATTAATAGTATGGCTTGAAAGATGGAGATAGGAAAAAGCTATCTTTTGGACACTAGTATATCTATAGATACTGAAAAAGATCTCTAATTAGTTTAGCTAGTCATCTAGTTTATCCACATTAATAGTTTCATCCTATATAGGGATGTTAATTTGAGCTTCAACTTTGAAAGGTTGAAGAAGGAGATTTTGAGTACCCATAGATTGCTCATCCTTCTTGTTAAATAACAAAACTTCGTCTCCAAATATGAAAGACAACTTTACTATAGAAGTTGATGATGCTGATGCTTATGTTTAATGCATCGACAGTCAAGATATGAACTTAGTAAGTTGGGCAATCTTCTTCTCCAATTGTCTGAGATGTTCTTTCATCTTATTATTCATCGAGATAAAAGTAGTAACTATATTTTCCATTGTCTTTCAATGTACTTCAAGTATCGATAGCCTTTCTCTATTCTGCTTGTATTGCTCATGCATCTAGACTATAAACTAAGATCTCCAATAGGTATAGAGGACCAAAGCTCTAATAGTAGCTTGATCCAATCATTGAGAAGAAAGTAATTCCTTAAATCCACTCAACTCAAATCTCTTAAAAAAAAATTTAAAAAAATGGTGAAAATAGGATCTAGATACCTTTTCTTTCAGTAATGAATAACAAACTGAGTTACATTATCTATAGTTATACTGGTGGGAGTCATCCTTGTATAATTCGAGTTGTATTTCTCTTTTAATTAAAAGAAGATTCAACTTGCTGGAAATAGATACCACTAGTAGAAATAATCATGAAAAGTTAAAATCTTATAGGAGGTCGATTTCAATTTCTACATTGATATTGTCTTCAACTACTTTGCTTAGTCTTTCTGAATTGCAAATATTCTCATAAAATCTTTGCTGAAAAGAGAATTTTTGCATTGATTAGCTCATTTGGGGTTTGAATGTGGAATTTGGTCTTGATCCCTTAGCATGCTATATCCTTACATGAAGATGCCATGTCGGAAAGCTCGAATATCATTCAATTTCAAAAAGAGCATTTCAATTGGACATCATAGTGCAAGTTAGAACCACTAGAAATTTGACACATTATTTGGCTTTCTAATGTGATGGATCTCTCTCCCACACCCTATCTAGTCTTCCTCATGATGACCAGAGTGGTCTATATCAAGTTTGGTGATCTTTCTGGATCAACGTCAAAAGTAAGCCGGCCAAATAGTAGACATTATAACAAATAGCCTATAAAATTAGATTTTCCTTTTTGAAGGGCCTTCTGCAACTAACATATCAGTATTTGGACATGACAGAGCAATAAAAATATTTAGATACTATTTGGATGTCTGACCCCTATTCACGTGATTTCTTAATCATTCTTATCTTCAAATTTTTAGGCAAACAAAAAGGCCATCAATTTACATAGATTTCGCTGTCTTAAATTTTTTGATATTTGATACACTCTGATCTCTTAGGTTAATATGAAAGACATATTTTACATGGAAGAACTAGGCTCCAATTAAAATTACTCAAGCCATTGGTGTCCATCTTGACAGATGGGAGTCACCATGGTTGAGTCCTAAGGATAAAGATGACCCATAATGATAGGGATACAAAGAAAAACTTGCAAGCTAGAAGATGTGGAAATGCAGAATCCAACATAACAAGTCATTATCATGGATGCTAACACTACTGATATACCAACAAATTATACATATTTTATTAGGTAAATGGGCACCCCAAGGATAGCAGAGATCCATCTTCTTCTCATAGTGCAAATGGGCTTGATGTTGATGTTCCAAATCAAGGATCACATGTAAAATTAATCATCCTCTTCTTAAAGACTTTTACAAGGATCATTGTACCTTATAATTATAAAAAATGTCTCCCGTAAAGGCTGCAATGGAAATTTTTACAATAAATATGCAATTGATAGATACCGGTCTTATTATGTTGGTATATTTTCTTGGATTGCTCAAATGCAATATCGGTGCATATATTCTTCAGTTTTAGAATGGCGTGAGGCTACCTAGTTGGTATATGAGCTAGAGCTATTGTCTCCATTCAAATCTATATAAGAAATAGCATATACTACTAAAAGGTTTATATTGGTTACATTTGTTAGTAGTAGTAGCATATTTCATATTTACATGCAAATAAATATAGCTGCAGAAGTAATGCACCACATCAATTACATGACATGTGTGGTGCTCAGAAAGCATTGGATCATATTAAGCTGAGACCTCTTGCAAGTTATCACACTAGTATTTGTTGGTTAAGGTTAATTTTGATATTTTACAATGGATGATACAAGAACTACACAATTTTCTCATTTTTTTTAAAGGATGTAATTATAATGTTATGATAGCTTTATAATAGCTTTGGAGGCTCCAATATTATGATATGTGTGCTCGCATGCACATGATTTGTACTATGTGTAACTTGAATTTAGATAATAAGTATTATTTAGTGATTATCCCATTACAATAACCATTACATAAAGAGAACAACCAAACTTATTCAACAATTTTACTATTTTAATTGGTTAAGATATTATATTTTAAATGCATGCTTGTTTGGAAAATGATGATATTTTTAATTCTTGACATAATAAAATAGTACTTTTTTCCTTTGCCATTATAATACATAATTCTCTATTTTAATGTTCAATAGATAGTCACCATTTTATCAATCCCAAAACAAACATTTCAAAATTTTTTGTTGTTTTGTTTTGCTTTTCTTTTTTAATGAGAACCAGGGTGAAAGTAAGCCTTGTTGAAATGAGGATAAAAGATTCAAATCCAGGTCCTTGGTGCCCTCATCCAATTTAGCAAGTTAGCACTCTCATAATGAGTATTATTTTTGGGTTGTTTGCATATATATCCTCAAAACAGCTTTCGCAACAATATTCTTCCCATTAGATTTTTGACTAATGGTGTTTAAAAAAAATCATTTTAAGCATAGAAGTATATTATTACCCTTTTGTATTGATATCCTTAAAAAATTAATATTTAATTTACATTATAAATGGCTATATTTTTGCATAACTTTAAAGGATATTATATAAAAGGGTAATAAAGTCATTTTATATTCAAGTAGTTGTTTATTACCACCATATAGAAGTAGTATTTTGCAAAATGTTATAATATTTAGGGGTATATATATAGTAATTTTGCAGGGTAGCTATATAATAAGCTATATTTGCAGGGATATACATGCAAAAGAAATATTATTTTGGGTAAAAATAATGAGTATTACTCTTATTATGATAGTGTGAAAAAGATAATCTGATGTGGCTCATGGGAATAGAACCATGCAACTATCTGGAAGACTTGTTATCTCCTTTTGTTTGTTTATTTCTTGGTTTGGTGTCTGTATGGCATACAGTGTGTATGAGAGAAGGGAGGCTGGAGATGGGAGTGGTGAGCCTATCATTGGACCACAATGGAACCTTTTAGGAATGCCCATGCAACTTCGGCCCACACATATTCTAATGGTGCCTGCAAAAATCTAATGAAAGAACTTTTTTCTCGCCCCACACACGAGGTTGAATCACATTGTGGAAGGGGTCGCATTATTTTAAAACCAAAGCATTGGTGTCCTTGTCATATTTCAGGTTATTTGACATATTCTCTCAGATCATCTTATTTTTGCAACACTATTCTTCTCATTAGTTTTTTAACTAATGGTACTAAAAATAAGCATAAAAGAATATTATTGCCCCTTTTATTAATATTCTTGAAAAATTAATATTTTATTTATATTATAAATAGCTTTATTTTTGCATAACTTTTAAGCGATATTAATATAAAAGGGTAATAAAATTATTTTATGTTAAGATAATTGTTTATTAACATGGTACGAAAGTGGTATCCTTGAAAAAACAAGAAGTTTTGAGGGGTTATATACAAATAGTGATTTTTAAAGAATAATTATATAATAAGCATATTTGCAAGGGTATACATGCTAAAAAAATTATTTTGGATATAAAAATAATGAATATTATTCTCATTATAATAGTAAAAAAGATAATATGATCAATGGCTCATGGGAGTGTAACCAAGCAACTTCCATGAAGATCTGTTGTCTCCTTTTGTTTGTTTTCTTATTTTTGTTTGTTTTCTAAGATCTCTTTCCTACTCAATAGTTAAACTTTGGCTACGAAGAGCCAGCAAAAGAAGATCTTTCCATGTCCTACCCATCTCCCTCATTAACTACCCTCCTTTTCCTCTCCCTATGATGTGCCTTGAACCCTAATCTACCATAGCCATTCATTAAGGGAGAAAGAAAGAGCTTCCAAGGAGAATCAAGCGCCTATATCCTTTACCCTCTCTCCCCTTTCCCTATCTCTTCTTCTTCTCTATTTTTAAATTTTTCTATGCATGTATAAACCCTAGGGGTGGATTAAAAACTAATCTCCCTCTAGAGCCTCCTTATAATAGGGGTGGTGGGTTTTCCTCATAGCCTTTCCCCACTATTAAGCTAGATTCTTGTCCATATATAGTCATGATGATTAGATAGATTTCTAGGACCTTAGCTAGGTTTATTATAGTCAAAGTCCCTTACCACTTGTCAAAGATGTTAAATCTATTATAAGGAAACAAGTGAAAATGATTTATTGAATTGGGGCCAACTCTAACCCATCTCTTTTACCATCATGCCCCTCTTTTTATTTCTTTAGCATCACCATTTTATCTTACCTCTCCACAATGGGAGAAAAGGGGAACTCATGTCATGACTTCACGTCCAGCACCTTGGTTCCTTGTTTCGAGAGTCCCAACCTTATGGTCCTCCAAATTAGAGTTCATACCACCATAAGGGATGGATCTTTCTCTTGCAAACGCAATGGTTGAAAGTATGTTTGAGCAAGAATATGCAATGAAAAAAAATTTCATGCTCCTAAATCACATAAGGTACATGCAAAAAAAAAAAAATCTCATAATAAATAATAGATTCAAGATATATTTGTCGAACAAACAACTCTTGCTGATTCAATCAGTAGAAGGAACCTCTATCTGCACTCCCATTCAAAAGGACAACGACCCTAAGTCCTAATACCAATGCTAAATCTCACTCAAATTCGCTCTACTTTGTTCAGTGTTTGGTATAATTAGATTTTGCTTAAACTCTATAGATTCTTGAGGGAGAGGAAGAGACGATGAAAGAAAATAAGTAGGAGGAAGAGGGTTTCTTTTATTGTTGCAAACCCTAACTATAGACCCACCTTTTATAAGAGAGAAAGGGAGTCTTTATTAGAAATTAGTAGGGCTCATTGAAAAGGGCTATCCCTTTTTCTTTCTCATATGAGATAAGAAAGAAAGGTCATGATACTCAAGGGCTCCAGCACTCCCTAGAGTGGTTATCCCACTCACTACTAAAGTGATGGGCTCAATATTGGGCCTAAGCTATTTGGAGCACATTGACCACTTAAATAAAAGCGTAGCCCCAAAATTTCAAATAATGGACCAGTAAGAATATATAAAGTTGATCGGCCTCTTTCATAAGCCCATGGGATTAGTGGAACAATTTGAAAAATTCTAATTGGCTAATAAATAATCCTTTAAAGCCCAAATTATTGAGCTCAAACTTATGCAAATACTTTAGGACCTTGCCTAAATCCATACCCCAATACTAGTGTAAGTAGAATAATAGACAAATTAAGCATGTGAAATTGCACCAATAATGCATATGCAAATACTTCAGGATTCCAATCAAAGGACTATATGTGTAAAATAAAGATAGTTTTATAATAAAAACCTCTAAGATCAAAACAAAATGAGAAGTAATCCCTTCATGTGTTAGTCCGCACCCTGGCCAGTGCCTCCCGCCACTCCTCTAATTCCCGCCGCTTGCTTCAGATCTCCTCGGTGATCTATTGGATTTCGTGGTTGAGGGGCTGGTCGAAGAGAAGTCAGAGGACGTCGGAGAGGGTAGCAGTAGCGGCATCAGCACCGGAGGCAGCCTAGGAGCAACGGAAGAAGATGTCGGCGAAGTCTTGGCAATGGGCGAGGACGTAGTCGCGCACCTTGTCCTTGATGTGGAGCAATCAGATCTGGAGACGGCCGATGAGGAGGAAGAGGTCGGGAGTGGAGAGAGGGGAGAACTCGTCGAGGTCCTAGACCGAGAGGAGATCCCTCACATTGATGGAGCCCAAGAGGACGAAGGCGGCTGGGGGAATGGGAAAAGAGGTTTTGGTGGGGGTTGGGATGAAGGCGGGGGTTAGGGATTTGTATCAAAAAAACAGGGGGGGTTAGGGATTTTGGCCGCCTGCGGGTTTTTGGGAGGGGGGCAAGGGGGGCGGGGGAGAAATTTTGGCCTCCGACGATACTTCATAAAGCATCGTCCGCCAGATTTCAAAGTTTTAGCCTCTTATAAGTGTCGTCGAAGGCCAAAGCTTAATCTCAACACTTATTAGCGTCGTCTAATTCTGATTTCTTCTGACGCTATCAAAAAGCATTAGCAAATTTTGGCGTAGTGACAAAATTGCCGACGCTTCTTTCTCGCGTTGGCAATAAAGGGTTGGAAAAACCTATTTTTGTTGTAATGGCATGACTATTTGCAATTCTGTCTCTCTAGCATTTTTAACAACAAGTGTCATTCTTTATAAAAGGTATAGCAATGCCAAATCTATAACCAAGCACTTATTCATCTAGCCTTAAAATCAATCAGACACTAAAGAAATTATTTATCCAAAATATTCACAAAACTATAAATATTTTTATTATTTAATATGTAAATAAAATTATCAAAATAATTTTGACAAAACACTTGTGATAATAGCCAGAAAGAAGATAAATAAAAAGGGTCCAAGTGTTTTGATCTTTAAAAACTTTTGTTACTGTAACACCACATGCTTGGAAGAGGAGGAGGTGGGGTATAGCCGAGGCTTTAGATTTTTCTAATACTACTAGTCAACTAGAATTTTACTAGAAAACTAAAGTATAGAATTTAAAAGGATAAAAACAACAATAAATTAAGGATAAAGATAAAGTCTAGTTTTTTGATTGGCAGAACAATCCTCTCATTTAGATTACATTCTACTTATATAAGATGACAAACGATATGGTTACCATCTAGTCCCAATGATAGCTGCCCCGCGTCTAGCCTCCACTTCTTTTGATAGTTCTGCTCTCCGCCACTCATATTGTCATAATGGTTAGATCTGGTATTGTCTGTCTAACTGATAGAGTATTTCCATATAGTTATGTTTGATCAAACTCAAGCCTATCACAATTAGTCTTCATTCGGTCTGCCCATAATAGTTCATCCTAGTCATCTCTCTCTTTACTCTGCCTACAGAAAAATGTCCCATGCTAAAGTACCTTCAAGTCTCTTAGTTTACAAGTAAAGTGGCTTCAAACTTTCCCAAGGACAAAAGTATGCTTCGAGATATCGTTGATGAAATTAAGAAATATGAAACGTTTTATGGAATCAAATATGTTAAGTCTTTAGGATATGTTAATGAAGAGAGGAGAAGAAGAAGTACCTTCAAGTTTTTTAGTTTACAAGTAAAGTGGCTTCAAACTTTCCCAAGGACAAAAGTATGCTTCGAGATATCGTTGATGAAATTGAGAAATATGAAAAGTTTTATGGAATCAAATATGCTAAGTCTTTAGGATATGTTAATGAAGAGAGGAGAAGAAGGACCAAGGTTAACTAAAGGGCAGAGTTTGAGGCTAAATATGAGGCCAAGCAAAGATGGTGAAGGCGGCATATAGATTGGCCAGCCTGTGATAGATAGTTATAAGCATGGTTAGCCAGACATCAACCTAATAGATCATTGGCCAAATTTAGAATTGTTGACTTGGTAGCTCCCATTGAGTCCAACATGAATAGCTTGGTCATCCTCCCAGACTAGCAATTATGTTCTTTCCAGAAGGTGGTGTATGTAGACCCTCGACTATAAGGAGAGTTCAAAATGATTTTCTTAGTACCATCTCTTCATTGAATTAACTTCTTACTCTATCATGCAGCTCTTCTAGTGGCACTCCCAATTCAGCCTATGCAATTCGAAGCTGAATCGACAGTCTTGAAGGAAAAAAGTCATGGCTAGCAAGCCTAATATGCCTTCTTCTTCATTTCCACCTACCAGAAGCAAACTAGCAACGCAAGCAGCCAAAAACCCTCTAACCGCTTAGTGATCTAGAAGGACAATAAAGGGTCAAAGAAATCTCCTATTATCGATGACCCTGTTACTAAATCTACCTCCCTATTGGTCATTTCTCCTATGGACCAACTTCAAAAAGAATTGGCAGAGCTTGATGAAGTTCTTGCTATTCTGCATGACAAGCCATCGCAGGACCCATCAGTCTAACCAGTCTTTGCAAGACCCATTGATCTACCCAACCAATCATTGCATGACCCTACTTGCCCAGTCAACCAACCAGAACAAGTTGAGTCATTGCATTAGCTAGAGCCTCAATGAACTTTGCAAAGTCTAGAAGTGGTGGCCAAAAGCAGCCAAGTTGACATAGCAAAGCCTCCAATGTCCATTTCTTGCACGAACCCAATCTTGAAGTCAAACTCTAAATTATCATTCTTAAGTTCCTCAACTACTAGTCAGAAAGTCAAGATAATTTCATCTCTTCCACATTCCATTCAAAACTTTGCTCTGTCGTGTTCTCCTCCAAAACCTTCTCACCCATGACCTATATTTCCTTCCTTTTGGGTTGATTGGACTCTCAATGGCTCTCATGAAGTAGATTGCTCAATGATTAAAAAGAACGGAAATCCTAGTTCCATCGAAAAAAAAAAAATCCAGAATAGATAGAGCACACCTACTGACAGTAGAGACAACTCCTTCTCCTCCTCCAGCTATTCTTACTCAAGTACCCCTCTCCAATAGAGTGGTTACTACTGGTTGGAAGGTAGATTTTAAATTTTGGAAAGTGAGGATTTCTCAATTGAAAACAAGTTGAAATAGATGGGTTGGAAATTCATGTGTTCACTAGACATACCCACGTATCCCAACTTGGTAAGAGAATTCTATGAAAATATGAGTTTTAGAGTTGAAAAATTGGAGTCCACTATTAAAAGAATTAACATTTAGTTGGACATTTCATGTTTGCAAAGAATATTGCATATGTCGACCACTGGACCCTTGAATGATTACCTTGAAATCGTCAAACAGGACTGCAACTTATTTTGGAAGGAGAGGAAGTGAATGAGATAGAAGAAGTCGGTGCAAACCAGCTCTCAGTGGAAATGAGACTTTTTCACCATATGGTCAGCCAGATTTTCTTCCCCAAAATGGAAAGATTTGATATTGACTCAAAGAGAGACATATTAGTGATGTTCCATATGCTCAGGTATGTCCCCTAAACCTACCCTTTCTTATATTCCACCATATATACGAGGCAGCAGGAAGGTCGAAGGCTTCACTGCCTTACGACATGATTATGACCTTAGTGTTCATGGAACAGGGAGTAGTGCTTGAAGGAGAAACTTCGAATGGATTATTCTAATATTGATGATCATTGGGTGAGAAAAGGTAGAGCTGGCAAACTTGGTGTGGCTGAGATTATAGAAGCTGGATCGAGCGAGCCTGCAGCCCTTACGGATGAGCATATGGAGCCACCTTCCCACATGGAGATGCACATTGCTGAAGAGCTTAGAGATGAAGACTTCATGGCATCCTTTGATTTTTAGACTCCACATCCGTAGAGAAACTCAAGTCAAACCTTTAGAATGGATGAGGATCAGATAAAGTCCAACATTGAGCAAGTACTGGCAGGACTGATGAGTTCTGATTTTACTAGTTACGGAGGACAACAAGCCTCTGAATCACTTCATGGCACTCTACTAACAAATCAGAGATTGGAGCCTCATGTTTCTTCATTGACATAGATGATTGCTGAGTTGAGGCATATATTTTTGATATACAATTCTTGGTGAACAGTCAGTCTCGGAGGATGGCAGACATTAAGGGGGATATCGAACACTTGCAAGCATCTAACAGAAGAGATAACAGTGAATTCACTGTACGTGCTCCAAGGATCAACGAGCAGATTATGGCACCTGATGGAATCTCTTACTACTTTGGCCTCCATTCTTGTTGATACGATCAGTTCCTTCACTTGAAAATTAAGAGCCAATCAAGCCCGTCAACCTGGTCTATCATGTCCACCTTGTTCTCCCCCACCAGGGTATAGCAGCAAAAGATCTACTATCCATCGCCCATATCATGGCCCATCCTATTCCTCATCATCATCCACCTCCTCCAATGAATCTAAAACTTAGAATCTTATCTTGATTCTCTTATTTGTATAGATCTCTAAGTCTTTTTGGATTGTATCTAACTCCAATACCTCATTCTCACAATTTAAAATATTCACACTTGTACTTGAACTCAGTTACATAATAAAATTTACAATTTAAGTTCAAATGAAATGTGCATGTCTATGGAAATTTTCTTTAATTTTAATTGTTTATATATCTGTTTATGTGATATGCAGCAATGAATATTTTAGTCTGAATGCCTACATATTTCTCATATTTATCCTGCTTATTCTATGAGCCGGTGCCCTCCTTATTAATAATGACAAAAAGAGAGAAAAAATAAAAAGAGAGAGAAAGAAAAATGATCAATGATGAAAGTTCAATGTTATCAGATAAAAGTTTCAAAGAAAAGTTTGAGAAATATATAAAAAAGAAAGAAACTGGAGAAAAGTTCTAAAGGAATGCAAAAAGCAAAGTACAAAGAGAATGATTAGTTTAAAATTTGCAAATAATGATCTAAAATCCTTCTTTAAATTGTCCTATTATTACATCAAAAAGAGGGAGAATCACTCTTATAGATAAGTTGGTGTTTAAAGCAATCTAAATCAAGCATAAAAAGTGAATGGTATCAAGCATACATAAGCTCAATCTTCACTTTCTGAATTCTGTAAACTTAAATTCAAATGTTACTCTTGATTTTTCCTTCTATCTAAACAATGCAAATATATAGAGTTCTAAAAGATATATGCATTGTTTATAGCATTTTTTTTTGGAACTCAAGGATTTTGTCATCATCAAAAAGGAGAAGATTGTTGATCCTAAAAGGTTGGTTTTGATGATGCAAATAGTTGAGTCAAAAGTTGACTAATCTATTGCTTTGAGTTTAATTAACTAATTTCAAAAAACAAAAAAAAAGCTTTCAGCTACTCTTAAGTGAAGATCATCCATCTAAAGCTTCACATCAAAAAGTTAAACTCCAAAAAGCTATGAAAATATTTCTTGGAAGCTCACATACAACTATAAGAAATTTCATCCAAGCTACTCAAGAATCGACTCCAAGCTTGCAACGAGTCGACCCCAGCACACTATCATTAACTGATACACCTTCACGAGCTGATTCCAGTAGATTACGACTCGACCCCAGAATAACCTCAGATGATGGACAAAAAGCTAAAAAAATCATTATATTGACGAGTCGACCCATAAAGTAGTCAAGTCGAGTCTAGCTTAGCAAGAGTCGACTGCAGACAAAAATGAGTCATCCTTAGAATAGCCATAAAGAAAAGACAGAGAGCTAAAAAAATTATCGTATTGGCATGTCAACCCATAAAATTTATGAGCCAACTCGAGTCAAACTAGAGTTGACCACAGAAATAGTCGAGTCGAACTCAGAACAACCATAGTGAAAAAGAAATAAATCAGTACAACTTAGTCTATTGAAGAGTTAACCCTCGAGAGCAATGAGTCGACACCACTTATCTAATGAGTCGACCTCTGAACTGAGAGAGCCAACTCCACAGGTGCCACAGAAGAAAGACATATCAAAGCAAAAAATAAAAGTAAGCTTGAGATGACTCCTGAAGATCATGAGTCGACTCTTAAAAATACATGAAAAGACCAAAAGAAAAGAAGAGCTCAAGCACTACAAAGAAAAATCCATTAAAAGAAAGAAAGAAAAAGAAAATTAAGAGAGCCTCAAAAAGAAAATCATTCAAAAGCATTCAGTGTGAGTTGAACGATCATATCTTCTACATTAGAGAGTTGGTGAAATACCTTCAAAAGCAACCAAGTCAACCAACAAAATCAAGCTCTATTTATTATGTTTGTATTCATTATTTTGGAGTTGTACTTTATTGTGCTTAAAATTTTTCTATTCTTTGTTGTAACAAGCTTTAGGGATTGAAGCTCTAGAGAAAGGTACATTCAAATTTTTAATTAGATTGCGAAGATTTTGGTTGATTGTCTAAAAAAATCAGCTGAGTTGATTGTAAACCTAGAAAATAACTGGTAAAGGTTTTGGTTGATTTTCTGAAAAAATAACTGGGTTGTTTGTGATGCTGAAAAATAATCAATTGTAGGTTTTGGTTGATTGACCTGAAAAAATTAACTGAGTTTGGTTGTGAACTCAGAAAATAATGGGTTGTAATCTGGGTTATAGATTATAGTAAAATTTTCAAGAAAAAAAACTTGAAGAGTAGATATAGGTACAGGGTTGGAACCGAACCACTACAAATCTCTTATATTTGTATTGCTTGATCTTTTTGCTTTCATCTTGATCTTATTTACTTATCTGCTAACTGCTAAAAGATTATATTTTTTTATCAAACTTTATTCCACTATATTGTTAGTTAAAGTTTTTGAAAAATTCAATTCACTCCTCTCTTGGGCTGTACAGGTAGGCAATAGTGTTTAATAAGATAAATATATAAATATTTAGAAACATCACCGATAAAAGTTATAAAATACTGATCACCACTATATATCAAATCACCAACATATTCACAAATATCAGTATGAATGAACTCTAATAATTCAAAACTATGCTCAACACTTTTAAAAGGTTTTCCAATAATTTAAACCATACTACAAAATTCATATTTTTCATATTCATTTTTTTTAGTTCAGGAACTAAGCCTAAATAACTCATATTTTTCACATATTTTTTATTTATGTGACAATCTACCATGCCAAACATTCATACAAGAAAGAATATAAGCAAAAGAAGTAGAATTCTCATTCATTTCTATATTGAATTTGAACATGCCATCACAAGCATAACCCTTTCTAACAAGCATGCCCTTTTATAGAGTATATATTGATCAGCCTCAATAACTTTTTTGAAACCAGCCTTATTCAAAAGAAAACTAGAAATTAAATTCTTTCACATATTCGAAGCATACGATGCATCTTTAAGAGTCATCTCCCCTCTAGAAGTAATTAGAGAAGAACTTCTCCAATACCCACCACTTCAGTGGTATAAGAATCACCAAGCATAATTTTCTTCTCTTCCAAGACGGAGTAAGTTTTAAATAAAGTTTTGTCATAGGAGACATACTTTGTTGCTCCGTAATCTACCCACCGTCCACCTAAGCCTTCGAGAACATTTATCTCAGTAATCATAGCCACAAGTGGCTCTTTTGCCATGTTGGCTTGTGCAATAGGTCCACATTTTTAGTAGCGGTATAATCTAGCAGAATGCCCGAGCTTACCACGCATATAGCAAGCGCAATTTTTTTTATTATTTGTGTGCTTGCCATTTATTAGTGGTTGCTTTGAGTGAGACTAGTTTCTATTGGGCCTCTATTTCATATCCTTTCTCTTAGGCCTTACATGGGCAATATTTTTTATATAGGATTTTGCATATGTTCATTTAAGGTAATTAAATTTACCTTAGTCCCATTGGTGCCATTAAGTTCTACAGTCTTGTCTTGGTTCCTTGCTTATTCCTCCACTCTCAAAGGGGTAATGAGTGCTTCAATGGATTGTCTGTGCCTCGAGACTTTGGCATACTCCTTCCAAGATTTAGGCAGCTTGTCAATTAATGATGGTTGAAACTTGCATTTTGGTCATCCCCATGAATATTTTCAGAATGAACTTCATGTCCAAGCATTTGTCGATCATAAGCTTGTTTCACCATGGATTTGTCTTCCACCATCTGAAATCTGAAGAAAAGGCTGCAAGCATATTCCTTAGATCCAGCTTCTTCAGGATCATATTTTTAGTGTAGAGCCTTCCATATTTTATTTGCAGAAGAATAAGCTTGGTCATAATAATCATAAAGCTCATCAGAATGACAATTATACAAATAATTTCTATAATAAGGATGATCCTTTTTTTCATTTTTCACCGCTATCTCATATTGAGAAAGCTCTTTTTCACATATATTTTTAGTTTTCTTTTGTTAGGATTCTTTTTAGTCCAAAAATAGGCAAAATTCAACAGTATAAGATAAAATAAAGTCTTTTGTCTCCACCTCTTAAAATTAGCACGATGGAAGCAAAATAGCTTGTTAAGATCGCCAATTCTAGCAAAGTTTTATACAATATTAATATTCTCCAAAGATGCATTTTATTCTCTATAATATGTATCGTCTCAAATTATTGGAGAAAATTGGAGAAATATTCCATGAATTGCATAGAAATTGCTTCTAAATAATTATAACTAACAAAGATAGCAGAGTCCAAGGCAGGAGCTAGGTCACTCTCTTTAGATGATACGTACCATCCATAGAATTTTCCAATGCAGTAGATCAATAAATTTTGCATGCCATTCTCAGGATACAATGAGCCTAGCCACTCAACCGTATACCTTACAAGTCTACACTACTTGTAAGATGCAAAGTTCTTCAAATAGTACCTTCTTTACCTAGAAAATATTAATGAAAAAGAATAGAAAAAGTATTTGATAATATAAAAAGTATTTGATAATATGAGAGACAATAGCAAACAAGAAGAACTAAAGCTGAAATTTTTCTAAAGCCTTTGTAGATTCGGTCTTGCTCTATTTATAGGCTAATGGGGAGCATCTCAATTTAACAAATTTTTTTGTGTATTTTCTCAAATGTGTAACCGATCAATAAATGAGAATTTAAAATATAAAACTAAAATCATTATGAGAATATTCTCAAATTTGTAACCGGCCAGTGAATGAGATATAAAATCGAAACATTCTCGTTTAATGGCTGAAATTTTCAGATTCAATTTCCAAACTGAAATTAGCCAACTTTATAAATGTAATAATTGATATTAAATGGCTTATAAACAACATTCATTTTTCATTTTTATCAAAATATGTAAACATTTAGAACTAAATTTTATGATTGACAATGTAGTTTTATTTAGTACTTTACACTAAATTAGCACACAGTTGCCACACTTCATGGTGCATATCATTTAGTTTCAAGAATGGATCTTGTGGTGTGCGGGTTGTTGGAACAGGAGGATTTCTAATATTTGAAACCGGTATTGAAGCGTGAATTAACATTGTCCTTAAGCGAATTTTGCCCCCACTATATTGCTGTTGGTGATCCAGCAAATTCGCTCCGGGATACAACAAAATCGAAATAAAATCCTAGCTAGCAAAACTAGGATTCCCCAGAACAACGGAATGAAAGATTTTGTAGAAGAAGTTATCTTAATCGGTGAAGAACATTGGCAATTTATAACCCTGAATTAAACTCTGAACCAACACAACTTTTGGAATAGTGTACGGATAAAAACTGCTAATATGAATTTTTTACATATCCAAGTGCCAAGTGCCAATTTTTGATAATATAATATTGGCTCTTCCTTCACAACTTCCCACCAAAAAGTTACTTTAACATGTGTAGGATATGAATGCTTATAAAGCTATCTAAAAAACTCTACACAAACAATGTGGGACTAAAATCCCGGTCAACATTACAAACTATTAAAGGAAGGAGACTTCCAACACGGGTTTATGCCGCAGAGTGTTGTGTAGCACTTGACAGCTTCTATCATAAAATAGACAGCCATCATATAAGATCGTCTTATATGTTATACATGATGGGTCTTATTTGATGGCCATCCATCTTCTCATGATAGCTATAGTGTACTGCACAACAATCTACGGTGCAAATAACACACCACATAGGATCTTTGGTCTTTAAGTTCATGCACAAAATAATTAAGACACGTGGTAGCTCAAGTGCATTTCACTTTTTTCCCACTTAATGGTTATAACGAGACTTGAATACAATTTATTTCTGTGATTAAAGCATCAAAATGTATAAGAATCTACTCCAGATTAGAACCCCTCTCCTTCCCTCACTCACATTTCACCAGTGCCACCTAACGCCGAAGAAAGGCATCAGCAAAGACTTAGGGCTCGTTTGGTTCGCAGGAAAAGGAGGGAGGAAAGTGTAGTCAACGGGAAAGTAATGAAATGCCTATTGTTTGGTTGGAGTTTTCAAAGGAGAGAGATGGGAAAGTTACTTTCCCATGGGAATATGATTCCCACATTTCATGGGAAAGTCTTTCCCATGAGAAACATGAGAAAGTTACTTTCCCATGAGGTGGGAATTACTCCTTTTTTATTTTTTCCCAAAAAGACCCTTCAGCATTAAAGAAGCATTAAAGAGGCATTAAAGATCTAATTTTTATTAAGGGCATAATAGGAATTATACATAACTTTCTCAGGAAAGTGGATGGTCAACCAAACATAAGCACTTTAGAAATTTGTCACTTTTCCATGGTTAACCAAACATGCCAAAAGTACTTTCCTAGGTATCCTCTTCCTAGGAATCTAATTTCCAGGAATCATATTCCTAGAAGGGAAAGTACTTCCCGCGAACCAAACGAGCCCTTAAGAGATTAGTACAGGAATCTACTCCAGATCGGAAATACTCCCCTTCCCTAACCCACATGTCATCAGTGCCACCGAACACCGAGGCAATAAAGTTGAAACCAAGACTTGCTCCGGTGTGAAACGCAACCAACCAACCACCCCTTCGATCCATTTCACCTCCTGGGTCCCACGAGAAATCCCGCTGCAGGTACACTCATCCAATGACAGCCCAAAGAAAAGATGACCATCTCCACCCCACCAATCTCCTTCCAGATAAGGCCCCTCCGTGGGCCCCAAAACCTGTCCCTCTCCTTCTCTTGATAGGTTCCCCTCTCCAAAAAGCGCAGGGCCCCTAACAACCCACCGCCGTCCCAAAAGCGCACCCGTTGGTCGCCATCGCCGCCCACCATAATTCCAACCCTTCCTTTCTCTTTCTTTATATGAAGATCCAACTCCATGATATTTCCAAGCCGTGACTTTGTTACCATGAGCCGTTCCGAGAAGCAGCAGTCTGCGGCAAGCGCCATCGCCGGCAAGATGGCTCGAGCATGCGACGGATGCGTTCGCCGCCGAGCGCGCTGGTACTGTGCTGCCGATGACGTTTTTCTATGCCAGAGCTGCGACTCCTCCGTCCACTCTGCCAACCCCGTCGCCCGCCGCCACCAACGCGATCGCCTCAAACCCGCTACCTCCTACTACTCGTCATTTATGGAAGCTAAAACCGAGGAGTTGATCTTGGGGTGGCTCAAGCGCAAGGCGCGAACTCCGCGGCCTCGCCAGCAAACGAAGCCGGCGCAACCGCTGGCGCCGGACCTCCTAGAGAGTTCAACCGACGGGAACTGCAGCGAGGAGGAGCAGCTCCTCTATTGTGTTCCAGTCTTTGATCCCATGCTCGCTGAGCTATGCTCCCCACCCAGTCTAAATGACTCGAATTCATCAGGTGAAGACACGAAGCTGGCGGTCGCGCAGTTGCCGGACAACGCTATCACCTACATCTCGCCCGTGGATGCCACGGGGAGCGGGACTGTCGGGTTTGTCCCATCGGACGATGAGCTTGCGGAATTCGCGACCAAAATGGAGAGCCTCCTTGGTCGGGGGCTCGACAACAGCAAGAACTCGTCCGAGCACGGCACCAAGCCTGAGCTGGACAATGATATGAAGATGGCCACCTCGAGGGAGAGGCCGGACCTCAGTTTCAGTTGCCAGTCAATGAAGAAGGGAGAGGAGGCCGAGGAGGGAGAGAAGGCGGGATCCAGCAAGAAGGTTGCACTCAGGCTCGACTACGAGGCAATCATGGAGGCATGGTCCAGTTCACCGTGGACTAATGGAGAGCGGCCACAGTTTAACCTGAATGTTTGCCGCTGGCCAGGCGACATGGTACTTCACTTCTTCAGTTAAGCTTAATTATGCTTGTGTTATTTAATATTTGGTTGATGGGGTAAAGTTTTGATTACGTGATGGCTAATTTATATTTTTATAGGGTATGTGGGTGGGAGAGGGAGGAGAAGAAGACAAGGGGGGAGGGCGGCAGGGAAGGGAGGCGAAGGTGACGAGGTATAGGGAGAAGCGGAGGACGAGGATGTTCGCGAAGAAGATACGGTACGAGGTGCGGAGGCTGAACGCGGAGCAGCGGCCGCGGATGAAGGGCCGCTTTGTGAAGCGGGCGTTCGTTACGCCGACACCGGCTTTTGCTGGACCGGCGTAATAGTAATTGCTATCCCTAAATGGAATGGAAAGGGAGCTGATCAGTTGCTGTCCCTGTTCACCCCTGTAAAATAATCCTACTTTTGTTTTTTTTTTCTTTTAACCTCTTCGGCAACTTTTGGTTTTTATTTTTCACGTAAGTTCGTTAAAAAAAACCAAAATGGAAAAAAGAAAAAGAACACTCTACAATCCCGGCCAGCAAATAGATGACTTCTGAATGCTGCTTCATTTCCCCCGTTGAATACACATGGCATGTATTATATCCAAAATCTGACATGAGAGGTGGAAGATAGATGTCGCGCCCCCTATCCGAGATCGTGTGCCAGGAGTTGCAGCAATCATCGCATACTCATAGAAAACTCCCCTCCCAACTGAAGGAGGAGTTAGGATTTGATGGCTCGACCTCGAATGAACTCGAAGAAAAAGGAGGAAGAGATCTTTAAATAGATGATTCCAGCCTTATCTGATCGGTCTCAGAATTGTGATGAACCTTTTATCTTCATCGCAATGCACGTGAGGCCCAAAGCCAAGAGACTGGGCCAGTCAAGTGGATCGGGCCCAGTCTCTAGGTTTCACATTCCTCCCTTAAAAAAAATTTCATCCACGAAATTTTCTTTTCTTACGCTTTCAAAAAGTTAGAAATATATAGTTCTAATCTTATCCTCAAGTTTTCAATAGTTCTACTTATCAATCCAACTTCATCATTAGATCTTATCAGAGGAATAAGGTCCAATACCTTCAGACTTGATTCTTTTGTAGATGATGTAAATCAAGTTTCTCTCTAATTATAAATGAAAATCAACATTTTAATTTTGAATAAGAATATCAAGTTGTTTGTCAAAATAATAACTGCTCTTGATTAACCGATCTATCACAAGATTAGATCATAAACAACTCTAATCCACCCCTAGTAAAATATTCATCAAAATCGATTGATAACCTCAATTTCTTTCAATTAGATAGAGGGATGATATTTATTGAAGAAGTGCAAGCTTCAAATTTAGGAGAAAACATGTCTACACCAAGATATTCTAGATCCAAGATCAAAAATCGATGATCAATTAATTCTAGTGTCAAGTTGCTAAGAATTTGTTTAGCATGACATAAAATTGGAAAACCTAAGATAGTGTAGCGACATCCAAAAAAATCAAAATATTATCCTTTCATTTATCAAGAAAATCCTACTATATAAGAAAATAAATCAATTCTTTTGTTGTTAAAACTTGCCAAATCAAAAGGATAATACTTCTGATCAACTTAAAAAAATAATTCAAGCCACTATGTTTTTGTTGCGCACTCTGATTCAAACCACCAAAATTCTTTGGATTCACTGATAATTTTTAATCAAAATACTACCTTGTATTATGAACTAAAGAGATCCACAATTTTAATTTTCAAATAAAGCCCAAAAAGAAACATTTAATTCTCGTCTCCTAATTTACCTCAAACACATCCATTTAGATTAACCTTCGAGTCAATTAATACATTCAAAATTCTCATATAGGCTAGTTACTATAATTCAAAATAAATTAAATCTTAATTCTCCTATCAACTTAACTAGACAATTTCAAGTCAAACTTCTACAAATAAAAACAACCCAAAAAATTTTCTGAATGCTCCACCAAGCTAGATGACCTTAAATCAATAGATATTAGTAAAATTGACTTAGTCATCTCTCCTAGAGTTTTCTTTATCGAGATCTTTAGCATTTATTAAAAATCTTCTATGATAATGATGCAAGCCTAAAAAATTCAAATTTTTTACACAAAACTAGATTTTATCAGCAACCTCAAAAACATTAGCAAAAGATCCCTATATCAACCTATTAGCCCAAACTTTGAATTGAAGTTTATTACACACCACGATCTCCGATAGACATAAATAAGATCTTTTATTTGGATCCAAAGTTAGTAATAAAAATTATTAATGATTCCACCAAGATGAATACTTTATTGATCTCAAAATAAAAATATTTTTTTAATAAGAAAATAATCTTTTTGCAGAATCACCAAGCATATTTTTCTGTTATATGCTAGTTTCATTCATAATCCACATATAGTTTCAAACCTCAAAGAATATTCCAATCAGGTACCATAAAAATCTTTCATATCCCAAATCTTAAACAACTTCATATAAATGGATCTTAATTTGCCTCAAAAAATTATATTCAAAATTAAGCAATATCACAGTATACCTCCATATCAATTTTTGAGTTTTCAAGTTCACTTAAATAACAAATAATCACAATGCTTGGTAATATTCCTATCCTCTTGCACTTAATTTAGATCCAAATCTAAATAATTATAACTTGATTCATAGATTGCCCAACCTTCTATCATGTATCAAACCTCATAAATAAATTTTATCATAATTTCCTAGTAACCTTTTTATATATAATCATAAGGCTTAATAGAAAATCTTTAAAATAACTTACAATGCGATCGACATAGATTTACGTCCCAATATTCCTAGTGTCTACCCACCTACACTCACCCTATGTCAGATTTTCTTGTCTTAGATTTTATCTATTAATGCTTTTATACCATTTTAATTATCACGCCTCCGACCCGAGATCGTGCACCGGTGGTTGCAGCAACCACCGTATACTCATAGAAAACTCTTTCCACAAGTATGCAAGGCATCTCAACATGATATCATAAATATGCAGTAGAATAATATAACTAATAATAGGCAAACTTTATTTCATTAACTAACTCAACTTACAATGTCTCATAATTCTAACATTAATCTAAGGTAAAACATCAATTTAATAAACTCTAATCTAACATATATAAGTTGTGCCACAGTTATTCTAATTATTTTTATATATTGAAAATTCTGGCAGGCTAGTTCTCTGAATCTAAATAAAAACTAAAAAAATAGTATAATGAGTTAAGCGGCCCAATAAGCAATGATCACTTAGCTAAATAAACTAGGCAATGAGATAGATAATACTTTGCAGAAAATAAGTATATATGCAAATCAAATCTTTTTTAAAATATTAAATTCTGTTCATAAATTTAAATTCTTTCAAATACTCAATTCATCTTAC
Organism: Phoenix dactylifera; assembly: GCF_009389715.1. Taxonomy (NCBI): domain Eukaryota; kingdom Viridiplantae; phylum Streptophyta; class Magnoliopsida; order Arecales; family Arecaceae; genus Phoenix; species Phoenix dactylifera. The sequence continues at coordinate 24,863,869 of NC_052399.1, forward strand.
TGTTCTTGAGCTATAACCACATGTTTTCTATGGCAGAATCATAACGCCGACTAATTCTTATGCGGTGAGCTATACATTATCTTACAACAAAGTCCTTCAGGACTACTAGTTTGCTGGTGCCATGCCACTAATCATCTTGGACACGATATTTAGGATAAATCATATGCCAACGTATTTTTCCCATTGACGAGGTCCTCAACATAGTAAGGTCGACATTCAATTAGTTTTAGATTTTATATTTTAGTTCTAAAATCATGCGGTGTCAAAATCAATCAATCATATCCATAATAAGAACATATATCATCATGATATTCTAAAATAATATTTAATGTAATAATATAGTATCCAACAAATTCATGCATTATAAATAATACTACTCAAAAGTTATGAATATAATAATTTAATGATTGCTGATAAATTTAGAAAAAGTGATACATTATTTATTTTGCAAATGCAATCAAACTAATAGATCAATTAATTTCAAAAATTCTTCTTAAAGCCTAATATCCAAAAATTATATTTTCTATTAAAATTATATTTTCTATTATAATTTTATTATAACTATAAAAATCTTAAATTCTAACACCTTCATAAGGTTGACCAGCGGGTGTGCCCGACAACCCCATGTTCATCGAATCATGGTCGAACTAGGATACAGATAGTTCAATAAGAATCGAGGCAATCCAATCTAATAATGTTTGGTAGGAACTAGGATGGGGGCTGACATGCCGCCCTATAGATCTAAGCCATTCATCAGGGTCAATCCAAAATCACTGTGACGTCCCTATTGGATTCAACTATCCTAGAGAGTAGAGAGAGAAAAGAGAAAAAGAGAGAAGAGAGGAGGGAGGAGAGAAAAAGATGAGAGAGACTCTCTCTTCTTCTTCTCCAAAATAGAGGATTTGTTTCTCCCTTCTTGATTGGATCCAAGGGCAGTCATGATGGCGAGCCTTGAAGGCAGTAGGAGGCAGCAAGGCAGGATCAACCAACCTCGACGGCTGACGATGGTGAACAAGGGTCGATATGAGAGAAAACAGACTGAAATAGGGCTCCCCTATTTTGGCGATTCACCATCCCAAAATGAGGCAATGAAGCCACAACATCAGAAGAGAGATAATGAGAGGAAAGGTGTATCATACCTTAGTTCAGTGAGTGGTTCTGGTGGATCTCCTTCTCTGGAGACAAATCGAGGAAGAAGAAGAACCAAATCGAAGGAGGAGTTGGGATTCGGTGGCTCGACCTTGGATGAACTCAAAGGAGGAGGAGGAGGAGGACGAGGAGGAGAAGGTATTTAAACAGATGATCCCAGCTTTATTCGAGCGGTCTCAGAATCGCCATGAACCTCTTATCTTCATCGCAATTGGGGTGGAAGAAGACTCCAGCTGAAGTCTTCCTCCCGGTTGCCCTCAAGTGTGACGCACATGAGGCCCAAAGCTAAAGGGCTGAGTCGGTCAAGTGGACCAGGTCCAGTCTTTGGGTCTCATAGTTGCTGATAGATCTGTGCGGTGGATGAAGAGATGATGATCGGCTCTAAACAACTTGCATATAGGAAAAGAAAAAAGTTTGAAGGTCGCTGGAGCTCATTCAACGGAGGGCCCTTTGATTCTTAAATTAGAGAAAAGAGCTTTGAGGGATAACAGAGAAGAGCTTTTCGATGCTTAAATTAGAAGAAAGGGCTTTTAGGAATAATAGAGAAGAGGGAGAGAGTCTTGAAAGAGAGTAGAGAGTATAGCAAAGCAATATGTATGGGGTAGTGCATACTTGGTGCCTCGAGCCATCTTTTATCGATAAAGAGTCTCCATCCCATCAGGTTTGGACTAGAGTCCAGAGCCGAGTGAAGAGCTAACTCTCGGCTTTTCTTATCTAGACTCGTGCAGGAATCTAAGTCCAACTAAAATATGTCTCCTCGATGCTATATGTCAAGCCTATGATTGGAGGTCAGATTCGGACCACATCATCATGAAACATGCAATACTGTTGAATTTATTTTGGACTAATGCTACGAGTTTTCCATTACAAACATATAAACTTATCAAGTGGTAGGATAGGATTGGTGCAACTTGCAAATTGATTATCAAATACAGTGAAAGTCGCACCCTAGTTGAAAAATCATAATCCGAGGGCATGATAGCTGCCGCATATTCACAGGAGTTGACCATATAAGTATGTTAAGCTTTCAACCTATTAATGAATTTAAAATAATCTAATACCAATATAATTTATCCATAGGTAGTAGTGATGATCAAAACGACTATGTTGTAATTAAACTCTCAAGTTAAAAAAACATTATGTATGTCCAAAGAAATTTTCATAAGTCATAGCAGGGTGCATCTATATTCTTTAAAATATTTAAAAAAAATCTACATACAACATTTTAACATAGAAACTAACCAAAATTAGATCTATTTTAACTACAAAGACGGCCTTGCTCTATGTGCTCTTCCCAAAAACTGATATCAAATGAGTCTTTAATCCTTAAATCTGAAAGAAAGTAAGTGCAAATAATGAGCTTGGCAATTTAGTAAGTAACAATCCACTTTATGTAATTTGATCAAGCCATATTAAATAATTTAACTCAACAAAATTATATAAAAATAATGCATTTGCAAGTAGAGACCGCAAATATTTGTTTTCAATAAATCTACATTGTGAAATAATACATTTTTTTATCAAGGTAAAATAAATATCCAATACCATATTAAAAAATATAGTTGCATTCACATATTCAATCATGGTTTTCAAGTTTTCAAATACGTTTCAACTCTACAGTTGAAGACTACTACTGCTTTTAACCCCTACAACTAGATCATAAGACTGCATTTAACCCTATAGCATAGGCTATGAGAACACTTTTAACCCTTCCGGCATAGGTTACAAGAACACTTTTAACCCCTGCAGCATAGGTCTGTATAATAATCTAATCAAGTTTTGCAATAGTAATCACGAGACCACATGTAACCCTTACATCATAGGTCAAGAGGCTGCATTTAACTCTTGCAATGTAGATCATGAAACAACATTTAGCACCAATAGTGGAGATCACGAGACCATATTTAATCTCTATGGTGTACTTTTATCATAATCAAGTTCCGAAATAGTTAAAGTGCCAGCACTTACCCCCTTTAATGGGGTGCATAATTTAGTATGGCTGAGAGTCAAAAAATAGGCATGCATACATAAATAAAAGTACTCTTTTCCAAATGTTTAAAATTTCTTAGATAATCCAAACAGTAATTTTCAGAAAAATAACATTTTCCTGAATATGTGAAATCTACAATATTATACAACATACCACTTGATTTTACAATAGAACATTCAACAAATATATCTTCATGCTTGATTTGATTGTATAATATAATAAAATTTATATACAATGGATAAAAACCATGCAGCTAATTAGCAGTCATGCAATTAAGAATTGAATTCATGTAATAGTAGAGATTTCATATACAAATAAATTTGGAATTATAATAATAACTTGTGCAATTTTGTACAGGAACTATTTTTCAAATAATTTAATAAAATACTATAAAGTATAGAATATTATTTTATCGAATTCACAAGCATCGACTACTAGGTAATCTAATCACTTTATATGGATCCTTCGGGACCTAATAACTAAAAAATTGCATATGTATGGAATCAATGCTATGCTAATTGTTTACACCTCATTTTAGCAACTTAGATGGTGGTTGTGAACAAGTACCATATGGATGAGGCTATGGATCCCTGCTAGACCTAACAAAATTTGGCCACAATAGTTTGATCATGACAAGTATAGAAATTTAGGTCGCAAGAGTAGGAGTCAGCCATGACTGACCATAATGTATAGAGATACAATCCAAAGGATATTAACTTTATTTTGGAACGAAATTGGGACCGCTTGCCGTTATGCCATGCACGAAATATATGGAATCATGGGACGAACTTCTGAAACTGCTGAAGATCATGGCAAGCCAACATGGATTATTATAGAAACTCATTGGTTATTTAATAGTTTTCGTTATATGTACAAATAATTGTATGTAACCTAAACGAGGGACACCCTTTTAGCAATCAATGAACTCATTCTATCTTTAAATTATCTTTGCTTTATCATTATGTGTAGATTTTTGTTTTTAGTTTTTCAGTACGTAGGACTCTAATTTACTAGTTAGAATAGGAGCAAAGTACTTTGGTTGTAGACCCACCACACCCTATCTTACCCTATCCTTCTTTTGAATGGGCAGTATGACAGTAGTGAAAATTTTTGAAGGCCAAGACCCATGCTACTCTCATGATCATCCAATTTTCGATTAATCCAACATTGGTGACATGCCAGTGCATATACCATAATCTAAGCTATGAGATTTGTCACATCTCTTTGACAGTTAACAAGCTTTCTAGCATGATTGTCTCCTTCCCCTAATGGTCGAAGAGAGATATAATGCTAACAAGTTCTTTTGGCATGCTTGCTTGGATAGTTATGTAGCTACCATCATGCCACCAAGAAAGAATATTGATGTTCCAACAGCCGGAATACCATACAATCTATCTTATCATGCCAAGAAACCTATGTATTCTCAAGTAGGTTGTCTAATTACCTCATTTAGCTTCGTAGAGAGTTGATAACTTCGGTGATCAAGTTGGCTCAACTGCTTTTAGGGAGCGTGGCCATGAAAGTCATACTCCTCAGATAGAGGTCACTTATTCTTCCGCCAATCTCCTTGATGATATGGTCACACAAATTAAGTTTCATATGTATGAGAATCAGCACAACTTGTTGAAAGTTGCTACGTATCAGATGGCTGCAGTGTTAAGGTCGTTCATGGAACAACAAAAAGCTTCCTTCTAAATTAGTCGTGAAATAGGTCGAGTGACTTGTTTCAATTATTATTAGTCGGTATTCTGTGTTGTAGTTCACTTTGGTATACAATGCGGCGAATCTGGTTGATCATGTTTCAGCCCCTCAATCTTTATAATACGGAAGTGTCATACTCTTGAAAAGGTCTGATTTTCAGAAGCTTTTATTCTATGAGAAGGGTAAGGCTGAATTCTATCATGGTGAAATCTTGGGTCCCTAAGATTGGGATGATGAAGAAACTACTTTGAGAGTAAGTGCTCTCGATGGCCAAACCGAGCATGTAGCTCATCATACTGCGGTTCTTGCATGGCTGTTGTTTGAGCCTAGGGTGGGTGCTAGCCATTCTGATCCTCATAATGTTGTTCAAAAAAATGTCGGTGGTGTCTTCTCAATGCCAGTTTTGGCTACAAGAGTGGGTCGTCAAAAATTCCAGGGCATAGCCCATGCCTGCACCAAAGGTCGGGGAGCAACCTTTTCAGTGGATGTCGCCAATGCCATGCCTTACACTAACCTATAGCACCCAATTGTTGCTGGGAGGCAACCTCCTCAATGGGTACCACCATCTCCATCTCAACAACCTATGGCACTGAACTTCTATATCAAGAGGCAACAACAATATAATTAAGTTATCTTCCAAATGTATTGCAACCCACTCTATCAATCAATGCTCGGGCTAGTATTTCCTACTCAACTTGCCAATTATTGAGTAGAGAAAGAGAACTTCCTAAGTGTGGCTTAGTTGGCCGAGATGGTCCAAGTTCATTTATGATGAACTTATCAGCCTATTTAAGGTTGGTGTACTAAAAACATACCTTGATTAGCATGACCAAGCTTAAGAGTTCTCTAGAGGTTATAAGGTCTCGGAATATTTAAGGTTTCTGAAGGATAATAATATATCTCCTATCGAGCACAGTGACCAATTTTCAATCTAGTGCAGCGAAATTGGTGCCAATGATTTGTTGAAGATTCATCTATTTTTGAATTCACTAAATGGATTGTCCTTTACATGGTACGTGCATCTACCTCTGAACTCAATTTTGACAATGCAAGATTTGAAGTTTTAATTTTATGTATAGTTCTATTAAAACTAAGTCCAAAGTATGGTCGCTGATTTGGCAAAACTGGTACAACAACTTGGCGAGTTTGTGGAGCAGTTTATGACCAAATTTAAGAGGGTTCGAAACCATTATTACCTTGGTCGAATATGTGAGAATTGCACAGAATAGCTTGAACCTAGAATTAAGGAAGAAGTTCACTAGGTAGGAGTTTGTAGATATCTTCCAGCTAACCACTCAAGTAGTTAATTATGGGCCATCTTATGGGAGAAGGAACAGAAAAAGACATCCCAATTTTTGAAGTTTCGACCCTAGAGACTGATGATTTTGATCAATGTTGCTTCGATAAAGATGACTGTAACAAAATTTATGGAGCAGAGATTCTCATTGGCAAGTCGTATATCTACAAGGTTTTGAGTAGGCTAATCTTATAGAATCAGGCAATGTCTGGAGAGCTAGTTTCAAAAGGAGATATGAAGTATTCTTTTGATATCATGAAGATTGAACATATTTTTGATTATTTGATTAAGGATCGGCAAATACAACTATCCGAGGGATATAAAATCCTTCCAACTAAAGAGTTACAGGAGAAGATATTTTGTAAATGGCATAACAAATGGAGCAATCACACTGACAACTACATAGTCCTTTGCAATGTCATTTGGAAAGCCATTATGGATGGTAGATTGAAATTTTCAGAGAATGATAAGGCAATCATGCTGGTAGATGGTAATCCTTTCTCCGAAGTGGAGGTGAACGTGGCTTCAACAAACTTGAGATCGTGAGTGGCAAAGAAGCCAAAAGAAGAAGTTCAACAATTCAATGCGAACATATATTGGGCGGACAGAGTATTGGTCAGACACAGGCTCGGTTTCGAGCTTGAATGGAGGCAAAAGTTTGATAACTTGAAGAATAAAGAACTTTTATATTTTGAAACACAATTTTACTGCTATAGTAAAAGAAGATGGGTCAGTTTTTGGTTGGAGGAGTTGGTTCAACAATAAGAGAATTTCTGGCATGGATTCAAGAGACTAGAGACAATAGACTACTGTAAGGCAGGACTATCTTCTAATGATGTGATCATGTGAATACTAGCAATACCAGACTGATCAAGTCTCTAAAAGTTGAAGATAGAGAAAAAATGCTAGTCGAACATCGAAAGATGATGGAGACTTTCATTCATTTAGGGAAGATCAATCTTAAGATTACTGTACTGAATAAAAACGCCCTACCTAAGTTTGAGAGTGACTCTAATAACCTATTAAAGGACACATCTCTTCGGCTATGGGATACCAAAGGTCCAAGATTGAACGTATGGAATTCCAACTATTTTCTTTTTAAACTTCAAGTTTTTTTTTTAGATGGGGGTGGGCGGATCATGGAGAAATTTTTGGGCTTAGAAGAGCCATAATGTCTACATTACAAAATTTTTTGGACTTAGACGGGGCCATGGCCCCTCTATGGTTTGCACAGAAGTTATTTCAAAAATAATTCTATGATTGATTTTAAAGTTGATTCAAGCTTTTCTTTTCTCACAATTTAATTCATTCCAATACTTCTCTTTGCTTGTATTGCTTGCCTTTTTCCTTCTCCTGTTCTTTATTTTTCCAATATACATATAAACTGTTGATTAGATTTAGCAGTTTCTAGCAAATTGGTTGCATGCCTGTTATAATCAACGATTAGTGTTGTATATTAGATAGTACAATACTATATCAGTATATAATCATATCAGTATATATTTATTCTATGCAGTATAAACAATTATATCAGTATATATTTGTTCTATGCACTATAAATATTTTTTATGAAATAGCTGGAAATAGTGGCATTTTTTTTTGGATTTTCATATATGATAAGACAAGAAGATAAAATAGAGACTCTTAGGTAAGAATTTAAAGAAGAGACAAAGGAAAAACGAATCTTTTATGTTTAAGGGAGAGCATAAGAGTTCTAATTATCTCAAAAAAATTGTTCAAGCGGCCAAATCAATTTAAAAGTGATGGAAAATTCAAAATTTTTATAGTATTTTAAGGAATGTTGCTGCACTTTAAGGACTATGGAAGCATACTTTTATTGGAGTTGTGGCTAGAGATGGGCACTGGGCCGGGCCGCCCACGGCACGGCACGGCACGGCACGAAGCGGGCCGTGCCTGGCACGGCCCGCCAGCTACAGTGCCGGGCCGTGCCTGGCACGGCCCCTTTGAGAGGGCCGTGCTGGGCTAGAGGGTCCTGGCCAGGCCGGGGCCGGCACGGCCCGGTCTAGGCCCGCGGGCCAAGCACGGCACGGCCCGCGGGCCGGCACGGCCCGCGGGCCAGCACGGCACGGCCCATAAGGGCCTGGGCCGGGCTGGCACGCGGGCCTGGGGCCGGCTCGGCCCGATAAAAATTAATGCTTCATAAATTTTTTTAATAAATTAATAAATATTGAACACTAAGAATTTATGATTTATGAATATAAAGCCACCTTAATGGTGGGGGGTTTGGCATAGACCCCTACCAGTTTATTAATTTAAATCAAAATGGTACATGAAGGGAGGTTTGGACCTTGGTCTGACCTCTAGAATACAATAAGAAACTAAGAAAGGGCCGAGGTTTGGACCTTGGTCGGACCTCCAGAATACAATAAAAATGTACAATTATAAAAAATTAAGAAATCTTACTAATCATCAGTGATTCAGTGAATCAGTATTCACTCTTCAGTCTTCAGTCTTCAGTCTTCAGTAGTGTTTGTATCATCATCATCAGAGGATGTTGTATTATGTCCACCTTTATCTTGAAGTCTTGCCTCAGCATCCAGCCAATCCTTGAAGCAGAGAAGCATCTCCACCGTTTCGCCCGTCATCCTACTTCTCTTTTCGTCAAGAACACGCCGACCTGCACTAAAAGCGGATTCCGATGCTACCGTGGACATCGGCACAGCTAAAAATCGCGTGCAATTGCAGACATAACAGGATATTGATTTCTAACACTCTTCCACCAAGATAATACATCTAGATTCTCTATTTGATTTTCATCATATGCAGAATGAAGATCATTTCGTAAATAAAATTCTAGTTCACTACTTAAAGATGAAGAAGATGAAGAGGAACTTGAAGCATGTGTGTGTCTTCTCTGTGCAATGAATGAAAAAATAGATGACGAACGAGAACTACTAGAAGGAGAAATAGAGGTTTGTATTTGTGTTCTAAATCCATGATTTTTTTCATCATATATAGCATAAATATCATAAAGAAGTTTTTTTACCTCATCTTTAGCAGATTCAGCATCTTGATTCATATTTTCAGAGTATGCATCAAGTAAAATTAGCACGCCATTTAATTTAACTCTAGGATCAAATACAGCAGCTAAGTTATGCATAGGACATATCCTGTCCCAATACTCATTCCATTTAGATTCCATTAGGTCAATAATAGGCATTAAAACATCATCATATCTATGTTCTGCAAATTTTTGACTAATTATATATGCTTGTTGTAAAAATGAACATGAAGTAGGGTAATAAATACCAGAAAGAACATTGGTAGCATTATAAAAACTAAGCAAAAAATCTTCCAAAATTTTTCCTTTATTCCAATCAGTTTCAGTCAATGTAAATCCTAATCCACGATCATTAATATATGCACTTAATAAATTTTTATATGGGTATGCATCATGTATCATGCTATATGTGGAGTTCCAACGAGTAATTACATCAAGTTTAAATTTTTTAAAACGTTTACCATGATTTATGCATAATTCCTTAAATTCTTGAAGTCTTGATCTAGAAGCATGAATAAAAGAAACTGCATTTCTAATTTTTGAAATCACATCTTGAATCATGCCCATGCCAGCTTGAACAGAAAGATTTAAGATATGACATGCACATCTAATATGCAGTAAATTTCCATCTAATATGGGATGCAATGAGTCTTTTAATAATACAACAGCAGAATTATTATTAGATGCATTATCAAAAGTAATAGACATAATTTTATCATTAATATTATATGAACATGCAGTTTGATAAATTATATTTGAAATTTGTTGCCCAGAATGTGGAAAATCAAAAGCACGAAAAGCAAGAATACGTTTATTTAATTGCCAATCATTATCAATATAATGAGCAGTAATGGCAATAAAACAATTACTACCTACAGATGCTGACCAAATATCAGAAGTTAATGAAATTTTTACATTTAAAGTAGAAAGTGTTTCAATTAAATTTTGTTTCATTGCTAAAAAATTGGTCATAGCTACTCTTCTAAATGTACGCCTACTAGTTCTTTTGTAAGCAGGTTGTAGGTTTAATTGAACATATTCTTCAAAATTAAAAGATTCACATAAACTAAAAGGTAATTCATCCTTAACTATCCATTTTACAAGTGCTTTTCTTTGATTTTCATGATTATATGCAAAATTACCTACAAGTAATCCCCCTTGTATATTAAGGGTACTTTGAGTTTGAGCATGAGAATCATGCATCCTATGACTCTCTTGATGTCTTTTTAAATGCCCTGTTCCCCCACTACTACTACAACTATAAAGTTTGACACATTTTTTACATTTAGCTTTCCAGACTCCCTCAACCATAACTCTATCAAATTCATTCCATACAGTACTAGTCCTCTTACGAGAAGAGGTTTGACCTTCACTCGGTTCACCAGTTCTAGAGGAACTAGGAACAGGGGGTTGGGGATTAGTTTCTTCTCCCTCAGAAACAGGAATGCCAAACTGACTTTCCTCAAAAGATGACATATCTATGATTAATTCAAAAAATAAAAACTAACCGCAAGGAGGAATTGAGTAGAGGGTCGGAGGGCAGAGGCAGAGCCGAGATTCCGAGCTTCCTCTTGTGCTCTCAACAGAAGCGACCTTCTCTTCTCAACAGGAACCTCCTCTTGTGTAGCACTTGAACAAACTAAAAATTAAATTGCTAGAAGAGCACTTTAGAAGAGAGAAATAATAGCAGTAGAGAAGGAGAGAATGAGAGGTTTGGTGTGGTGAGAATGAGGGAGGAATGGGCTATTTATAGAAGTCCAAAAATTTTTTTCCCAAAATACCCCTCAATTCAGCCGTTATTGGACTGTTGGGAGGGGTAAAAGGGTCATTTTCACGAAAATAGCCGTTGGAAACGGCTATTTTCCTCCCCCCTCTCCAGACGGGCCGCGCCTGGCACGGCCCGTCTGGAGCCGTTACGGGCCGTGCCAGGCACGGCCCGTTTGGAGACGTTGCGGGCCGTGCCTGGCACGGCCCGTTTGCGCCCGTTACGGGCCGTGCCTGGCACGGCCCGTGGCGTGCCGTGCCCGGCCCGGCCCACCAATAGAGGGGCCTGGGGCCGGCCGGGCTGGCCTTCCGTGCTGGACGGGCCGTGCCAGGCACGGCCCGCTTCATAAGCGGGCCGTGCCAGGCACGGCCCGTTTAGTCTTTGGGCCCGGGGGGCCTGGGCCGGGCCGGCCCGGCACGGCCCGTTGCCCATCTCTGGTTGTGGCAGAGCAGGGTTGGAAACTGGGGAGAGTAGAGTCGTTTGTAGAATTAAGGTCAATGATAAATTTAGCTCTATCCTCACTGTAGTTTACTTTTTAAGTTTAACTTAAACAAAATTTATGGAATGTGACCTTTAGAACCTTCTCATCTTAATGCCAATGTGGGAGAAAGGGAAGTTATTTGGCTAAATAGGATAAGAATTTTTTGACTAATTTTTTTGAAAACATTCATTGTAGAACAAATTACTAATAGTTGTTTATATTTACTTTCCAATTAAAATATGTCATCCATTGTCAATGATTTTCTTTTTTTAATCAATCTCATCTTCAGTCCTCTATTTCTGAATGATGCATGTATTGGAATTCTTGGGTTCTTGCTTTTTTCAGGGAAAGAGAGACCTTGTGCTTCTCATCCAGGATTCCTCTCCCTCACATTTCCTTTCCACCTCAATCCTACAAAATTGCATGCTGCACGCCGCTTGGAAGTGTTAGCACGCAGTGCACCACCCACAGAAAGTCACCATAAAAAGGCCCCACGTATACAAAAACACCAAAAGAGTCACGAATACTGGTTACGTGTCAACCAAGGGATTGACTCAACAAGCTGTATCTTGGTTATAATACACAGGAGCAACGTGTCAACCACTGAGACGGACATATCAGGGGGAACGAAACAATCATGACACCGACTACACCAATTATCACTATTTTCTCATACTTTAATACTATATATATATATATATATAAAATAAAATACGTATTTGTTCCGTTCTCGGCCGTCTTGCTCTCGCCCTCGAACAGAGAAGAGAGAGATAGAAGCGGTTGCGTCGGCGGAAGACGAGATGAAGGTCTTCGTGAAGACTCTCAAGGGCACCCACTTCGAGATCGAAGTCAAGCCCGAAGACACTGTAATCCATCCTCTGTTCTTAGTTCGATGGTTCCCATAGAATCGCTTGCTCTCGCTGTTTATAGTACTCTTTTTTCCCCTCAATTTATAATTCTTTGAGGTCTTGCTGATGTTAGTATGATACGATTTAAGCAGTGTTCTTTTGTTTGGTTGGCTGTGGAATAGATTGATTTAACAAACTGTTCTATGAGTTTGATAATATATTTGGGGGAATTAAGTGGTTTTTTTTGCTGGATGCTTAATTGGGATGGAATTCCGAGTCCTAGGGTTTAAGAGGGAGTCCTCTAATTGGAGAAAGTTTGCTGTATATTTGTTTTTACCGTTTTTCTGGACAAGTTTAGGGCACAAGTCTGTGAGGAATTGTTGATTGATTTAGTTATTTGTAGGTCTCATCGGCAAATAATTAAGTATGATTTTTAAGAGAGATTTTTAATGATTGCAGATGTTGGGAATGTTGCGGGTAACATATGTACATTAGGCTTCACTATAGATTGGTAGATAATTGTGTGTTTTTTTTGGAAGTTTGAAGAAGGAAAAAATAAAAGAACGAAGTGTTCCTAGGAGAAAAATCTGCATTTTTCTGGTTGTTTAGTTTAGCATATTTGGAAAACTCATTTCAATATATTTTTAGTTTCAGACCATGAGATTTCTACCGGGATTTGCATATTCCTGAAGGAGTTGTACATTTCTGTACTGATTTAGAAAGCGTGGAGAATTATCCTTGTTGCTAACAAACCTGTGTGGTGGATTTTTAATGGAGATTGGCTGGATCATGCTGACGTACTAACTCTTAATAGCTTTGAGGTTTGGGGGGTTAGAGAAGGAAGTTCTGTGTGGCTTAAAATGGAAGGCATTATCACTGGGGAATAAGACAAGACGATATTCGATCAATATGCTTGACTAGGAAAAGAGAACATATGCTTTTTTTGGACCCTAAAAGATGCCCTTTATACCAACAAGGTGAAAAATTGTACAGAACTTAGGCCATTATTTGAGGAAATTGTTTTATGACAGTGGATTTCTATTTGATTTTACTTTCCCTCCTGCTGTATTGGATGGAATTCCGAATTTTAGGGTTCAATATGGAGTAATGTAGTGTCTGAATTCTTCTTTCTTTTTTTGTTTAGACTACTTCCATGTTCTACTGTAGGGTGCAAGTGTGCTTCGAATCATTTTTTAAGGATGGTTGAGTTAGAACTTCGATCAGGTAAAATTATTGCACATTGGATGAATTTGGAGCACAATGTGATATGTCTGCATTGTAGTTGTAGTTATGAATGTGCATTGGAGATTCATTCGTTGGAGTTCAAGTATTTGTGAAGGAGTTCTTTTGGTTTATTTATGATATGGAGAGTGGGTATAATCATCCATATCGTATTTTGGATGTAACAGGAAGGATTTTAATGGAGATAGATTAGATCAAAGTCATCTTGTCCATTAATCTATTATTGGTTTGCTGATTTGGAGGAAGGATGCTGAATTATCAAATATCACTTGTAGCCTAGAGGATGGAAAGGTAGTGTAGAAGAAATTTTGATAAAAGTTGATGACATTATCAGCTGGAAATAAAGCAAGCATGCAAATCCAAGTTTAGGGGAAAAGAGAATATGCTATTTTTTCACCTATAAAAATATACCCTATTCTGAGTAACCAAATATACCCTAAATGCTTTATACAAATCAGATGAAGTGAGTGGGTTAAAACCTTGCTGCTTTATGAAGAGGTCGAAGGAAAGGTCCAACATTGATGTCTTTGAATAACATTGCAGAGATGAGAAAGGGGTTAAAATGAAGAAACAGTTGATACTTAGATATTTTAATGATGATGTCTAGGCACCAAATATATTCTTTTCACAATCTATGTTGTTTGAATTCTTCTACTGATTGTGTTCTATATATGACAACTTTTAGCATTTCTATGGAAAGTTAAAAACCAAGGTTCGCTGTTTCGGTACTGGATCCCGTACTGGTATACACTAGCACTGTGTTGGTACGGTATGGTATGTAATTTTTTCGGTATACCAAGTATCGGTACGCCTTCCGTACTATATACATGTACCGAAATGGTACTATACGGTAAGCTCCGTACCGTCCGATTTTGGCTGGTATGGCAAACCATGATAAAAACTAAGCAATGTAATGATCTTAATCTCATTGGTACAATCGGTTTAAGAAGTGTTAAGAGAGGTAAAGGAATTGTTACTTGAATCCCTAACGTATCCTCCAGTAGCAGAGCCAGTATTGATAGGACTTGAGGAACCATATCACTAAACATCCTTAAGAGATGGTTGTCACTCAACAAAGTTGTTGACCTGGATTGATGCAAGAATCCATGTAACTTTTTCTCTTCAACCATAGCTTTCTGGCCTCAAGTGAATCAACCTTATGATTAGAATTTTTGTAGTAAGTCAAGAGCAAAGGATGGTCTCAGATTTCAAGGAATAAAAGTTGGGATAATTATTTTCACAAAGAAAGAGTTTTTTCAACTTTTCATGGGAATCAAGACTTGTAGGCAAAGACTAACATCTGGAAATTTTTGGTATGGAGTATACTTGGATCATTATACTTAAGTGATTAAAGTTTGTCAGGATTTGGAAGAACTGTGGATAAAGCAGGAACTATGCTGTTGTAATTCAAGCCATTGAGTTTCGTTGCTGACACAGGGGATGCGAATATTTTTTAATATGCATTCCCTGCTTTGTCGTAAATATATATTTCAAGTGTATAATAATGAAAGTGTAGAAAATATATGTCTGACTGGTTTCTGCAGCAAGTTAATTAAGCCTCATACGTTTAATCTATATGATAGTTGAATATGCAACTTGTAAATGTGGTTCGTTTATCTAAGTTCTTTATTTTTCTTAAAAAATTAAACTATATAAGTTTACTAAATTTTTCATTATATTTGTAAAAAGAATTTACTATTTTTTGAGTAACATAATTGTCCTGCAGTCTGAGACTTTAAGGAAGAAATTTTTAATTCAACCACCACTTTTGAAATTTCCTCCCCTTAAATTATGTGAGCCTCTACCTTTTTCCTGTGTTTTGCATGTTCATCAGATATCCTTGATACTAGATTGGTTGTGTTTTTAGCATTCTCTTTAACATTGTATCTTCAAATTCTTGAATGTTACAATGATAGGACATTTGATATCATGGTCTGCCGTACCGGTCGGTACGGATCGGTGCCGGCCAGTACATACCAGTACCGGATCCTACCGGTACGGTACAGCTACATATTTCGGTACCGAACCGTACCGACCGGTACCGACGCGTACCGACCGGTACCGACGCGTACCGACCGGTACCGACGCGTACCGATCCGGTACCGACGCGTACCGATCCGGTACCGACGCGTACCGATCCGGTACCGACCCAAACCGACCAGTCCGTACCGGCTCCAAATTTTTTTTGGCTTTTAGCCCCATCGGTACTGTACCGGTTCGGCTCGGTTTGATTCGGTACCGTACCGGTACCGATGCCTACCGGTACGTTGGTACAGTCGGTACCGCGTACGTTGCTTGATATAGTAAGTAATCTTGGTTCAATTTGTTTGTAGTGGTACTTTATTACAGGTACTTTGGAAAAAATGCCAACTTATATGTTATTGTTTGTCATGCAGGTTGCTGAAGTTAAAAGAATTATTGAGAGTGCTCAAGGGCAGAGTGTTTACCCGGCTGAACAGCAGATGCTCATACATCAAGGGAAAATTCTGAAGGATGATTCAACATTGAATGATAATAAAGTTTCTGAAAATAGTTTCATAGTTATAATGTTGAGTAAGGTACATTTCTGTGGTCTAGGAGTACTTTCTAATGCTGTGAAGTTCGTGTATGAAATTTTAGATATTTGTTACAAAGTTGTTATATTGTTATGCAAACTGTCATTAATTCTTGTGATTATTCTTGCTTGTTAGATAATTTTTAACTTAATTCAGCAATTCTTTGAATGGTTTGAGCTGCAAACTCTACTTATTCATATATGTGGGGAAATCTTGAAACTTCTTGACCTCTTAGATGATGCATATTATATTTGGGCATTTCTATGCTTCTTTTGAGGTACGTACTACCTGGACCATCTAGTTATGAGGAAGTACATACCTATCTTTGATGCTTTTCACAGAATATGGATGTAGAATGATGCCAATGTGGAATATTACAGAGGAAGTCGTTTAAAGTGTTAATCCTAACACCACCAAAGTTGTTTATTTTTTCTTTTGAATCCAAATTTGGATGATCTTGTCAGCAGTTCTCTTCGTAGATGTGCTCTTAGGTGCATTTCTTCCCATCTAATACATAATCCAGTTAAGGCTTTGCTTATTTATCTGAAAGGTTTGCAACAGCTGAATCTGAGCAGTTCATATAATGTAGCGATCATTGGTTTAAAAAAAGTATGAATGACAGGCATCAAGTGTTTTCTTTCAGTTTTGAAGATCAATATGTGTTGCTTTTTCCGTAAGAAGCTATTTTTTTCCTTTTAAATTTTTGTATCAATAAGAGGTTATGAAGGAAATATACCATGTAGATGGAAAAAGTTATATATTGTTTGGTTAATTGATTTTAAGAGGAACTGTGTATAATCTGGAAATCTATTTATGAATTTATCTAACATAGTCAACTTTCCTTGCTTGGTTATTGCATTTCAATTACTGTATAGCCTATGTCTTGCAGGTAAGTGTGCTACCTATCGAGCCTTGCCTTCTAGAATCTTTGACAGTATCAAAGCAACTTTGGACTGCTTCTGATGCATGAACTTAGAATGCCTGAATAAGGTTGCTTTTGATTGCTGGTTAAAGGAGGGTGAAATGAAATAATGCTCTTTTACTCCACTTATTCCACTTAACTCACCGAAAGGTAAAAAGTCCATTTTTTCCAAGGGTAAACTTGGCATTTCAAAAATTAAGTAAAGCCACTTTTCCTCTTAACATGGGATAAACTACTCCACCTTGTATGGAGTAATATAGGACTAATGATGGAAATACATTAACTATTTACTTAGGGTTAACTTATTCTGCAACCAAAGTTAGCCTAAAAAATTGAGCCTTTTGATGAATATTGATCTTGAAAATTGAATCTCAGAGAAAAAGGTCGGGGTTAGACTTGAGGTTCGAAAACTTGTTCTCGAGCTTGGCTTGGCCAATGACCTATGGTTTTTGTTGTTTTGATGGTTTTGATTTGTTGTCTAGGGTTTAGGGGTGGCAACCGGGTTAGGTTGACCAGATATGAGTTAGGTCAGATATATGATAGATCAAAATCTATCAAGCTGATCCTGACTTATTTATTAAACATGTCAAAAATCCAAATCCAAACCTGATCATTTTATTAAATAGGTAACCTAACTCGACTTACAATTGGTTCAATCATGTTAAAAGGGTTAAGCGTGGGCACCCTGCTAGAGTTTTAGCTAGTAAATAATAACAATCATTAGAAATTAGGCAAATTTATAGAAAAGAAAAAAGAAATTGTATTGGATATTAGGATATCTTCTATCTTTTGGAACCTTTGGATGCATTACAGAGTAGCCTTGGGGTGCTAACTTTCAAAGATTGTTGAGAGTTATTAACAATGAAAAATGATAAAAAAAACTTGAAGTTAGATGTAAAAATTAGAAAAATATTTCAAGTTGAAGTTAGGAGTAGAGCTAGGGGCCAGAAGGAGCCATACTTCCCCTTCCCCCCAAACACACACATGCGCACAAAAGAGACTATAGGAACATAATGAAAGCCGGCGCCGCTAAAATTTTGAAGCTACAAGCACCACACCCTCATAACAGATCATTTGTTAATAATTCCCCTCTCAATTACCGATTTGTGACTAATAACCTCTCCACCTCATCAATGGTTCCAGGTTTTCCCATCTATTTATCCATCTGTTTAAATATAAAAAGAAAGACAAGTAAAATAGTAATCTTTTCCCACCCAATCACTGAACCAACTGTTCCACATCTCTCTCTCACAGACTCTCTAGATTTAGCCAACCTCCTCTTGCCTTGGTGGCTAGGGGCTCTTCCCTACTATAAACATGGCAATTTAGCAAGGGCTCAAGGCGGCACCACCCTTTCCACCCTTTTCCTCGTCACACTCTAATAAAACCCATTTTTCAGAACAAGAGTCATTATAAGTAGGAGAAAGAGTATTAAATGATTAGTAACCTAGCTTTCCCTTTTTGATTTCAAAAGAATCTTTTTTAATGAATAAAAGAGATTAAAATTTCTTTATGCCTTTCTTAATATAAATTTTTAGGTGTAGCATTATTTCGTTTTCCATTCATGGACTTTCTAATTGTCATTTTTTGGAAACTCGTAATGATTATGTTCATTGTCTAATTATCCTAGTTATGATACTACCATCTTGATTTTTGACCCTTCAATGAAAAGAACTTTAAGAAGCGAATTGTTTAATACACCCATTTGGTGATGCACTTCTATTGCAATCCTTTTTTTAAAAATTATTTAGAGACAAATAAATTTAAGTATATCTACCAGAAGGCAGTGCAATTGATAATTTATCTATTATTCCATACTGCTCTAAATATTTTAATATTAATAAATAAAGAAAGTACATTTGTAACAACTATTGGTATACATATGGATCTATGTTGACCCCTGCCCTCTCCTGATTAGCTTTCAGTCAAACTAAGCCACCAAATCTTACTGATCTACTTCGCTGTATTCAGTTTCAATTAGTTCTATGTTGACATTTTTTCTAGCTTCTTTAATTTTTAATTTCAGTTATACAAGAAATTTTTGTCAATCAGTATTAATGAAACAAGACTAAAAGAAATGAACAAAAATAAAATCTTTATAAGTTATTTTTGTTGTATGTATTGAATAGTTGTTTAAATAATTAGCATTTAATTGCTATAGAAAATTTTCTGTTATAAGCAAATAAAATAACAACTACAACGAAAATATAGTAGAAGTTTTACCTACACAATCTTGCCATATCAATGAACTTTTTATCTTTACATATATTTACATCTGGGACTCCCTAGGTGAAACCTCTCACTCCACCTGTGGTTAATAAAAGACATTCATTATCATTTTAAAACCACAATGTTGTTTGGTGAAAATTTGATCCAGCAAATTTACATTATTCATTCCAAGATCTTAATAGAGCAGGATTGATATGTTATCATTTTAAAATTATAGCATCTTATTCGGTGGAAATTTGATCCACCAAATTTACGTTATTTATATCCAGATCTCAATAGCAGGAAACATGTATGTAGGAGTTATTCATTTTGAAAACTCTGATGAAATTTGAAACTGCCCCCGGTTTCTAAGCTCGATTCTTTCTTCAAGTTTTCTTATAGTACATACTACCCCACACTGCTTCCCCACACTTGTACGTGCTCTTGCAGTCATTCCTGATTTTGACAAATAAGATCAAGGTAATACTTTTTGTTTTATTGGCTTGAATCTTAATTTTGATTTTTTTATTACTTTGTGATGTTTCCAAGATGTTAGCAAGGTCTATAAGATCTTTCCGAAGTAGTTCTAATTAAAATCAATAACATTATAACATTTTAAAATCGCTTGCATTTCCTAAATTAAAATCAATAACATTGTAACATTTTAAAATAGATTGCATTTCCTAAAATGCCTTAGCCAACATGACATTCTTGGGTACGATCATATAAAAATTCTGTTTAAAGGCTTAATTTGTAACCTAGGATCATTTTAATTCAAAATGATGAGTTCTATCCTATATTTGTTAGTTGCAACTAGAATTGGTAGTTTTAGTTAGAACTAAGAGAACTAGACGAATGCTAATTTTAGGTAACTTGGCTGAAATTGGTAAAACAAACAAAGCTAAGGCAGTATCAAATCCTTTTTGGTTAAAAATTTTAGTTTTCTTTGAACTTTTAAACCTTGCATTTGGTTTTGGAATTGTATGAGATAATCAAGGGACAGGGGATTTCAATTGAGCCCAATATCAAAAGTCTGGGTAATTCCTCAAGTGCAAAGAACTAATCCAAAATAAAGCATGGAGATCCATTGTTCATGAGAAAGAAGATTGAAAGAACAAGTTTATTAACTTATCTTCTTCAATATGCTAGGAAAGGGTTCGCTCAGTTACATATAAGAATATAAAAATAATGATGCTAGCAAAAGGGTATAAAATTATGGTAAACAAAACCCATGAAGAATAGTTTTTTGTGCAATTTCAATCCACCTGGCTACATATAAAAGAAATAAAAGAATGACAATGCCAATAATAGAGTAATTAATAATAAGCATATTCCCTGATGAATAATTTCTTGTATAATTACAACCTACATGTATTACACCTCCATTTTTAAAGAGTTGATACTCTTTTTTTTTTCGTAAATACTATCACAAAAAATGGTTTCCTGCAGTATCTATTGGTGACTGGAATCATGTCAACGATCTTGCAACGTTACAGGATTTTAAGATAACTCATGGGGAAGATTCCAAGGATCAAGGGGTGCAAGGAAAGAAACAATGGTTTGGATTGAACTCACGCAAGAGCATGGATCATGAAACTAAATACATGTGGCATCTAAAATTTGTGTTTCAACTAAATAATGAATAGTTATCTTGAGTTATTTTGTCACAGTAGTAAAAGCGTGAAAAGGAGAGTTTTCTTGAGTTATGTTGTGATTTGAATATTTAGTAAGAAATGATTGGAAAATATAAGGGTAAAAGAATTATTACAGTTCGAATAAGAGATAATGACCCAACTGACTTAGAGTTATTGGTTTAGAGTCAGCTGAGTTATCGATTTAGAGTCAATAACTTCTTGTTCTCTACTATGTACTTAGTTTGAAATGTGTGTGTGTGTGTCTGAGAGAGAGAGAGTTATTTAAAGTTACCTTGGTGCAATAGTAAAGGTTTGACATGGTTTCCTACTTTTTCTTCCAAGATTGTGAATTCTTTCATTTTGTAGGAACCTGTCTGTAATATGTACAGTATATTAGGTTCTAACGGGATATGAATCTGTGGATTGTAAGAGCTTTATCGATTTCTTTCACAAGTTTTTAAAATATAAAGGGAATGTAGAAATTGGAAAAATGTTCAATGTAAAGTAAATGAAAAATAAAAGGCTATACATAGAAGACTAGTTTCTGACCTCATAAACCCATATTTAGAATGTCTGCTGAAACATCATACATTAATTATTCAAGATGTTTAAGTACTGCCTATCAATTCAATTATCTTTTTAGGTAATTTCTTTTTGAATAGTCAGATTTTAATAAATGGTTGTAAAAATTATGAAAGTTTTCTTTTTTCTTTTAAATCTAAGATTTCTAAATTTCTTTCCCTAGTTTTTATAAGTTAGAAATGCTAACAGGCTTGCCAATTTTATGTGCTCGAGTCTTATTAATGATATGCTTTTAATTCTTAAGTTCATATAGTCAAATGAATTATAGAAAATGGAGCCCCACATTATTCAAATAATAGATAACATGATGGACTTGGATCTTATGATTTAAAGGATAGTGTGTCTATAATATGGATATGGATCTTGTGATCCTAACTGATCTGGATTCAGGGTTGAGGTTTGGAGCCATTTTGATCTTGATCATTAGATCCCGATTGTGGATCATAGGATTTTCACAACAGTGAGACTATTAAGTGAAAACATGAATCAGGTTGCATTTGCATTTTTTTTTTAATTACTTCACCTTCAGGCCATGATATCCTGGTCTGGATGAGCCTATCTGGTGCATCTAGTACACCAAAATAATGCCTTTCATTGTGTCACCCCAAAACCATATATGACGTAGCTGAACCAGACTCATAAAATCCAGATTATGGTCTACAAATGGTATGAAGGTGGTTAGAACTGACAAATAGGGACAAAGTTCTAGACATTTATAGTCACCTAAACTTAACTTTGTTACCTCTCTTTGCAGGATTGGCTGTAGTTTTATGATAAGCCTCTTGTCAAAAGTTGCACAGGGTTCGAATACAACATCATCCATAAAGGATGAATATACATTTAGTGCTGATTGCAGTATGTTCCTGAATGGATCAAGCATTTGATCTACGTTGCTGACTTTCTGCATATGGGGTTTCATAGGTTGGTTACAGTAAATAGTCTCTTGTTGGTCTTATAACTATTCCTACCTCAAGATATCAGTAGAAAAATAGGGTAGCTACAAGATGAGGCAATAAAGTACATGCTGTAATTAAATTAATTGAAATAAAATGACTTCTTATGAAAACCTAAAAATGGTATACTCACAAATATTTTCCATATCTGTACATGTATATGTGTGTGTTGATATAATGCATCTATAGTTACATATATTTGTATATATGTACATTGAAGATATGCATATATTCTAAGAAACACAAACAATGTCATTTATAAGGACTTTCATTCTGTGAAAAGTTTATTATTGCAGATGACAATCCAGCAGCAATAGTAATACTGCCAAGCTGATATAGGCAGCTTAAAGAATGTTTGATAATTTTCTTTTACAAATAATTGACATCATGAGAGTTTTCATCAGGCAAATAAGTTTATGATGATGCATACAGATGCACTGTTGATCTCTCTTTGTTTGGTTAGGTGACTTAGTCTTTGGAAGTATGATAATGTTGAAAGATCTTAATATAATATCAGCCAGTAGGTCTACTTTTCAAGGTTCTGGGAAATTCAGGATTCTATTATTCTAAGACTAGGGAAAGTATAGATGGCAGATTTATCTATTTTTCCACAATTTTGTATACAAGCACACATGCACAAAACATGCATGCATGTATGTTTATGTCCATGAATATAGATAGACGGATAGATAAAGAGATGCATATATAGATTTATTCAAGGATTTACATAGTGCTGTGTGCTGGTCCATACTGACCATACCGGATCGTACTAACAAGGGACCAGTACTGGCTCCAGTACCAATACCTTATCGGCACACATCATTTCATCTCTTTTTATTTTTTTCTCCTGTGCAAGTACCAAGAGGCATATCATCTGTTGATAAGGGACATTTACCAGTATCAAAACTTCAACCCTTGGATTTATGATTATCTTTATGTTCATCGCAGTCATGTAATTCTAGGTTATTGTTACTGGATAGCTAGTTATTAGAAAGTAAGTGTTTTTTTCTTAAAGTTGCATGAATTGAAGGAGTTTGATGGAGGAGCAGTTCTGTACATGTACATTCAATTTCTTGTTTAATTAGGCATGTGACAGATGCATGATATATGATAAGTTATTCTGCCTAAGTTAAAAAATTGGGCTGTTTCGATGGCAGCATAATCTATGCTTGGAGTATTCTCTATATGACTTGCAGTGAGAAAGGTGTTAGGCGTAGGAGGGAAGGAATTCCTCCTACTGGCAACGAATCATAAAATCCAAAAATTTGGATCCCTTATATCACCTTTTGTAAGAAATCTGGCATCCCTATTTTTTCAGATTGCATGATCTGGGGGATTCCCTTATGGCAACCTTCTCCTCTCTTACAGCTGCCCATTATCTCAATTTCAGCCTCATGTGGGGTTTTCTGCTGGACAGTTTATATATAATCATTCAAACAGTCCCTCAATTAAAACTAGACACGCAGAAGACAGTGCTAGTTGGTATACTTCTGAATTCTGATGTAGTAAAATGAAAGGAATCTTTTTGGTTGAAAATTGAAATGAGTTAAAACCTCAAATGAGGGGTTGGTTTTGGCTTGAAGCTAGTTAAAACTGATTTGTTTCAAGTGGAACGAATTGGTTTAAGGGAAAACTTAATCTAGATTTTACAATAACTCGCCTAGTGCTCGACCCATTTAAGTAACATATAATATATCTGGAAGTCCTTCCATCTTTTTTATAACATAGTTTCCATTTCAAATCAAATTTAAAAAGACCACAGGAGTTTGTTACTTCCACTTTGCTTCTTTCAGAACTCCCTTAAGTATGTGATGTCAAGTGCAGCACATGATGATGTCAATATAAATACACACATACATAGCACATGTAACAATATGTATGGATCATGGTCTGCCTCTTGGTATGGGGCGTACCATATTGTATTGAGAGAAAACTGGTACAAAATTTATCTTTGCATCGGTGCAAGCCTTGTACCGCCTTATACCGAGGTGTACTGAGGTGCGTACCGGCTCATATTGAAGCATACTGACCTGTATTGAGGCGTACCGAGACAAAATTGAGAAAAATGGTTAGAGAGCTATTTTGGTATAGAGTGTATACCGTACCGTACCGTCCGAACTGATAAGGTACTGATATGGTACCTGATACTGAGATTGCGAACCTTGATATGGGTAGTTATATATTTGAATATGTGTATGTCTGTACATATTTGGATGTATGTATGATGTGTATGTATATTATATATACAGAATTTGTATATGTGTGTATGTATATGTTTATGTATGTGCATGTATGTATATATGTGAATATGTAAATATGTTTGTTGGACTGTTGGTATGTATTTCTTGTTTGTACCTTCTACTAATTGAAGGTGGTTGTCTTAAACTTAAAAAACGTAATAACCTAACTTAACAAAATGCAGAATGCTATATACAATGAGTGAACTTATGGGAGGTTATGTTTAAAATTAATGTCTAAACTGGTCGGATATAGATATTGACACAGGACAACTTAGGGGATGGCCTGCAATAGGAATTGGGCCTAAGAAGTGGGAGGAATTGCGGCAATTGCCTTGCTGTCCTACTGCAAAAAATAGGGCATTAGTGAATAATTTTGTGGATTAAAGGAAAGGGGAAAGCTATCTAGGTCCTTCCTAGGGTTTAGGGAATAGAGTGTGGTGTTTGGAGAGCATTTTAAGTTTGACATTGTGAGCTCAATACTGTTTTGAGATCAAATTTCAGGTCGCACTACATATTTCTGCAGGCTAAAGCAGGAATTTGCTAAAGGAGAAAAGAGAAAATAAAGGAAAGGGAGTAGGAAAGAGTGAACACTTTCTTTTTAATAACACAACTTATATAAATCATGACATCCTTTCACTATTTCAAACTGCATATATGGAGCCCACATGACCCAAGGTAAGTAACCAAATAAAATAGAGGAAAAACATAACTTGGAGACCAAATGACTTAATGGCTTGGCTACCAAGTAACCTAACTTACTTTTGAAAAAAAAATATTACTTGGACTCAAGCAAGCAACTTGTAAGTCAAGTAACTTAAGGGCCAAGTATTCTAATATCGTAACTTTAAAACAAATGCAAACTTAATTTATGAATAAATCTGGACCATTCATAATTCAAGGTCTGTGATTGTTTCTGTAAGAACTCCATGTAGTAGGACAAGGGCCTAAAATGCCCTCCTATGTTCTTGATCGAGCAATTGGAGTCTTCCATCAGCATGAATAAATTTATGCACAAGGTTCTAGAAGGCAGTTGAGTTATGCAAGTGGTTGTGCTACCACATTGCTTCTTGGAGTTATGTGGCCACTTTGGTTGTTGGGACTGTAAAAATATCAGAAAAATGTTGGAATGGCAAAGGAAGAAAATGAGTAGAGAGGTGGTGGATGTGGATTTAGTGGGAGGTGTGTAGGGTGGAGGGTGGTGGGATAAGAAGGCAGATGAAGGGAAGGAGGATAGGGAGGGTAGAGGGGATGAAATATGTGGTGATGTGGTAGTGGATGAATAGGGGAAAAGGGTAAGGAGAAAAGGAGGTTGTCAATCAGCACAAAGAGAGGAGCAGAAAAGAATGGAGGGAAGAAATTTCATTAGGAGAGAAAAGAAGAGAAAAAACACCTTCCCACTGCCCTGGCACCCAAGGCACATCACTTGCTGTCCATTATGTTTTCCCATTACCAACATTCTCTCTTCAGATCTCTCATCATTTTTTCTCGCTGCTCTCTTTTAGGGCAGGAGGATGAAGGGTTAAAGGGAAAGTCCCTCTTAAAGTCCATGCGCAAACTGAATTGAGTCTGCTCGACCAATGTACTGCCTGGATTGCATATATGGAGCTGTCTAAGCCTAGACAGGCAACTGGGCGACTGCTACGCAACACAACTGTGTGCTGGGGCTACTTTGGCCTTACATGCAGTAGCCAAAAGGTTACATAGGCTGGTTTTTAGATGAATGTATGATTGTAAAAGTGTAGGTATTCGTTCTGCGAACTTCATTGACAAACACTGGCAGGGAAGTTATAGTCTATTTTACTTTAGAAACATATTGCAAGAGCTATGCTCTAGCATGCCTGAATTTATTATAGCACTTGATTCCACCTAGATGATCAGGATCCATTAAACATGGTATAAGGTCATGATAGGCAACATTAAAACCAACTTCTTATGAAATATGGTGATTGTAATATTTGAATGTGAAATTTTAATTCTTAATAAAATTTGAAGTTTATTGTTCTGGGCAGTTGATAATTTGCTTACAAATGAATGCTTTTTGCTCATAACTTATCTATTTTTCTTCGCTTTAAACATTTGTTTGATGTTCAGCGTTGTTTGTTTTTAAGATTTTGATTCGACTTAACACACATTAAATTATTATATTTTCCAGCATATACTTGTAAAGATATTTTAAACTGACATGTAATCTATATTTTTCTCAGATCAAGGGCTCCACAAGTGGAGCTTCAACCGCTACAAAGGCACCTGCAAATCAGGTAAAAGAGGTGATCATTATACTCACAAAATGTACACACAATTCAAATCTGCTACCTTTTGTGGATGGCAAATTACGAGCCACCATTGATGGCAACAAGAATCGGCAATTTGTGTTTTACAAGGAGCAAATGCTTCTAAAAGTTGTCCATGCTATCTATTCTTTGATTATGCCATACATTGGGGCTGACATAGACCATTATATTTTTTCAGTAAAACCTTTGATGTCTAACTTTATGAAGTTTGAAATTTGATGCTTTGAAGTCCAAAATTTTATAAGTCATATGCAAGGTCGGTAGAACCGTCCTGAACAAGGCAACTCCGGCTATTTTGAGCTTTTCCAACGGCTCACCGGGACGGTTCCAGTGACAGAAATGAAAACCATTGCCGGAGGCGGAGAAGGAAAGAGAGGAAAAGGGAGAGCGGGGGGGGGGGGGGGGGGGGGAGGCCGGCGCTGGGGCAGCAAGCGGAGGCCGCGGCCATTCCACTATTTCGTTCGAAACAGGAGTTTGACTGCTAAAAAATTTGAAATTTTTAAGTGAAGTTTACAAATCGCTTGCCGACTTTACTTAAAAATCATAAATTTTTTAATTTTGCAATTTTTAAGTGAAGTCGACAAGCGATTTTCTGACTTTACTTAAAAACTGTGAAATTTTTTTAGTGGTTGAACTTCTGTTTCGAACGAAACAGAGGAGCGGCCACAACCTCTACTGCTGCCCCGCTGGCCTCCGCCGGCTCTTTGCTGGCCTCCGTCTCTCCGCCTTCTCTCTCTCTTTTTCTCTCCAATTCGTCCTCTCCCCCGTCTCTTCTACTGTGTCGGTACGGGCTTGGCATGGCACGATGCGGGCCCATACTGACTCGCCCTGCCGGGCAAGTGGAACCGGTTTTGCCAACGTTGGTCATATGTTTATGCATCTGTCCAGATGTTTTACTGAAAAGCTGAACAATAGATATAACCATTTCATGGCCAATGGAAAGATTTGATTCTTCTTTGAAGTCTTTGCCCTTTTCCAAATAAACTATTCATCTATTTAATTATACTTGATATTGCTACTTAAAAAGTAACATTGTAAAGATTTCTAAAATAAATTTCATTCATGATTGACGAATCAGAATGAAATTTGGGACATGCGAGCAAGAATCATGTGATTGCACTTGCAGCACATATGGCAGTGCATTTGACTTCTACAATTCATGCTCTGTGCAATTATGCAATGCATTTGACTTCTGCATTAATGTTCTGTGAAATTTTAGTCAGTACGAGTCATTTCAGTATCTAGGAAACACATGATACAGTGTGATAGTTTTAGTTTAGAAGTATGCAAGATCATGTAAATCAATTTTCTGCTGCAAAATTAATGACTTCTGTCTTAATTTTCAATCCATTTTTGCATTATTGTCAAATTGTATAATTTTGTCTGTGATGCAGGCAATTACTTCAACTTCAAAAATTGTATGGGGATTTTGAGAAAGAAAAGTAGAATTTACTATTTATGACATAAATACCTTATTTTTCATGTTGCAGGAATTAGACATTTCATTTCCATCAGAACAAAATCCTGTTGACCTTTGCCATGCTGGTGTACTCACCCATATTCTTGATCTAGCAGTTGGAAAAAATTGTGCAATTTATGTTTAAAATTTTTGGGTGTTAAAATTTTGCAAATTTTTCTTATAAAAGTACTTATTCTAAATTTTGGAGTCAGCTTTTTCACAAATTTGTGCATTGATATTCAAAGCTTGTGCAACCTCTGGCAGACAATTGTCAAGGGTTGCAGGGGTGAATATTGAGGCATGATGGGGCATAAGAGCATATCCGCCCAAAAACATATCCCATTCCTGCAAAAAAAAGAGAAAAAAAGAATATTAAATTTGCAACTAGTATAACCAACAATATTTTATTCTGCAAAATTCCCAATTTATATTGGACTGTTCTTTGCTACAGGGTTTCCCTTGTTTTTGCATCTAATTGCACTAATTAATTTTTTGTTGGCCGTCTGCTGCAAGTTCGCTGACATTGTAGTTTTAGGACTCATGGGCAGTCTGTTTTTATCATGCAATTAAGTATAAGCCAGGGTATGAAAAATTGATTTCATTTGGGCTGCAATCCTGGATGGTATGGATTAGTTTTTATGTTTTTGAGTAGTTTCGCGGTATTGGCCAAATAGTAACAAAAAATTCCAAAATTTTAAAAGAAGGAAAAATATCATATAAATAAAAATAGACAAGCTAAGATATTAAAATATTATTTTCCTTTTTGTCCACACATGTTTTTTTGGCGTTGAAAGGATTGTGCTATACATATTTTTATGCATGCTATTGTGCATCAAGATATGAAGGAAATACAGCAATTCCCCAAGTATTTCAAGTGACTTTAGAATCCATACATGGTACAGACCTGTTATTTTTAACTAATAAAATGCACTCAATCATCAGTGCAATTCAGATCTTGAACTTATAAGAAGCATTCGTGGTTTATTCCTCTTCTGTGTAGGCCCCATCCACTAATACTGTGCCACCTATCCCTTCAATGCCAGCATCAGCTCTACCTCAAGCACCTGCCACAATGTTGGCTTCGTGAGTTATTTATCAATCACATGGTTAATTTTTATGGCATTAATTATGATGAAATACTTTTATGCGTCGGTGTTCAGCCTACTATATACCATGTTCTGCTGTTGGTTCACTTATTTAAACAGGGTTCCTGCAAGTGCACCTACTCCAACTGCCACAGCTGCCCCAGCTTCTGCAGTTACTGTGTCGTATGTTGTCTTTTACGCTCACTTTGTAACTGATATACTTAATTTTTTTTTAATAAATTAATTAAGAAAATCATCTTATTGTAACATTTTGCTCATCTCAACAGTGTAATGAAGGCTAGTTTGTATTGTTAAGCATCTTTTATTGTGTAGCGATTGGCATGATCTTGGGCTGTTATTTAGGGTATGTTTGGTTTCAAGAGAATCTGTAAAAAAGGAAAAAAGAATTATTTCTATAAAATGAATTTTTTTTCCTGAAATATAATAACAAACTTTTAAACTTATCAGTTTTTCAAGGAAAGTAGGCCGGCCTTGCAAATTTTTGCAACCAAACATAGCGTTAGAAGCTTTGATGTGTAGCACTGAGTATGTGGATTGTATACAGCCTAATGTCCTGGGGTTGGCCAGCCTATTCGGGGCCTTTTCCAAAAGCCCTCTTCATTGCCTGCTCCCATCCTTCAGACTGCATCCCATGCAGGCGCATGCTGGGTCCACAAGAGACATGCTCATGCATGTTATGTCATGGCCTAACGTCGACTCCTAATTGGTGGAGTTTTGGTGGCTTTCAAGGTGTTAAAGCTTTCTTTGTTTGCCTCTGGGATTTTTGGTGTTTATAGCGATGGCAATGGTTGTGTCCTGTGTATCTTTATAGTGTAAATAATGTAACCCCGAACTTACCCAAAAAAAATGATTACTGTGGAAATTGTCAAAAATTTGTGTGCCACTAAAGAAAGGTTACTTCTATATGTGCCACACATGTTATTTCCTTATGCCAAGGTTTGTTTTAAGTTATGATTTGGCCAACACAGATTGGTTACAGTCGAGACTGATTTAGAGACTGTCATTCAATTCTAGGTTTTGGTCGGTTTGGGTAGTTTCATCATTGACGGAAACCGACCTGTTTGGTCCACTTTCAGCCATTTTCAGCTTAAATGGACCATGGCTTTTCGTATTGGATTCATTTCTTTAATGGTTTTCCTCTGTTTTTCGAGTTAAATAGGAGATAGATAATAAATTCAACACTCAACAAGACAAAGTTTCTTAAAACAAAATATAAAGAATTCTCAAATAACTGAACTTCGATAAGTAAATTACATACATATATATTCATAGTACAAAACACTCTTATGTTTAATTTCACATGCATGCAATATTAACTTTAGTCTAAATTACTAAAATTACACATATAAATAACCTATGTAACAAAAACACTCAAAAACATCATGTAATAACATTTCTTGGCTTCTTTTATTTTTAATCTATTTTTTGAATTTCTTGATTTTATAAATCAAATGAACATTGGAGTGAAAGTTTCAAAATTGCCAAAACTATCGTAAATAAAACTCCATAGATTTGTTGAAATTGAAACCAAAACCAAGTTTTCAAACCTTGCTAAGCTTCGCAATCTTGTTACCGGGTACCATACCGGTACATTACTGGTGTACATACCCCATACCGATACCGTCCTCGAACTATTTTTCTTATTTTTTATCTCGGTACATCTGGGTACACCTTGGTATGCCTTGGTATACCTCGGTGTGGGATGGTACGGGGTCTGTACTGACCTGCAAATGAGTCTTATAATTGTTCCAACCTGGCATAATATGGTACATGCCGTGTTGGGTGGTTTGGGACGATACAGCAGTCCATGAACCTTCCTTTAGAATCATGGATAAATGATTATTACATGAAAGGACATCATGTTGAGAAAGTTTGCTATAATTTATCCTTAAGTTATTTTGGCAGCTATTCTAATTTTGACACTACTTAAATATGCTTTTGGCTTGTGGGATTGTGGGTTTTCTGCAATGTTACATTGACTTGATTACAAATGACTGGTGGGATGTGTAAGTTGTTGGTCGAATCTAATCTGCCAAAGTTTCTTGGATGCATGCTCTATTGTAATATGATAATTATGTAAGTTTGTGACTCAGATCCTCCAGGGTGAAAGTTTCTTGGATGCATGCTCTATTGTTATATTGTACTTACGTAAATTTGTGACATAGATCCTCCAAGGTGAAATGTAGGATATGGGTAACATAAGATTTATTTCTAATGCACTATATTGGGAAGAATAATCATGTATTGTTGATCTAGGATGTAAATTTTTAGATCGACAAAACTTGCAGTTATAGATGTATAATTTTCTTCCTGTAGAAGTAAAAAATGCAAATTATCAAGAAAAAAAAATCCTAAGAAATGTTTGTATTATCTTTGCAAATATGTAATAGGTTTTATGTCCTTTTGTGCCAATGGTGGTGGGACGTTGTCACTATACAATTGGACATAGTTTATGAATTCTTAAAATAAGACCACACCAAATTTTGGTCATATATTCGGGCAATACAATAATTGGTGCATACATGTATGTTGTCTGTATTTACTAGAAGCGGGTCTTGGTGCGAGAATAGGTTTGGTTGCAGGTGTGGGGTGGTGGGTATCTTAAAAACAAAAATTGAATATGAAATTCTTAAACAAGGGGTTCTGGGATGAGATTTCATATAGATTTATAAGCAGGTGCATCCTTGAGTGGAAAATATTTAGCCTCATAAACTCATCTCGGCTAACTTTGCTTCCATATTTTTCTTCACACCAAAGGCCAAGAAGCCAAATCAATCCATTTATTCCATTACTTCAACTACAATTCTTTATCTTCCTAGGACTTTTGCTTACATCTGCCACTCAACTTGACAGGGAGTATGAATTCTTGCCTTCGAACATTGCTTCTATATTTTTCTTTTCTTAAATATTACAACTAAAGGCCAAGAAACCAAACCAATCCATTTGTTCCATTACTTCAACTAGAACTTTTGTCTTGTTGGAGTTTTGCTTACATCAGCCATTCAACTTGATAGGGAGCAAGGTCGGCGGAACCATCCCGAACCGGACGATTTCAGCTATTCCGAGCCATACCGGTGGCTCACCGGTACGGTTCTAGCAATGAAAACAAAACTTGTTGCCAGAGCCAAAGAAGGAGAAGGAAAGACAGAGCGAGCGGGGGAGGGAGGGGAGGGAGAGGGCTGGAGGCCGGTGGAGGGTGGCGGAAGCTGGCGGATGCCGTGGGAGGTTCGAAACAAGGGTTCGGCAACGGCTTAAAAAAATTCTCGATTTTTAAGTGAAGTTTGTAAACGAAATAAAAAAACCGGCCGCAACCTCGCCTCCCGCTAGCTTTTGCTGGCATCCGCCACCCTCCACCTCCCTCCCTTCCTTTCTTCTCTCTCTTTTTTTCTCTCTCCCACAGTACCGTACCCTCTCCTCTGTTGGTACAGGCCCGACACGGCCTGTACCGACTGATGCCGCCGGAGAATCGGTACGGTGTCCGGTACCAGTTCTGCCGAGGAGTATGAATTCTTGTCTTCCACTTGTTGAATTATTTTCTTTATCATCTTTTAGTTCTGCTACCCTTTTGGAGTCTTTATGTAATTATGTTCAAAATAGTCTATTTTTCCCTTTTTTTTTTAAAGCACTCTAATGTTTCTTATTGTCTTCCACTCATCCATTTCCTTTCTCTTTGTTATCATCTCTTATATTCATTCTTTTTCCGCATGGCAAGATCTTATTTCTAGAGTTATATTATGTTTTTATCTTCTCTCCAGTAAGCATTATCTTTCTTCCTTGTTGGACAAAGGTAAATAATATAAAAAGAACAGACTAAATAATAATGAACAAGAATTTCATATGTTATATTTATTTGACTATTTTATTATGTATATTTTTATTTATTCTATGTTTTAGAGCTACATCAGATGTCTAAATCTGCAGTTTTCCATCGCAAATTATCTTGATTGGGTGCTGGTGCCGATCCTTAATTGTGCATCATATCCTTTTCTCTTATATAATATATTGTTAGCACAGTAATCTTTGCTTTTTGAACAAAATCTTGTCTTATGATGCATTTTTCACATTGTTCATCTAAATAATTTTCCTTATAATTAGCTTCCTCTCTATCTAAACCTTCACAATATGGCTTTTATGGACACAATGCTATGTAATCTTCCTAGTAATATAGAAACAAATGAGTTTTATTTAGCTTATACTGGAATTATAAGTGATAGCTTAGATGATTTCAGTGTAATGACTAATTTGCGTCCAAAGAATGTGAGTGTTCTTTCATTTTCTTTCAATCAACTTTTCAAACATTTCGCTATTCACTTGTGTTATAGAGGTGCTTCATTTCTTGATGTCATTGCCTGATCACTTTATTGGTCCTGTTGAAGTGTCAGTATTAGAAAATTATTTATCAGTAATGTCATTCTACATGTTTACTAATGCACTGACCATTTTTGTCTGACATCCTTTTGTTACCTAATTTTGCCAAAGCAGCACTGAAGTAGATGCATACGGTCAAGCGGCATCTAATCTTGTTGCAGGCAATAACTTAGAAAAAACCATCCAACAGATTCTTGACATGGGTGGGGGGACCTGGGAGAGGGACACTGTTGTTCGTGCTTTGCATGCGGCATATAACAACCCTGAAAGGGCTGTTGAATATTTATATTCAGTAAGATTCATTTTCTTCATTTTTCCTCAACTATAATAGAGATTCATTTCCTTTATTTTCTCCTCACATATAATAGCTTTACTTTTCTGAATTCTGCATCTCATTGTGAACTTTACAGAGAGGTTCTTTTCACTTCTAATCATTTTGATCGATATAGCTGTGACCTGAATTTATCGGTTTGGAATTACACAAAATATTGATACTATACCTATTGCTGCTTTTTTTACTTCATTATCCATATTTAGGACATATTGCGAACCTAAAATGTTGCCCACTCCTAGGATACTTTGTTCTCTCCATTGATATTCATGTTGGGTTGGGCTCCATTTGGTCACACTGGATTGCCATGCTGCAGAAATGAGGCCTTTATAATTATACCAACTTGTTAACTACGGCCAAATAGCTCTGCTTGGTTATAAGAGGAAATTTGGTATGAGTTATGGCATGAGAACTAAAGGTTGGGTAGGTAAGGTGATGATGGAACTTGAGGATTGGTTGGCGTACAATGTTAAAGATGATGCTTTTACTTGTAGTTAGTAGGGCATGGATTAATGTATGAATCAAGAAAGGGAATGGTCATTTGAAACTAGATGCCATTGTTCCAGCCTTGAGTTATAGTGCTGGTTAGGTTGTGAGGTCAAATCATTTTCAGTTACACCTTTTTTTTTTTGTTCCAGTCTGCATCTTCATTCTTATGCAGGGTACATATGGGGCTCTGGGTATATTAAAGAAACAAAATTTATAAGTTGTTTAACCATTATGGAATTGCTACACTTAAGCTACAGATTTCATTTTGCTTAAACAACATTTTTTTATGGCATGCTTCCATTTTCCTTCATCCATTGATATTGTTTATTGGAATTAACATGATTTATATGGTGTTGCAACTCAAGATGCTCTAGAATTTATTTAATTTTTTCTTGAATGTTTCATGAATCTGTACATACACTGTTACTTCTGCACACATGATATCTGTTGCACAGGATTTTGCGTAATGTATGAGATCCATGCATATATAAGTCTACATGTTCTTTGATATATGTGTGCACTCAGTTACGTGCACATTGGACATTTACATACGGACTAGCAATCATTCTTGTGTGATGGATATGCAATACTGCAATAACATATACTTAGGCATCCTCATGTATCTGCACAGATAGTGCTAGCAATAAGTTAATTTTAC
This sequence comes from Phoenix dactylifera, assembly GCF_009389715.1. Taxonomy (NCBI): domain Eukaryota; kingdom Viridiplantae; phylum Streptophyta; class Magnoliopsida; order Arecales; family Arecaceae; genus Phoenix; species Phoenix dactylifera. The sequence goes on from NC_052399.1 coordinate 24,899,160, forward strand.
ATGTTAAACTTTAACAAAGAAATGCTGGTCACAAATGAACTGCTTTTAGCTTCGTATCAACCCTCTGCATTGCTTACCTTGGATGAGTACAACTATCCACTTCCTCCAACTTTTTCTGTTTGATTCTCCTAGTTTTACAGAAAAGCTGCTGAATTTCGAAGGTTGTGAGTTTAGATCACTCTCATTGATCTTTTGGGTTAATAGAATACAGAGCTGAATCCTAGATTGTTCAATAATTCAGCATCCAAGCACTAACCTTTGATACAAGAAAATATGAGACAACTTAGTTCCTGGGGTGCTCGATTTAGTTTCAGTTAAGTCAATGCAGATAGCTGCTGTGGATGAAGTCTATGTCTGGAAGGAGCTGTGATAACCTTGGTGCAGGTAATGAACAGAAACTACAGGATGGAGTCTCCCTCACATATTCCTTTGGTGGTTCTAAACATTTTTCTTGGGAAACTTTGATATGGGGCAAAAACAAGACTGGACTAATTTCAAGGTTCGTAGTACCACTTTCGGTGACTGTGTCAGTAACTAAGTGGTACGATGTTGGTATGGTTTAGTTTGGTACTGTCGTTCGGTAGGGGGGGATGACTATCAATTCACTACTGGTACGAGTCAGTTTGCTAGTACAGACCTCCAAGATCTTACCCTACAAACCATGGTTAATGTATTTGATTATCCAATTTCTTCATGCAATTAGGAAATTCATCTTTTCCAAGCATGGTCAATGAACTCTCAAGATAATCTGTCAATGTCCTCTAGCCTCCTCCGTAGCCGCTAAACTAGCCATAGGTGTTATAGTAGTCTCTCCCTCCCTCTTTCCTTCTAGATGCCTTGGCCAAGAACTCCACAAAGTTTTAATTCTTCTATTCATAAATCTTGAATCAGATACAGTCTTGGCAAGGAAATCTTCTATTCTCAAGCTAGATGCATGGAACTCATCATCCCAAAAATTCTTTTGGTATTGTTGGGCGATTTAGGATAAAAGATGAGATCTTTCGTAAGGCAGATTTGGGAGTGGAGTGAAATAGCTTATCAAGTCATATGAGGAGCTCAAGAACCTATAATGAATGTCTGGACTTTGGATCTCATCTTAGTTGGTAGAAGAGGCAAAGAGTCATTTTTGTGGATTTCCGAGGATCGGGTTTTATGTAGTTGTAATATGCAGCATTGCTCATAGGGTACCCAGAATGAAAAGGGGGGGGGGGAGAGAGAGAGAGAGAGACTATGGGTTGGTAGCATCATGCAGAAGTGTAGAAGTGGAGTCTTAGGTTGTCGTTAGGACATTCTCAAGCTCTTAATTTGGGGTGTTGTGAAATCATTATTCAAATAGCTCACTATCTTAAAATCAAAGTATTCCTTGACCTATTTGTGGTAGTGATGAGGTGGATTTCCTGTGACTCCTAGATGTTCTTGATTCCCTTTCTTTAATAGGCAGTCTTTTCAGGGGAAACTGGAACGAGGCCCCTCCTAGTCTGAAAGTTGATAGTACATATAATGGACGTAGTCAATGGAGTATGCTTAAGATGCTGAGTTGTTAGCATTAAAATATAAAGAAATTCACCAAGTTAGGAGTAGGAATGATGGCTAGGATACTCCAGGATAAAGTATACAAATGTACCGACCAGCCCCCTTACATGAATAAGCTTTGGGCTTTGGATCTTTCCATGATTCTAGAAAACTCATCATGTGCTAGGCTTATAACATAATCTGTCATCGGGGTCTTGAATAGCAATGCTAAATGCTTTAGATGTAGGCTTCCTAAGTAAGATGTGATTATATCTTCTTGGAGTCTGAATATGACAAGGGCTGTTTGAAGATGAGTCAAACACACTTATCAAGAACTATCATCATCTATGCATCATGTGTTGGATTATGTCCAAACACTAATTTGAAGAAAAACGAAATAAGCACCATTATGGGCTATTTTATTGGTATGGTTCTTGACTTCATGATAATTGTATAACTCAAGCCAAATCAATTGCTCAAGCAATTGATTTTGTACAATGCTACATTTAGGCAGGGGTGAGCAAAAGATAATCTTCCACTAATATAGCTAGATTGAATTTTTCCTCCTTTTGGAATCAGTCACTGGCAGTTCTATGCTATCATAAGGGCCAATAGAGCACAACCAGCATTCCGAGCATGATGGAATAGAGAACAACCAATTGCCACCAGCAATCTAGATCAAGGTAAGTAGAACCGATATCAACAGTTGTGCTTCCTGGCAACTAGTACGGTACCGGTCTACACCGTACCGAACCATGGTGTATGGGGGGGGGAAGGCTAGAGAGGAACGAGGAGAGGGAGGGAGCGGGAGAGGTGGGAGAGGATGAAGGAGAGGGAGGGGGAGAAAGAGAGAGGGAGAGAGAGTGGGGGGACTCATCTGGCCGGGCTTTGATGGGTTTGGATGGGCTTTAAGCGCTTTGTGATGAGGGAGAGAGGCCAGATTCGAAGGAGGAGGGCTTCGAGGGCTTCACGATGAGGGAGAGAGAGGCTGGATTTAGCAACGTGGACTTTGAGCGAACCCTAACAGAGAGAGATAGAAGCGCCATTGTGTTGCTCAAATCGGCTGATCGGAACCTAAATGGGACCCGAATCCTTTTTCCCTCTCGTGTCTTTGCCAAATTTGAGGCCGCCATTGTCTTCCACTAGAGCAAATCGATTGGGGGCTATTGGAGCTGATTTCGAGTTGTCGTCTTCCAAGTTCCCTTTCGAAGATTTTTATTGTGGATTTTTTCCTGTTCCATGTCTAATGCATTTGATTTAGGAGGATTTGAGGTTTTTATGGTTGATGTCTTGATTTGAGCCCATGAACCATGCCACTAACCAGTCCGTTTCGATATGCCTCAAATTGGCCGATTCGGTATGTCCTGAACTGATTGGTTCGGCATGGTTTGCTAGACCTTAATCAAGGATCGTACTTGTTACTAATGATATTCTTTCATTATTGTGCTTTTTCTTGTTTTATTTTATAAATGACAACGTCATTAACATTTCAGTCTCAAATTCATACCAATCACAAGATAACATGTGATTATTCCACCTTTCCACTTCTAGATCTTCAAGTATCGCTATGTGAATGCAGCAAAATTATGGAGGTATCCTTAACACTGTTATCTGTAAGTCTTATGTTGACACATATTATCAGGGTATTCCTGAACATGTTGAGGCCCCGCCTGTGGCCCAAGCACCTGCAACTGGGCAAGCTGCCAGTTCCCCAGTCCAGGCTCCACAACCTGTTCAGCCTGCAGTTCCTTCCAGTGGACCTAATGCTAATCCTTTGGACCTCTTTCCTCAGGTAAGTGCAGCAAATGCTTGCTACTTTTTTTTTCTATTCAAATTTAAATATGATAGATTCATTCATTGTTCCTTCTGCAGGGTCTTCCGAATGTGAGGTCAGGTGCAAGCAGCCTTGATTTTCTTCGTAATAGTCCACAGGTATCATGAGTTTAGTATTTTAAATATTAGACTACAACTAGTAACTGTTGCAGAAACTTATGGCCCTCCATTTCTTTCTTTGTAGTTCCAAGCCTTTAAGGCGTTGGTGCAGGCAAATCCTCAAATCCTACAGGTCTTCTTTTTGTTCCTTTTATTATGTGAATCTAAATTCTGGCCTTTGAGTTATTTCATAATTTTATAATGGTCTGTCTTATGGTAGTCTCCTTGGATTCTCAACAGCCCATGCTTCAAGAGCTGGGGAAGCAAAATCCGCTAGTTATGAGGCTCATTCGAGAACATCAAGCTGAATTCCTTCGCTTGATCAATGAACCTGCTGAGGGAGAAAGGTGAGAAGCCTTTTTATATATATATGTTCTTGGTTTATGGTAGAGACTTAGAGAGGATGTTGATTTTGCTGATCTTTCTAATTTTTTTGAAGCAGCAATTTATTAGGTCAGTTAGCTGCCGAAATGCCTCAAGCCCTTACAGTCACTCCAGAGGAACGTGAAGCCATTGAACGTGTAAGTTAACCTATATAATCCATTTTTTAAGGTTTTGGTTATGCTGCTAATGGAGGTAGTCAATGTAAAGCTGTCCAGGTTACCTGCTTCTGTAGCTATGGACTCATGATTGGGGGTCTCTGGCAAGAGTTGGAAACTTTTAATGCAATGAATTACAACTAAGTTGAAAAGGTATTTGAAGTTAAAGATATTGAGCCAGTAATGGTGAACAGTGAAACAAACAGGTAGATAAAATGTACATTTTGTTGAGATTCTTAAAAAAATGAAAATTATTACTAGGTAATGACTAACAGAAGTAACAAAGTGGATACAGCAAGGTATAGCAGGAAGGCTACACATGGAGTTTGGACAATCTTTGCAAGGGAAATTAGAGAATCAACAAACTTACTACCTGACTGTACTGTCATAGAAAACATTGGAAATGAAATATTTTAAAGAGTGATTGGCCTAGAGGTTTTCTAGACTTGCAAGTTAGACTGTAAGGTTTTTTAGGATATTAAGAAGCTAAACACAGAAGTTGCAGAGGGTTCAGTGAATGTCCACAGTGGTCTTATAACAGGATTTCAGATTGCAGAAATTATGTGCATCCAGAAAACTAGAGGATACCGAAATCTTAGGGGAGTGAAAATGGAGACAATGTCATCAGAGTTAAGAGACGATAGAAGGGAATAAGAGGGATAAAGAGACAAAAAGGTAGAGAGAGAGACATGGAAAGAAGGCACTAGAGAAACAGTAGGGGCTAGCATTTCTTTTAGCTGCCGTCTCCAGCACATACATAGATAACCTATCCCCTAAAATATTAACTCGAATGCCAAGTAACCAAATAACATACATATCTCAGATATTATCTTAAAGAGCAAGTACTTGGTAACTTGGCTACATGATAACTAGAGGTGCTAATGATCTGCGCTTGGGCAAGTTCAAGCTTGGCCATGGTAAAGAAGATAGGTCTGGCTCAGTCCAAGCCTATATTCAATTTTTTTATGGCCTGGCCCTAGTCCTGGCTCAGCCTAGATTTGTCCCAAGGCCAGCTGCTTATTTTTTTCCTTTCTCACCATATTTAGTGTGTGTGCATGCGCAACCACCAATCCTCTCTTCTGCTTCTTGTTACCACAGCATCTTCCCCTCTGCTCGTCACTGCATCATCCTTCCCTTGTCGCTCGTCGCCATAGCATCATCTCCTCTGCCCCTGGCCGCCTCTCTGTCCTTCTGTCCGTTGCTTGCCATGGACGACAAAGGTGGATAGTGGTGGTGGCAGATGGTGGCAGCAGGATTGGCATACGGTGTTATGTGTTTCCATGGAGAGAGAAGATAAGAGGGGAAGGAATCAAATGAGATGGAATTAGGGTTTGATATGCAAGCCAATTGGCTTGGGCCTGCCCAAATCAAGCCCAAAATGAATTTGGGCTTGAAATTTGATGCCTGGGCTTGGCCCATGACCCATTCCAATAAGCTCAGCCTGGCCTCAGACAAGCCCAGCCTGGGCCCATTAATAGACAGGATAATAACTTAAAAGTCCAAGCTGAGGGAAAGAAACCCAATGACTCAAACTCTAATAAAAAATTTGACAAGTACAGGTTCATTATATTATTATATTTAAAGCATTACCTTTTCATGTTCCACAGCAAGCACTTAAGGCTCTTAATTTTGGAGATCTTGGCTTTCTTCAGTCGGGTTAAGGGACCCAAGATGACATATCTATTTCGATTGGCTTGTTGCAAATTGTATCAGCTGTTTGCTTTGTCTACATAATTTTGTCCTTAATAAGTATGTGCTTCATCTTGTTGTCACTGCGATAGAATGAGTATATGCATTAGTTTAGTTGCTGTGCCGCATTTTGTGGTCCGAAAACCTGTGTATATCCAGCTTTGTATCTTATACTCAAGTTTCTTATGGACACAAGTTGCCTATGTTTCATACTAGGCATTTGGACCATGCCTCTAGATGACATGATGGTGAAGCTCTGAAAGTCAATCACCAAGTCACACAAGTGGTTGCTGCAGCCTACTTTAGTATGAAAGCTGTTGCACCATTGCCAATAGTCCTTGCTAGGTGGTTAAAAGAGGATGAGGGACAGCAATGATGCATTTCATACTTGTCTTCACTTTGGTCATCACTTTCTTTTGGCTTCAAGAGGATGATTTTGTAGGCTTTCTGCAGAAGACTTGCATCAAACATAAAATGGGCCTTGGTGGTGAAAGTCACCAACCAGTTGAAGAGGAATTTTCTCAATCATGATACGTGTACAAAAATATAACTCAATACTTCTTTGACTT